>NW_020838045.1:999594-1384933 GCF_003676395.1 Aethalodelphis obliquidens | reverse complement strand
AAAAAAAAAAAAAAAAAAAAAAAAAAAAAAAAAAAAAAAAGAAATCACAGCAGAAATAAATGAAATAGAGACAAAGAAAACAATAGAAAAGATCAATGAAACTAAAAGCTGGTTCTTTGAAAAGATAAACAAAATTGATAAACCTTTAGCCAGACTCATCAAGAGGGAGAGGGCTCAAATCAATAAAATTAGAAATGAAAAAGGAGAAAGTTATAATGGACACCACAGAAATACAAAGGATCATAAGAGACTACTACAAGCAACTATATGCCAATAAAAAGGACAACTTAGAAGAAATGGACAAATTCTTAGAAAGGTACAATCTCCTAAGACTGAAGAAATATAAAATATGAACAGGCCAATCACAAAAGTATTGAAATTGGGGGGCTTCCCTGATGGCACAGTGGTTGAGAATCTGCCTGCCAATGCAGGGGACATGGGTTCGAGCCCTGGTCTGGGAAGATCCCACATGCCACGGAGCAACTGGGGCCGTGAGCCACAACTACTGAGCCTGCATGTCTGGAGCCTGTGCTCCGCAGCAAGAGAGGCCCGCGCACTGCAATGAAGAGTGGCCCCCACTTGCTGTAACTAGAGAAGGCCTTCATACAGAAGTGAAGACCCAACACAGCCAAAAATGAATAAATAAATAAATAAGTAATTTTTAAAAAATATCAAAATTGAAACTGTTATTTGCAAACTTCCAACAAACAAAAGCCCAGGAACAGACAGCTTCACAGTCAAATTCTATCAAACATTTAGAGGAGAATTAACACCTATACTTCTGAAACTATTCCAAAAAACTGCAGAGGAAGGAATATGCCCAAACACATTCTATGAGGCCACCATCACCCTGATACCAAAACCAGACAAAGATATAACAAGAAAATTACAGACCAATATGACTGAGGAACATAGATGCAAAAATCCTCAACAAAATACTTGCAAACAGAATCCAACAACACATTAAAAGGATCATACACCACGACCAAGTGGGGTTTATCCCAGGGATGTGAGGATTTTTTCAATATCCACAAATCAATCAGTGTGATTCACCACATCAACAAATTGAAGAATAAAAACCATATGATCATCTCAACAGATTCAGAAAAAGCTCTTGACAAATTTCAACACCCATGTATGATGAAAACTCTCCAGAAAGTGGGCATAGAGGGAACATACCTCAACATAATAAAGGCCATATATGACAAACCTACAGCTAACATCATACTGAATGGTGAAAAGCTGAAAGCATTTCCTCTAAAATCAGGAACAAGACAAGGATGTCCACTCTCACCACTCTTATTCAACATAGTTTTGGAAGTCCCAGCACCCACAATCACAGAAGAAAAAGAAATAAAGGGAATCCAAATTGGAAAAGAAGGAGTAAGACTGTCACTGTTTGCAGATGACATGATATTATACATAGAAAATCCTAAAGATGCTACCAGAAAACTACGAGAACTCATCAATGAATCTGGTAAAGTTGCAGGATACAAAATAAATACAAAGAAATCTGTTGCATTTCTATACACTAACAACAAAAGATCAGAAAGAGAAATTAAAGAAACAACCCCATTTACCACTGCATCAAAATGAATAAAATACCCAGGAATAAACCTACCTAAGGAGGCAGAAATCTGTACTCTGAAAACTATAAGACCCTGATGGAAGAAATCAAAGATGACACAAACAGATGGAAAGATATACCATGTTCTTGAATTGGAAGAATCAATATTGTCACAGTGACTATACTGCCCAGGGCAATCTACAGGTTCAGTGCAATCCCTATAAAATTAACAATGGCATTTTTCACAGAACTAGAACAAAAAAATCTTAAAATTTGTATGAAGATACAAAAGACCCCAAATAGCCAAAGCAATCTTGAGAAAGAAAAACAGAGCCAGAGCAATCAGGCTCCCTGTCTTCAGACTATACTAAAAAGCTACAGTCATCAAAACAGTATGGTACTGGGACAAAAACAGAAATATAGAGCAATGGAACAGGACAGAAAGCCAGAAATAAACCCACGCACCTGTGATCAATTAATCTATGACAAAGGAGGCAAGACTATACAATGGAGAAAAGACAGTCACTTCAATAAATGGTGCTTGGAAAACTGGAGAGCTACATGTAAAAATATGAAATGAGAACATTCCTTAACACCATACACAAAAATAAACTCAAAATGGATTAAAGACCTAAATGTAAGGTGGGATACTATAAAACACTCAGAGGAAAATATAGGCAGAACATATTTGATATAAATTGAAGCAATATCTTTTTTGATCCACCTCCTAGAGTAATAAAAACAAAAATAAACAAATGGGACCTAATTAAAGTTAAAAGATTTTGCACAGCAAAGGAAACCATAAACAAAATGAAAAGATAACCCACACAATGGGAGAAAATATTTGCAAACGAAGCAACCAACAAGGGTTTAATCTCCAAAATTTACAAACAGCTCATGCAGCTCGATATCAAAAAAACAAACCATCCAATCAAAAAATGGGCAGAAGACCTAAATACACATTTCTCCAAAGAAGACATACAGATGCCCAAGAGGCACATGAAAAGATGCTCAACATTGCTAATTATTAGAGAAATGCAAATCAAAACTACAATGAGATATCACCTCATATCAGTCAGAATGGCCATTGTCAAAAAGCCTACAAACAATAAATGCTGGAGAGGGTGTGGAAAAAAGGGCAACCTCTTACACTGTTGGTGGGAATGTAAATTGGTACAGCCACTATGGAGAACAGTATGGAGGTTCCTTAAAAAACTAAAAATAGAGCTACCATATGATCCAGCAATCCCACTCCTGGGCATATATCAACAGAAACCCATGGTTTGAAAGGACACGTGTACCTCAATACTCACCGCAGCTCTGTTTACAATAGTCAACATGGAAACAACCTAAATATCCATCAACAGATGAATGGTTAAAGAAGATGTGGTACATATATACAATGGAATATTACTAAGCCATTAAAAAGAATGAAATAATGCCATTTGCAGCAACATGGATAGACCTGCAGACTATCATACTAAGTGAAGTAATTTAGATAAAGACAAATATCATATGATATCATTTATATGTAAAATATAAAAAGAATGCTACAAATGAATTTATTTACAAAACAGAAACAGACTCACAGACATAGATAACAAACTTAGAGTTACCAGGGGGAAGGGTGGGTGGGGAGGGATACATTGGGAGTTTGGGATTGACATGTACACACTGCTATATTTAAAACAAATAACCAACAAGGACCTACTGTACAGCACAGGGAACTCTGCTCAATACTCCTTAATAACCTAAACGGGAAAATAATTTGCAAAAGAATAGATACATGTATATGTATAACTGAAACACTCTGCTATACACCTGAAACTAACACATTGTTAATCAACTATACTCCAATGTGAAATAAAAATTTAAAAAAAAAATAAATTTTTTTTGAAAGTCCTAAAACCGACATTTGGGAACCGACATTTGGGAGATCTATTAAAAAAAGCTGGACTTGACATCTGGAAGCCCAAAAGTTAAGGTAACCAAAAGACAGGCTTTTGTAGTGTCTCACTCTTAATTTAAAACAACTGCCCCAAATTAGTAGGCATTTGATGAGTCTCAATCTTGGGAAAAAAAAAAAAGAGAAAATCGGAGGAAACAGAGACAACATATACAGAAAAAGAAAATTGAATATATTAATATCCACAGAGCACAAGATATTTCATCCAAAAATTAAAAACAGAATTCTATTAAAGTAGGAAAAAAGTTAGAGAACTTGATAATTACAAAGAGTTCTTCATAATAATAAGATATTAAGAATTAAAAATTAAACAGAAGGGCTGAAATATAAAGTTGAGAAAAATCTCACAAAAAATAGAATGAGACAGAGATGGAAAATACGATACTAAAAATAAAAAAATAGGTAAACAATTGACTCATTCTAACATATGACTAATTGCAGTACCAGAAACAGAGAATAGAGAAAACAGATGGAGGTAAATTATCAAAGAGTGAAATTTCCAAAACTGAATGATAAATCTCCAGATTTAAATGGCTCTCCAAGAGCCTAGAACATGAATGAAAGGGACTTGTGTCATGTCAAATCATTAGGAATGTTCAGGATTCCAGAAAAAAGAGAAAATCCTAAAAGCCTGCAGTAGAGGTCACACGTAAATTAATTGTAAATAAGTAAATATATTAAGAATATGAAACAAGAACAATCATGAATTCAGTAGAATTATTAGGGCATAAAATCTATGATCATTGAAATATGGAACACAATAGGTGTGTTTATGAGGTAGAACAACAAAGAGAATTACCTTTCCTGAAAACAGAAAGAATAGAGAGCATGTGCAAAAGAAAAGTTTAAAAATACAGAATACAGAATAGTAGCAACACATACCAGGAGAAGCAGAGGAAAATTTTTAGAGAGACAGAAAAGAGAGGAAGGGACGAGGGGAGGAGGAGGAGGGAAGCGGGAAGAAGTAAGGTAGAAAGGGAGAGAGAGATTTGAAGAAATAATAAAGATAAAATTGCCAAATTAAAGGTGAAATCATCCACAGATTATAAATACTACGCTTAGATTGTAAAGGTACATAAAAGGCCAAAGGAAAAAAGATAAATTCCAGGAAAAATGAAGATGAACTTCAAAGAACCAAGAACCAGATTGATATCTTAGTGTATTTGGATGTACAAAGACAAGAGAATGATGTGATATTTTTAAGGTACTGAAGAAAAAGATTTTTTCATCTAGATATATATAACCAGTCAAATTGAAATTCATATGTAAGAGTATAATACATCATTAGGCATTTTTTTAAATTAATTAATTTTTTAATATATTTATTTTTGGCTGCGCCGGGTCTTCGTTGCAGTGCGCGGTCTTTCTCTCGTCGTGGTGAGCAGGGGCTACTCTTCGTTCCGGTGCGTGGGCTTCTTTGTTGCGGAGCATGGGCTCTAAGCACACGGGCTTCAGTAGTTGTGGCACGCAGTCGTCAGTAGTTGTGGCTTGCGGGCTCTTGAGTGCAGGCTCAGTAGTTGTGCACACGGGCTTAGTTGCTCCGCGGCATGTGGGATCTTCCTGGACCAGGGCTCAAACCCATGTCTCCTGCATTGGCAGGTGGATTCTTAGCCACTGCGCCACCAGGGAAGTCCTCATTAGGCATTTTAAAAAAGCTATAGAAGGTTTGTTACAAAAAGTCCCACATTAAAGGGGGAAAAAAAAGTTTGGGAGATGCTAAAAGCCATATGGGACTTATCACAGTCCCTGACAAGAATAGGTTCTCTGTAAATGTTTGCTTAACTGATGTAAACTGAGGTGGTGTTAATGGAGAAAGCGTCCTGAGCAATTGGAAAGCTCTGGAATTGAAAGCATAGGGACAAAATAAAAAGTCCAGTCTAAAGGAGGCATCTTTGCAGGTTAAGGTCTTCTCATCCTCTAGTCCAATATGACTTTCTTTATTGATATACACAATGATTTACATTCCAGCCAGGGAAAATGTCTGTGAGATTTACAGAGAGGAATAAAAGGATATCAAATACCCAAGACACCAAAATCTCTTTTGCATCAAACACACAAAAACTGCTAACATATCAAAGGCATATGTTTTTATTAGTTCATAGGTGGAAAGCCATTCATGGAAACGAACTTTGCTTTTAAAAGGGATTGATAAAGGTCTGCCTACATTCTCAAAGAACTAATCACTTGTGGAAGAGCTACTACTCAAATGAATACAAAGATAAGTCCCTGAACAGAAAAGAAAGGGTCTAATTATCTCATCTGCCTACAGCTTATATTCATTCCTTCATATTATAACAATGTGTCTTCAGCTTTCTGAGGTCTGGAATCAATTAAGATAAACTTGGACTCTTTTTATAATGGGTTCTAGGGAATAATAGCTTATTTCCTTTCTTCCTAATAGTGAATATATGAAGAAACGTAAATTTTCCCAACCGTCTTAATGAGTAATCTTTTTATTATTTTATTTTTATAAACCTTGAAGATACAGTATTCATTGATCAGATTCCTTTCTTATATATGCATAAACTCAACTTGAATTAACTTAAGCAAAAAGGCTAACGCACAATTAGCCACTATGATAAAAATTAAAAATAGAACTATCATATGATCCAGCAATTTCCTTTGGGACTATATCCAAAGGAAACAAAAACATTAACTTTAAAAGATATCTGTACCCCCATGTTCATGCCAGCATTATTTACAATAGCCAAGACATGGAAGCAACCTAACTGTCCATTAATGGATGAATGGATATGAAGTTCTGGTATGTGTGTGTGTACACACACACACACACACACACACACACGTATACATACTATGGAATATTATACAGCCATAAAAACGAAGAAATTCTACCATTTGCAACAACATGGATGGACTTTGAAGGCATTACATTAAGTGAAATAAGTCAGACAAAGACAAATACTGAATGATCTCAATTTATATGTGGCATCAAAAAAAACAAAAATAAAAACAACCAAACTTATAGAAAAAGAGATCAGACTTCTTGTTACCAGAGGTGGAGGGTGGGGGAGGAGGGGGAATAGGAGGAAAGTGGTCAAAAGGTACAAAATTCCAGTTATAAGATAAATACTAGGGATGTAATGTACAACAGGATGGCTATAATTAACACTGATGTATGATGTATGGGAAAGTTGTTCAGAGAGTAAATCCTAAGGGTTCTTATCAAAAGGAGAAAAAATTTATTTTTTCTTTTGTTTTCTTTTTATTTTATCTATATGAGAAGATGGATATTAGCTGAACCTATTGTGGTAATCATTTCACAATACGTGTAAATCAAACCATCAGGCTGTATGCCTTAAAATTATAAACTGATGATGTCAATTATTTTTCCATAAAACTGGCAAAATATTTTACAAAAGTAAAGTTGCACTTAATGTAAAGTTTTATTTAAAATAAGGTTCAAGACTGTGATAACAGAGAATTAACCCAAGTATGGGGCCCTGCTAAGTGAAATGCCTTGTGCAACTGCACAGGCTATACACCCAAGAAGCTGGCTCTGCTTCTCCTTGAGGCAAAGGTGCTTCAAGGAGATGTGATATCACTGAAATCTACTGTCCATGCCTGGCTTCCCTGGATCCATGGAGGGGGGCAATTACCTTAACCTTCTCCCCTTCCTGTAATAGCATCATTATTTAGAAAACTTTGCAGGCAATCCAGTTCAATTCTGTGCTTGCCTGAATATGTTCTAAAAAGGCCAGATCCAGGATTTCTGACTCTTAAGTTTCCAAAGGCCACTGTCTTATGAGACAAGTCTTCCAGTTTTGTATGATTGTACTCTTGCCTCCTGAAAAATCTTTACCAAATTTACTAAGTATGTTCTGTTTTAAACATCTGTTACCCTAACACTTATGTTTAATATAATTCATAGTTCCTGTAGCACCTTTTGCTTTGAGATTACTAATGTTCACTAACCGCAAATATTTGGATGTCACAGTACCTATTTGGCACCATCAATTTTACTGTTTCAGACAAAATTCAAATGTGTCTTCTTCTGGAGAAAGAGGCTTATAGTCAGTAAAAAAAAAAAAAAAACACACCTTTAAATTTTCATGGGTCATCATTTTGGTCCACGTCTTGGCTTATTAAAGTTGTGATTATTTTTAGGAGTTTTTAACATTTATTTATTTTCTTTGGCCGAGCCACGTGGCTTGTGGGATCTTAGTTCCCCAACCAGCGATTGAACCTGGGCCCTTGGCAATGAAAGCACGACGTCCTACCTAACCACTGGACTGCCAGGAAATTCCCTTAAGGTTGTTTTGATGTCCTAGTACTACTATGGTAGTATTGTCCACTCTGTGACTCTCCAACTCTAGAAAGAAATTTTGTCTTTTTTGTTTGGTTTCACTTTTTATTAGTTTGAAATAGGCATCTTAAGTTTCACCACTCAGGTGCCTCCATCTCTAGGTTATCCTCTGGGAGGCATAGAGAAATGAGTCTCTTCAGATTCAAACAAAGCTACATTCGCCCTCTCTCTTCCTTCTGACAACCACATTATGTGCTATCAGAGGTTCTAAAGCAATATTTACTACTCTTCCAAATTTATTCTCATCAGAGTCCACTTTATCCTATATATTTGAAAGGATTTCTGAGAGTTTACAGTTATTTCTGTGTACCATTTAAAAAATATGATCATAACTGTTGTCTCAAAATGAGTAACTGCCAATACCAGGAGTTGAAATTGGTCCACGATGCATAAAAATGCAGTATAAGAACTCTTAATAAGCCTGAATGAGGTCCTCATACATGATGTACAAGAGCCTCCAATCCACAAACTCAGAAGCATCAAAACATAGCAAATTCCTTAATATCTCTTGTATCAACAAAATTGTAACTCTTAGTTAAGACTCAATCTCATCACATTTGAGAGAAATATTCAGCCTCTGTCATTATTACTCTCCTTCTCTAAGTGAAATGTTCAATAGCCTTGGGGTCTTGTACAGCAACAAGGTATAGTCAGCCTCTTCTTTCCACATAGCTTATCTTTGAGGTGCTCATTTCCCAACTCCGTAAGCTGCCTCAGGTCCAAAAGTTCTGCAGCTTTCCTGCCATGTTTGGTACACATCTTTCCCCAAGACTATATGCGTAAAATTTAGAAAGCATGGTTCAACTTCTTCAACAAACATGAGAAAACCATATCAATATGATGGGGAAGAATACATTACTGTTATTTTGCCTTCAACAGCATTACTGTTTCCCATGACTCTTCATAGCAGAATCAAACTAAAATGAGTCACTGCACACTAACTTTTACAACACCCTTTTCACCTGAACTCTAACCCCATGCTTGCTATTTCCTCATTATCCTGATACTCTGAATATACTGCTTTTATTTGCTAAAATAGAACACCTGGATACCTCAGGAACCTTAAGAGCCCACACAAGGCACATCAACTTATGACTCCTGCTATCCATTTTCCATTACTCCATTCTTTCTACAGGCCAACTTTGGTCATTGGTTCACATGGAACAATCATGAGAACCACCTGAAACGTGCTAACATGTGGCAGGGCCTTACACTGGGCAAACCTGAGAAAACACTTAATCTAGCTCAAAGGAGAGGATAAGCCCTTCTAGTCTAGGCTTCTTTGACTGAGACTCCGTGTTGAGATAGGTCTATGGTAGAAGGGACTTTAAATGAATTTTTCATCTCCTCCTCCTCTTCTTCCTTACTCTAACAAACTTTTTTGAACACTTATTCTTTTTCAGATACCACTGAACATGACTTTAGTTGGATTATCTTATCTCAGAATGATATCAAATCTATGCAAAAGGCATTATAATTTCCTCCATTTTTCAGATGAAGAAGAAAGGCACTGATAGGTCAAGTAGCTTATATAGGAAAAGGTGGGTCTGAGATTCACTTAAAAAGTCAAGCACAAGTTGATGTTGTCTGTCTGCACAGCGTTTTAAATTATAAATCTAATTACATATATTAATTACATATATATATGCTTATTGTAAAAATCCAAACAATGTACAAAAGAGTAAAGAGGCAGGTGAAAATTCCCCCAACTCTGATAGTCCGACAGAAAACTGTTAGCACGAGGATGAATATCATTCTTGATGTGCTCATGCATATATATACGCATAGAAATAGCTGTCTAAAATATATTTGTATAATTCAGATATATAGTAGATATATTGCTATCAACATCATATCAAAATCATATTCTGTTCTATTATCTCCCTTTTCACTCTCTAATATGTGTAGCTGCATAGTAATTCAACGTATGGGTATACTATAATTCTTATCATATTGCATTATAATTTTATGATGTATGTGCCCTCCTCACAAGACAAGTATTTATTGAGAACAGAGAATTCTAGACGTATTTGTTTTTAATAGATCTGTTTTTTTAATAGCTCCCCCAGAATGAACACAGCACCTAGTAGATGGAAAAATATTTGAATGGATGGATGGACAGAAAGTAAGATGAGAAGTATGGTGGATGTCTAAAGAAACAAAGAACTATTGGGTTATTATTGACACAGTTCATGTGAGAAGAGTAAAGTAATAAGAGCCTAAAGTAGGGTATCAAACATAGTAATGGAAGGAGGTGAAGGGTCAATAAAGCTATTTTGAATCGCTATTTTTTGCTTTTAAAAACATTTATCTCAAATTTTTAATAACATGGCTTTAAAGTAACTAAATAGTACACTGGTTTCCTGTGGGTTACTGACTTTTATATTTTATCTTCAAATTTTGACTTACTATTGAATTTTGTCAGGGTTTCATTTGTATATTGGATAATTATATTACGTATTCCTTTGACTACCTTTCCCACCATGATTCTAAGTTTAATTGTGTGGTGACTCACCAACATTGATTCTTGCAGGAGTTTGTTCATCATCCAGCACAATGTTCCTCATAGGTTCTAGAAATAATTGCTACAGAAAAATAATTCGTTTGAGCAAAACCTTTACTCCATTTCTTATTCCAAAGAAACATTCTATGATTGAAGAATAATAATGATAATAATTTATTGAGTGTCTACAATGTCATACACAGCAGTAAGTGATATATACAAGTATTATTTTAAAAATAATTTAATCCTCACAACTATGAGGAAGTTAATAAAGTGACAAAGTGGCCAGGTCATCGTATAAAACCGGTTCAATATGACCTCAAAGCTTATTCTTTCCTTTCCTGGGAGGAAATATTACTCTATAGCCTCTTTTTATGACCATCTTCCTCAAATCTGTAGGTTTCTGACCTTCATTTAAAACTTTAGCTTAGTTCTGTTTCCCTGGTCAGGTAACTTGTAGAGTGGCAATGATCAGACAAAACATAAAAGGTCTTTCCTCTACTTAAGTCTACTTCACTGTGTGGGTTCACTGCTCTCCTGCTTGCCTGTAAGGGGGCCTAATCCTGTCTCATTTCTTGAACAAATATGTGCTTACTGGCCAGAGTATTGAGTCTCTATACATCCCTCACTTTTTCCTTCAGGCTGTCCTCAGCCTGCTTTGGAATTGAGTCCACAGTGTTTGGTAACTGAACTAGCAAGGATGTCCCTAATTCCCTTACTTTAACAAACATCTAGAAAGTAAATCTGATTTTATCTTCCACCATACACATCAGTATTGTGTCCACTTTCGGTGGGGTGACTGAAAGGCCCACTAAAATGTGGTCACTACCAACTTCTCACCTTTTTCTCCACTTGTACAGTCCTCCTGCATAGTAGCTGAATTTCCTAATCAGCCAACACCCTTTCTGAAGTCTGATTTGCACACGTGGCTCCCCACAACTTGATTTTCTTTTACCTACAAAGTGTCTCCTTGGTGAATGCCAACTCATTTCAAAATATTTCATCTTTGGGAATGTTGTCTGACATGTTTAGGTAGAGTTGAATACCTCAGGGAACAAACCTCTACTTGACGTCAGACTTCAGTTGACATGAGTCACATCTGAAGACTGCTACATCACCCCTTGGAATGAGTTTCCCAGCAGTCCTACCTGCTCCCCACTGCAGAGCAATGATTTTGTGCCAGCTCTATCTCTTTAAGAGAGTGATTGTCAAACCTTGCCCCAAATACTGGAAACCATCAAGGCCAGAAGGCAATGGGATTACATATTCAAAGTGCTAAAAGAAAAAGACTGTCAACCAAGAGTCCTATATTTGGCAAAACTATTCTTCAGAAATGAAGAAGAAATTACAACATTCCCAGATAAACAACAACTAAGAGAATTAGTCACTAGGAGACCTACCCTATAAGAAATACTAAAGAGAGTCCTTCAGGCTGAAATGAAAGAACACCAGAGAGTAACTCAATTCCACATGATGTGTTGATTAAAGGGTACACAGTTTTACTTACGCTCATAAAGAAAAAAAAATGACAGGGAGAAAAATTTTAGAAGTGATAGTTCAGTTTATGGTATTGTATATGGTGATGGTTTCACAGGTGTATGTTTATCTTCAGACTCATCAAGATGTATATATTAAACATGTGCAGCCTTTGTGTATGTCAATCATACCTCAATACAAAAATAAAAAGCACAAGGTAAATCAGTAAATATAAAAGACAGTATAAATGTATTTTTCTTAATAACTTTTCTTCTCCTATATGGTTTAAAAGACAACAGCATAAAGCAATAATTATAAAATTGTATCAATGAATTTGGAAGGTATAGTAAATATAGTGTATAACATATGCATAGTATATAATGCATAATAAAGGTGTAATTTGTATGACAATAACAGTATGAAGGAGGAGGTGGGAAAGGAGCTATATTGGAGCAAAGTATACTATTGAAATTAAGTTAGTATTAATCTGAATTAGGTTGTTTTAAATTATGATGCTAATTTTAATCCGCAGGGCAACCAGCAAGAAAATAACTCAAAGCAATATTGTACTGCTAAAGGCTAGATTGTACTATCTGGAGAATAAAAAAGATTATTGACTACAGCTGAAAGCAGAAAGAGAACTATTCTTTCTATATATGTAATTTCTTAATTTGTAAAATATTGTGGCTTTAACTCTACATGAATTAGGTAGCATCTACACAGTAGAAAAACATCTAGGTTAATTGTTAATTTAGTCAAATAACAGTTAAAAACCACAATATACTGCCCCAAAGTAACAGAGTCATTTTATTTCACAGACCTGTTCTGTTGTTTACGCATATACAGTTGACCCTTGAACGACATGGATTTGAAATGTGCAGGTCCATTACATGCAGATTTTCTGCAGTAAATACAGTCAGCCCTCCATATCTGCAGGTTCTGCACCTGGGCAGATGCAGAATCCATGGATACAGAGGGCTGACTATGGAACTTGAGCATCCAGGGATTTGGTATCCATAGTGGGTCCTTGGAACCAGTACCCTGCGGACTAATAGACAACTGTAGTCACATTCCTGATCAATTATGTCCCTCATGATTTATTTTGTTTAAGCATTTCCAGTGGCTGCAAATTACCTCTTAGTCTAGAATATATATTTGTATTACAAAAAGGGAGTACTTGACTCTGATGATGTAATCTCTTTCTGAAGTGTTTTATAAGATTAATAGAAGAGAATACTGAGCCATATGTGGGCTATATTGATAAGGTTCATGTGCAAATGAAATAATGTTAAGGCAAAAAATTAAAAAGCTGGACACACAGAGTGGCTATCATCAAAAAGTCTACAACTAGAGCTCGCTTCAGCAGCACATATACTAAAATTGGAATGATACAGAGAAGATTAGCATGGCACACAAATTCGTGAAGCATTCCGTATTTTTAGACCTAAATTTAAGACCGGACACTATAAACCGCTTAGAGGAAAACAAAGGAAGAACACTCTTTGACATAAATCACAGCAAGATCTTTTTTGACCCACCTTCTAGAGTAATGGAAATAAAAACAAAAATAAACAAATGGGACCTAATGGAACTTAAAAGCTTTTGCACAGCAAAGGAAACCATAAACAAGATGAAAATTCAACCCTCAGAATGGGAGAAAACATTTGCAAATGAATCATTGGACAAAGGATTAATCTCCAAAATATACAAACAGCTCATGCAGCACAATATCAAAAAATCCAAACAACCCAATCAAAAAATGGGCAGAAGACCTAAATAGACATTTCTCCAAAGAAGACATAAAGATCGCCAAGAAGCACATGAAAAGCTGCTCAACGTTGCGAATTATTAGAGAAATGCAAATCAAAACTACAATGAGGTATCACTTCACACTGGTCAGAATGGCCATCATCACAAAATCTACAAACAATAAATGCTGGAGAGGGTGCGGAGAAAAGGGAACCCTCTTGCACTGTTGGTGGCAATGTAAATTGATATAGCCACTATGGAGAACAGTATGGAGGTTCCTTAAAAAACTAAAAATAGAATTACCATATGACCCATCAATCCCACTACTGGGCATACACCCAGAGAAAACCATAATTCAAAAAGACACATGCACCCCAATGTTCACTGCAGCACTATTTACAGTAACCAGGACGTGGAAGCAACCTAAATGTCCATCAACAGAGGAATGGATAAAGAAGATGTGGTACATGTATACAATGGAATATTACTCAGCCAGAAAAAAGAACAGCAACATGGATGGACCTAGAGATTATCATACTAAGCGAAGTTAAGTCACACAAAGACAATTATTATATCACTTACATATGGACTCTAAAAAATAATGCATATGAATCAATATACAAAACAGAAACAGACTCACACACATAGAAGAAAAACTTATGGTTACCAAAGGGGAAAGGAGGGGGGAGGAGGATAAATTAGAAGTAGGGGATTAACAGGTACACACTACTATATATAAAACAGATAAACAACAAGGATTTACTGCATAATATTTTTAATATCCTTTAATAACCTATAATGGAAAGTAATCTGAAAAAATATATATAATTGAAAATAATCTAAAAATATATATATAACTGAATCACTGCTGTACACCTAAAACTAACACAATATTATAAATCAACTATATTTCAATTAAACAAAAGCTGGACACAAAATGAAATGTGTACATTAATAACAATTATGTAAAAGTACTGTACATATTAGTGAAAAAATAAATGAACTCAGAGGGTAAAAATAAACACTAAGGGAACTCTAGATTCATATGACTAAAAAACTGTGAGTGAGAGTTTGATTATTATAGAAAAAGGAACAAAGCCATTTTGGACAGAAGGAAAATGATAAGAAAGTGAGGGTAGAAAGAAGAAAACAAAAAACATGTAAAATTTCAAATAAACAACGTAACCTTCCATCTAAAGGAATCAGAAAAAGAAGAACAAAGAAAGCCCTAATTCAGCAGAAGGAAGGAAATAATAAAGGTCATAGAGGAAAGAAAGAAAATAGAGAACAAAAAAAAAAAGAAAAAAGAAAAAGAAATCAATGAAACCAAGAGCTGGTTCTTTGAAAAGATAAGCAAAATTGACAAACCTTTAGCCAGACTCATCAAGAAGAAAGTTTATCTTATTATAAACAAAATAAGAAATGAAAGAGGAAAAATAACAACTGATACCACAGAGATACAATTAATCAACTATGAACAGTTATATGCCAACAAAATGGATAACCTAGAAGGGACAAATTTCTAGAAAAATACAACCTTCCAGGACTGAATCAGGAAGAAATACACAATCTGAACAGACTGATCACTAGTAGTGAAACTGAATTTGTAATTAAAAAAAAACTCCCAGCAAACAAAAGTCCAGGAATGTATGGCTTCAGAGGGGAATTCTACCAAACATATAAAGAATAGCTAATACCTATCCTTCTCAAACTGTTCCGAAAAACTGAAGAGGATGGAATACTCCGATATTCATTCTACAAGGCCACCATTACTCTGATATCAAACGCAGACAGATACTACAAAAAAATAAAATTATAAGCCAACATCTTTGATGAATGTGGATGTAAAAATCCTCAACAAAATATTAGCAAACAGAATCCAATAATACATAGAAAGGATCACACACCATGATCAAGTGGGATTTATTCCAGGGATACAAGGATGGTTCAATATTCATAAATCAATGTGATACACCACATTAACAGAAGGGATAAAAATCACATGATCATCTGAATGGATGCAGAAAAAGCATGTGACAAAATCCAACTTACATTCATGATAAAAACTTTCATCAAGGTGGGTATAGAAGGAACATATCTCAAGATAAAGACCATTTTTGACAAACCCACAGCTAACATCATACTCAACAGTGAAAAGGTGAAAGCTTTTCCTCTAAAATCAGGAACAAGACACGGATGCCTACTCTCACCACTTCTATTTAACATAGTACTGGAAGTCCTAGCTAAAGCAATCAAACAAGAAAAAGAAATAAAAGGTATCCAAAATGGAAGGGAAGAAGTAAAACTATCACTATTAGCAGATGACATGATACTATAGAAAGAAAACCTTAAAGTCTCCACCAAAAAACTGTTAGAATAAATGAATTCAGAAAAGTTGCAGTATACAAGATTAATACATACAAATCTGCTGCTTTTCCATACACCAATAATGAACTATCAGAAAGAGAAATTAAGGAAATAATTCCATTTACAATCACATCAAAAGGAATAAAACACCTAGGAATAAACTTAAATAAGGAGGTGAAAGACCTATACTCTGAAAACTATAAAACATTAATGAAAGAATTTGAAAATGATACAACAAAATGGAAAGATATCCCATGTTCTTGGATTGGAAGAATATTGTTAAAATGTCCATACTACCCAAAGCAATCTACAGATTTAATGCAATCCCTATCAAAATACGCATGACATTTTTCACATAACTAGAACAAATAATCCTAAAATTTATATCGAACTATGAAAGACCCCGAACGGCCAAAACAATCTTAAGAAAAAAGAACAAAGCCAGAGGTATTGTGCTTCCTGACTTCAGGTTATACTACAAAGCCACAATGATCAAAACATCATGATACTGGCACAAAAATAGACACAGAGATCAATGGAACAGTATAGAGAGCCCAGAAATAAGCCCACCTGTTTATGATCAATTAATCTTCAACAAAGGAGGCAAGAATATACAATGGAGAAAAGACAGTCTCTTCAATAAGTGGTGCTGGAAAAACTGGACAGGTACAAGTAAAAGAATGAGATTAGAACATTTCCTCATGCCATAAACAAAAATAAACTCAATATGGATCAAGGACCTAAATGTAAGACCTGAAACCATAAAACTCCTAGAAGAGAACATAGGCAGAACACTCTTTGACATAAATCGTAGCAATATTTTTTTTTGATCTGTCTTCTAAGGCAAAGGAAATGAAAGCAAAAATAAACAAACAGGATCTAATTAAACTTAAAAACAAATGTTGGTGAGGATGTGGAGAAAAGTGAACTCTAGCACACTACTGGAGGGAATGTAAACTGGTTCACCCACTATGTAAAACAGTATGGAGATTCCTCAAAAAACTGAAAATAGAACTACCATATAATCCAGCAATTCCAAGGCTGCGTATACATCCAAAGAAAACAAGAACACTAATTAAAAAAGATACATGCACCTCAATGTTCATAGCAACATTATTTACAATAGCCAATTATGGAAGCAATCCAAGTGCCCATCAACAGTCTCCCACTAATGTGTAGCATGAGGGCTGGGTGGACGTGTATGCTCAGTTTCTCACTGGACCCCACCGACACCACCCTGACAAAAGTGGGGCACTGACTCACACTGCCTCATGAGAGATGGGTGTAGTATAAGTTCAGCTTCCCCCTTAAACTCTAATGACTCCTTCCTGGCTAAAGTTGGGCCACGGAGACTTTGAAGTTGTTGTCTTATCCTAGGCTATTCTGATTCTAACTGCATTACCTTATTAGATGTCAATCTCCTAAGCAGAGAAAACCAAGAGAGATACGATTTCCAATTAGGAAATGAAAAAACTAAACGAAGTAAAATTACTTTCAGCTTTCAAGAAACATTTTACCTAACAAATCTTTATTAATTATCCACTATACACAATGCAGTTTTCATTAACTGGTTTTACTCAATTTATGAGTTTATTTTTCATCACATACAAGGAAGATGAAATTAATTTCCTAACTTCACATGGGTCCACCTCATGTGTTAGAATAAAAGTTGATTAATAGAATAATACAACATGAATAATAAAACATGAGTAAAAATTGAGATATTTTATCATTTCAAATGTACTGACTTGCCAAATATATGATATAGATTAGTTATCGCATGTTTCAAGTTTTCTGTCTACTCTTATTCATTGAACTTACTATATAGATATTTTTGAAATGAATAAATTATGTACTTATAAGAACTGAATTTTTTTGGTTATATTGTATACCTTTGAGCCTAAGTCTTTTTATTTATTTATTTTCTGACTTAGAGGAGAAATAATATACCTCCAACCTTAGAAAAGATGATCTTCCTTTTATATACTTCCCAATCCTAAGCAATTTGCTTTTGTAGCAGAACTGGCTAGTACAAAAGATATTTGAACAACTCCTCCTATCTTATTCTAGGTTCATAGCTTTTTGGATGGGACTGATATGAGTGCAGATTTCCCCAGCCCTGACATATGAGACGTTTTCCTATTGCTAAACTTTAGTCAAAAGGTACCAGTGATTTGTGGGGCTAACTGACCTACATATCTAACATTGATTTAATTAAATTCAATCCTGCTAATGACTCTGTTATGTGGATCAACCCTAGAAAAATAATTGCACGGGATCAGCATATTTACTTTTCTCTACTCTTCTCCTGCTTTCTATTCCTTTCCAGCACCCCTTCCTCACCCCAAGGGACCACTGTTCTCTCAATGTTTTATGACAGTAAATGGAAAAAGCACTGGCTGGAGTCAGAAGTCTTAGGGATTAGTTCTGGACTTGTGCTTAACTAGGTGTGTGAGTCTTAACTAAGCCTCAATTTTATCATCTGTAAAATGCACTGTTTGGACTAGATGATGTTTCATTTTCCTTCTAATCCTAAATGTCCTTCTAATATTAAGTTTCTAGAACTGTAATTTATTTAAAGTGGAAAATAGACAAAACTAAATCATACTAAGTTTTTATTGTTTTAATGTACCACTCTTTCTAAAATAATCTGCATTAAAATAGGCTTGGAAAAGGCCATGTTTATAATAAAGAAACATTTCATCACAGAATTTTAGGCAATGCTATTTAGGATGATATTTTGGGGTTACAGGAGCTCTCATACCTCATATAGACTGTGTCCATCATCTACATGAAAGGACAAGATTATTCAGGCCAAATGTTAGAGACACATGGGTTAGAAACACATGGGAGCCTTGCCAGTACAGAGTGGTATTGTACCTGTTTGTGTTAATTTGAGAAAAATGGGACTCATCCCACCTTCCATCAGCCACATGTCCATTCTCCTCTCTGTCACATCCAACCTTCCAAGCATGAGCAGGGTCTACACATGAGCCCTTAACCACTTTATTCCCTATGGAGAAACCAGATAATTCATTTTTTAACACTTTGCCTTAGAGTCCTCCACTAAGTCCCAATAATGGAATCATGGACCCTTCCATCCTTGACAAAAAAATCAATGTGGGAAAAGAGGCCAAAGACTGTATTTTCCAATGGTATAAAGCTTATTTTCCACAATACTCATCCTGCACTGATAATAAAATAGATTTAAGAATAGGGAAACCCAAATAAATGTGCCTGTGAAGGAATTCTATAAAAAAATTAGGACAGTTGTGACAGACTTTGTAGAGAATTTTATAACTAATGTACATGATTCTAAGTATTATTATTAGAGGAGAAGTGAGTATATCAATATTCATTTAATTCACATTTTATTATGCATTCTTGGATATAGATAAATTTTAAGTAGAAATTAATTCAAAATCAAGTTTTCTAACATAAATTTATCTGTTATCTAGGACTGACCTTATTTAATCCGGGAGCTATCACAGCGACTGACCTTATTTAAACTGGGAGTCATCACTGCTTAAATTCATACCTTTTAAATGTAAATATAAAATGCTAATCACAACATATAAGCAATTACTACTGTCTGCTGCAGTTACTTTTTTCTAAAGTGCACTTCATTTTGCAGATGGTGAGAGTTCTACTAACACATCTATTGTTAGCATGAAAGTCAAGCGATCATCTGTGTAGGTGGTTGTGTGGGAGCAATGCTAAGATTTACAAGGATTTCTCCCACGTTGGCAATCCGCACTGAACAGAGAGCCATATGAAACAATCTTCTGTTCTCTGGCATTGTTAATCATTCACTTAGTTTGTAATAATATAAAAATTCTCAATAAAGGGTTGCCATTTTTCCACTCAGATATTTTCTTCAGTTTTTAGAAGTATATTTTCTTTTTGTAATTTTTAAATTGGGTGTCTATCTATTGAGGAAAAAAACTTTGAAAGTTTATCACAGGTAGAAATTCTGGGAAGAAATTAGTAATTATGTTCATCTTGTCAGTTCTAAGATTAAAAACATTCTTAGGCATTTACATCAATAATTATGTACTTGAACTTAAAACTTGAAGGGGAAGATTTTTAAGAGATATTGCTCATCAGTTTTATAACCCTCCTATATAAATCTGTGGAAGAAATGCACAATAATTCTAACATCTTATTTTTTCATTATTAATATATTTGTCCCAATTTAGTTATTAATTATCTCAAGGGAAAGAGCCATATATTAAAGCCCCACATTAAAAAAATTCTAGTACAGGAGTCTTAGAGTATCCAGTTATTAAGCCATAGCAGACAAAAATTCCATTGGGTAAACTTGCCTTTTTTCTTTGTAAGGCTCCTCCCACCACATTTTTTTCTCTTCCTGCTTTGGTGTCACCAATATTTGGACACAGGACAAAACCATGGCCGATTTGACTCTCTTAGAGCTAGAGTGTCTGTGATACAAAGTTTTAAGAAATCTTTGGGATTTATTTGTTCTAGTGGTGAAGGATGGTGGGATTGCCACATAAACATTATCAAGGTCTTCTAAAGCTACCAGGTTCTGGGACTTCCCTGGTGGCGCAGTAGGTAAGAGTCCGCCTGCCAATGCAGGAAACACAGGTTCGATCCCTGGTCCGGGAAGATCCCACATGCCGCGGAGCAACTAAGCCCGTGCACCATAACTACTGAGCCTGTGCTCTAGAGCCTGCGAGGCACAACTACTGAAGCCTGTGCACCTCGAGCCCATGCTCTGCAACAAGAGAAGCCACCACACTGAGAAGCCCACACACTGCAACGAAGAGGAGCCCCCATGCACAGCAACGGAGACCCAACGCAGCCAAAATAAAGACCCAACGCAGCAGTATAAAACCCAGCAACGGAGACCCAACGCAGCAGTATAAAACCCAGCAACGGAGACCCAACGCAGCAGTATAAATAAATAAATAAAGCAAGTAAGCTAGCTAGCTAGCTAGACACCAGATTCCAGTCTGGACCACACCTGGTTCTTTGCCTTTCCCTTCAAGACACTGAATTCTTCCAGTATCCTTCCAATGCATTATACTTAGGTGATCCCACTTTTTAAAACTTCAGCAAAAAAAATCCATGGCTGGTATAGTATTAAATAAAGGTAATCTATTTGATCTGGGGGAAGCGTCTTTAGAAATTTATCAAATCCCTCTTATTAGAGTGAAAAATATCCAGGCCTAGAATTAACATGACTTGCCCAATGAAACTAGCAAACATGGGATTGGAACTGAGCCTCAGAAGTCTGGTCTTTCAACATAAAATTCATTGACAGGCTAATCAGGCTAATTTGATTTATTTCTAGGAACTCATGATATCTTTCTTTTGCATTCAGGTCCCTGAAAATTAGGTAAGTTTTTTTTTTCCTGATATCTCAATATTTTTAGAATTTTCATTCCTGCGTTCCTCAAGTAGCTGCACTTAACAACATTCTTGAATTAAAAAAAGAAATCTTCTGCTTAAACTTGACTTTTGCATTTTTCCTTTGTGACTTTTCCATTGTGACCTTTAGCAAATTACTTAACCACTTTTTGACTTTTTTCCCACTGTTGTGAGGATTACATGAGTTAGTGTACATGAACACTTAGAACAGTATAGAGCTCATGATAAATGCTACACAAATGGTACCTAATAACACTATTAATGTTGTTGCTATTGTTATTTAATAGTGTAACCATAGAAATCACTATTCCTCTTCCCTTTTGGTGTTATTCTCCTCTTACCATGTTTTTTTTTTAACTTAGACTATGTTTCTGAAAATATTCTCTACTTTCAAAAATGAAAAAAACTATTTGTAGCTGGTAAGATAGATAATTCAGTTTTATACAAATAATTTGGAATGGGGGGACAAACAATCAGCTTAGCAAACAAACAAAAATAATAACAAATGAAGGGTGACAAAAGCAAAATTGAAAGATTTTAAGGATGGTTTATATGCAAACACCATTCATATTATATTTTGTTTTAACTCAGATATACTAGTACGATGGGAAATAGGAATTTAAGATTATAATAAATAAAAACTGAAGTCAATTTAAAAATCAAATTACTATCACCCTTTTTGTTAGACTGACTCTTCCAAGGTTGACATAGACAATAAAGCTACCAGTTTGGGACTTCATTGAAAGATATATACAGTCTCAGTTGATTTAGAAGCGTTTGATTTTATCACTAAAAATAGTCTATAAAAGAACCTTACCTTAATTTTGTGACTTATATCCTGAATTCACTTAGCTTTACATCTGCAAACGTCCAAATAAAATTTCAGTATTTATTAATAAACAATTAAGATGGATTACATTAAAATAATAATAAATATGTAGAATAGATAAATAAATCACATTTCCTTCTTTATTTGGGCATTAGATTACTGAAGGGGTGGCAACTTTGTGATTCCTGGCCCCAAAATATAAGACTAAATAGCTCTTAAAATAGTCAGGTCCTCCATATTAATGTAATTGAAGCCGCCGTAGCTGTGTCTCCTTTCCAGGTCAGTTCAGAAGTGATCCCTCAATTCAAGAGCCTAGTTTATATCATCGCTAAAAGTAACAGCATAACTTTTTCTCCCTAAAGTCGATTTAGGGAACAAATGTACTGTAATAATTACAGCCATTATTTGTGACAATTTTCCTGAGTCCTGAAATGAATGCAAATATTTAGGAACAGGGGTCATCGAGTCATCCTGGAGAACTATCTGACACTTTGACTTTGGAATGCAGTATGCTGTTTTTCACTTTAGTTGGTGTTATGTTAGAATGGAGGACAATATAAGGATTCATCTAAAAGTTACAATTGTAAGAAAAGGATAGGAAAGCTATCAAATATAGAAAAAACTATCCATTATCTCAGGTGAAATCATATTGCAGTGTTCATCAATGCAAACAAAAATTGGTATTTGTTTGCTAACTGTAGAAGCAGTCAAAATCCCTGGAAAACACTGTTATAAAAATACCAGCTGATAATCATTCCAGAAATCCTGGGATGTAATAAAAACTGTGTAAATATTGAAACTATATGCACAGAAGTTAAAAATATTATCGACTTACTAACTTTAGATGGAAGAATAAAATTGGAACAGATATGAGTTGTTCAGTATTCGCTCTAGCATAGAAAGGTGCTTAATGTTTTTAAACAAATAAAAATATATATCATGATATATAAATATAAATAACATATATATGACATATACATCTTAAGGTCAATAAAAGACTTTTGGACTATCTCTATGTCTTTGTGTGGAAGTTTCCATGTCTCTCACAATAAATGCCAAGGCTTTATGGTCTCAAAACAGGTACTTTTTTTTCCCCTGAAAAACTAAGGAGTCTACTTCTAGAGAATTTGTCAGCAAGATTATCTGACATTCTTTATCATTGTGAATTAGTGTGGACCTTTTAATCGCTTCTCTTGAGTTCCTTTTCAGTCCACTGCCTTTTCTCCTTTTCATTGTTTTCAGATAGCACAGCATATGGGAATCTGGTTTACACCTACAGAAAATTAGTGTTTATAGAATCATTTGCCAAAATCTAGGAAGTGGCTAAACAGGCACTGACTGAAAGTCACAATCTTTAAGAAGCAAAAAGTCCTGGATTAAAGGCAAATTTAGAATGGGAAAGGCTTCTAAGAAAGAAATTGGAATTAATTAATAATGTGCTTTTCCTGTAGTAGGTGCTCAACCAATATTTTGGAACGTTGAAGGCATTAGGCTCAAAAATATCTTCTTTATCATTAAGGGAAACATTAGGTATTAAATAAGATAGTGACCCAAATTCTGACCTTGCCTTCATAGCGTCTCAAACAAGTTAAGTTTTTCAGAGAATCAAGTGAAATGTAATAGTCGGGAAGGCTATTTTAAAAACAGATATATTAATGCCGCCTGACCAGGGTGTCATGCAATCAAATCGCCCAACTTATAATCAAATGTCTGCCTTTATAAAGTTTCCCAAGCCCATCTTGTGAAGGGGCTTGCTGCTCAAACACAAGCAAGCTATTAGATTTCCTATTCCTTGTGGATAAGAATATTTAAATTGTATTAGAAATTTATTTCTCCTTGAGGCACAAAAAATTTTTTCTATGTGCCATTTCATTTTGAAGTATATGTTACTTCCTACATTCTCTCAATGTGAGGAGACTTTGTTCAGTTTTAGTACTCTTCCTAGTTAAAGAAGTGAGGGAATATATGCAGTATTACACTAAGATAAATATTTTTTGCATAACTGAAACTGTTATTAAACTTATAAACAAAACACAGTGAAATACATCGGCCCTTTTGTGTAAGTCTTTCCATATTTTGCCAAAGTTAAAACATTTAGTTTGGAGGTTGTGAATGGAGGAGGATAGCAAAGAGTGAAGGGACTTGTGAAACAATTTTTGAAACTTATCAAATACTAAAAATCAAGGAGTAATTAAGAAAGTGAGTGGACCACATGTTCTTAAGATTTACATATCTGTACCATAAAAGTGGTACTAAAGCTTTTGAGTCAAGGTAGACGACTGAGCACATGCATTAATTTCTCTCTCCTATTCCAAATACACAAGCAAAGATCAGAATTCTCAGAGTGTTGGAAATAAAGAAAGTAACACAAAACAGACATTGGAAGCTATGGTGTTAATGCCTGCTTCATGATAAAAATGGAGGCCACAAGCCCCAGTGCTGCTGGAAGTCAGAACAGAGTTCCCTGGAGGAAGCCAAGCCCAGTCTATGCTTCTTGTTCCTGAGAAGTAACCTGCAAATCTCTGCCAATTAACTGAGTGGCTTATTTGCCAATCAAAAGCTACCTGCCCCATATCATGGCTGAAAAAAATCATCTTTGGATGAATGGGAATTTTAAGTTTGTGACAATGCTGTAGGTGTGGCCCGGCAAGTACTGTCCACTTTGTGTGGAAATGCAGGCCTGAAATATAAAAAATTGAATTTCTGGGTATTTCCAGCAACTCCCATAAAAAGATTCCCACTCAGATCACACAAAGGAGAAAAGTTCTGTAGAATGATAACTTTAGCGGAAGTTGAGCTCACTGACAAGAACAGTAACAGATGTGGGGCTCAATGCCACTAAAGAAATTCTGCAGACCCAAAAGTTCTATTAGTGTTTGTATCAATAAAGAGTATGTCTACAGCAGCACGTTTTTTAAATGGGTATCACTGAAGTCATCTGTGTATTTTACTTTTGTCAGAGAATATTTATATCATGCATATTAAAGATGCATATATATACTTATTTTGTGACTCTGGAGAAGTTATTTATCTTTTCTATAGGTCACTTTCCTTATCTGCCAAAGGGCCTTTGTGAAGATTAAATAAATGACCGTATTTGAAGCATTTTAATAGCTTCTGGAGCGTAGTAAGCAATGTGTAATGTACAATAAATGTAAGTAATTAGATAGACAAAAACTGTTAACAATTATCTCAAGAAGACGGGCTGTGGCAGAAGGGGACTTTTAGTGCTTACTTTTTGTCCCTTATATGACTGCTTTAATTCTTTTCGTTTTGTGCAAGTTTTATTACTTTATAATTATAAACAATCTGGTTAAAAATAAAAAGAGAATCACAAAACAAAGAAAGAAAAACTCCTCCCACTGTACACTTCCATTTCACAGTTAATTAAGGGAGAATTTAAAGGAAGAAAAGGAAGGTAACTGGGGAGAAACAAAGAGGGTGACTGCTGGCCCTATAAGGACACCTGGATAGAGTGAAGATGGAAGACAAGTCAGACAGTGAGGCTGACAAAAAAAGAAGTCAGTAGGCTCTGCAATGTTGGTAACACTGTGGTCATGAACAACTGTTCACTAGAGCTGTTTGTTTCCCTATTCTCACACCTGAACAGAGTACTTTGAACTAGTAGTTAGTCATAGCACATATCGGTTCTAACTCTTCCTTATCTTTAAAGTCTCGAGCTATTTGACAGAAACAGAAAAGGGATTTTTAAGTCCAAAAATATCAGAGGCAGCAGAGAAGGCACATCTCTGCACCAATAAAAAAAAAAGAGGAGGTAAGTTTCTAGATGTCTCCAATAATGGCCAAAGGGGCCTGGACATTGGGATAGTTACAAGAAATACTGAAAATGTTGAAAGGCTCAGCAGGTAAGTGCCAAGGAGGAAAGGGTGTCCGTTGTTTTGACAGGCAAGTTTGCTAATCTTTGTTGGAGATGTTGAGGACTCCAGCCTTGAAACTCATTTCTAAAAAGTAAAAACTCTCCTTGACATTATTTCCACCTTCACTGGCAGTTTCTTCTCAGTCTTACAATTTCGTCCTTCTCTTCCAGACTTCAACAGAATGGGCCTTCCTTAGGTTTAGCCCTGGACACTGCCTCAACTCTATCTGCCGTGTTTCCCAAGATTTAATTCTTTAGTCCCATGGCTTTGAATGTTGTCACTAATGTGACAATTTCCAAATATACATCAAAATCCCTGACCTCTCTCTGGAGCGCTAGCTCTATAGAGGCAACAACCCACTTCACATCTCCACTTTGTTATCTAATTGGTATGGGCTTGCCAGAAATAGCAATATTTGGGGCACACTTACACTAAAAGAATTATTCATCATTTATTTGAAAGCCCAATTAAACTGGGCATCTTGTATTTTAATTTGGCAAACCTAAACAGGCATTTCAATCTTAATATACCTAAATCAAATTTCTCACCTGTATTAATAAGAGCTCTTGGTTACATGGAAGAGAAACCCAACTCATATCATCTCAAGCATACAAAAACTAATTTTTGGAACAGATAACTGAAAGTTCCCAGAGCCAATTTCGCTTCAGGCATGGGGCTTTAGGGGATTAAAAACAACATCAGGACTTGGTGTCTCACTCTACCATTTGGCCTGGTTTGCCTCTGCACTGGCCTCATTCTCTGGCATGCTCTCCCAGTGTGATAACCTCTAGCTGTTCCAAAATGAAATCCTCCTAATTTACCATTCACTTTGGAAAAAGAGCACCTTATCTCTTTTAGCTCAATCCAAAGTCTCAGGGTTGCATCTAACTGGGCCAAATGTGGTCACTAAGTCAATCACTTTGATGGAAGATTTGAAAACACTGACTAGCCAAGCTTGCATCTCATTACCCATATCTGAGCTAGGAAATGGAGGAACGCCCATACAAATAACATAATTCAGTAGGAGGAGGGAGAATGCCCAATGAAAAATCAGAATGCTATATTTAAAAGTGGGAGTGGAAGTTGAACGGGAAAAAAAGTAATGGTTATCCCTCTACATTTCCCCAAAGTACATGTGTCAGTAAGAGGCACGGTTCTTTGACTAATTGCTCAAGTAAAAAATTTAGCCATCTTTTTTTATTCTTATGTTTTATTTACCCAGTAAATCAATCCATCTGCAAATGCTATCTATTCTACTTCCAGCATTTATCTCTAATGAGTCCAACTCTCTCCTAGTCTAGGTGACCATCATCTTATTCCTGAACTATTGCCACAACCTCTTATTGGGATTCCTGCTTCCATGCCCTAAAATCCATTCTTCTTATAGCAGTATGAGAAATTTTTTGATAACATAAATTCAATTGTATCATATTCTTGCTTAACATCCTCTTATGACTTCCCTTTATACTCTAAGACCCTATGTGATCTGGTTTTGGTCTAACCCTAGACATCCAGTTCATATACTCCTTTCCCTGAAAACCCTGCTTACTACCCCCTAGACACACTGGCCTTCTTAATGTTCCTTGAATATACCTAGGGTATCCCTTCCTTAGAGCCTCTGCATTTGCTAGTTTCCTCTACTTAAAAAATTTCATTTTTCTGTAGCTGACTTTTCTCATCCCTCAACTCTAAGATCAAAGACCACCTCTTCAGAAATGCCTTCCCTAAACAACCTACATAAAGAAAATGTTTAGTCACTATCACATTTCCCTGTATATGCTACACAATACATAATTGCAAGACATCTTGTCTATTTAGTTTTCCATTTTTTGTTATTTACCTTTAACTACTGGAATGTAAGTTCCAATGTGGGAAACTTGTTTTGTTTTTCTCAACACTGAATCTCCAGACTAAAACTAGAGCCTGTTCTGTAGCAAGACTTGAAAAAGCATTTGAATAGGCACATTAATAAATGAGTGTAAGAACTACAGTTAAATTGATATTTTGCATTTTGTGTGTCGGCCATATATCAAAATAGGATGGGTTCCTGCAACATTAATTTGGAAGAGTGCTCTAAGAAAAACTTAAACTGACAAATCCAAATGTGTGACTTGATGATACAGGTGGCCTAGCAATGTGTTACAAAATAAAGGAAAAATTTCCCCTAAATTTCACTGTGAAATATCCAGTATAAACCAGAGGACTGTGATTCTATTAATCTATTTACTCAGCAGAACATAAAATGGGAGAATAGGAGTTAGGACTATAAATTAGTAAAACTGATTGCTGAAAAATATGTGACATTATATAAGTGATCTTCAAAGAAGATTTATCTCATGATGTTGCAAAGGAGATAAAGTTATGAAGAGAATAAATTCTGTTGCAAACTACTTTATTATCCAACTAGTAGAGAATTACGTAAAGATGCAATTCATTAACTCAGTAAGGTTGGAATCCTTTTGAATATGCTCTTGTATGAGGGTCAAATGCAAGAGTTAAGTACTGGGTAATTAACCTAAGGGAAGTAACCTTGACAGAGATTAGGGATCAGTTGAGTGTGCCCCCAATTATAAACATCTTCTGATAAAATTGGGGTCAGTACTGAGGCAAGAAATCTTTCCTATTTAGAAGAGCATCCCAGACCTTAGAAAACATAATGTAGATAGTGCACCCTCCATAATTATTTCTAGGAGAGAGGGCTGTATATTTTAGAATATTAATGAGAGCAGGTCTTATAAATTTGGTTAAATTCTTCCTTGTTTCAGAAAAGTAAACAAACAAACAAATAACATGACAAAAAGATTGGGTAGAGAAGTCTAGTATACTTATTATCAATCAAATTGAAAATTATAACTATTAGACTTTAGGAGTTAGAAGCTTTACACAAAATAGAGAAGCAAAATACAAAATTCTATGTATGATAAATAAAACTAAAGCTATTTGACAGTTTCTCTTGATCTCACTGAGTAATTCACTTATTCTTCTGTAGAATAAACTTTTATTGCCTAGGATCTGGGGGCACTGTGCTAGGGCACAGAGGAAGAAGGTTAGAAGTATGACAAAATTTCTGTACTCAGGATCATTTACACCACAGTGGAAGACATGTATAAGCAAATAATTGCAATGAAATAATACATCTAGGCTCAGAATAGAGTTAAGACCTTTTTCTGGGGATTTGGGGAAAATATTAAAGGAAACTGTGCCATTTGAATAGAACCTGTCTTCAAGGATTTTAGAAAAGAACATTATATACAAACAGAGAAATTTATGTTAAAAATCACAAGGAAAAACATAGTATTGTGGCATGTATTGGGGAACATACTTTAATTTGATCTTTTGAAAAATTTTTACTCAACACTTAACTATGTGTCAGCCACTATTAGAAGTCCCAAGGACAAAGCAGAGACTATTACAGATGTGAGGCATTCAACATTAGTCAGCCATCTCAGTGGGACATAATGACACAATGGAAGTGGGACGGGAGGGAAAAGACAAATGAAGGATGAGCTCAGTCACAACAGCAAGAGTAGTTTTCTGGGAAGAAGTAAAAATGGATCACAGTTCTATTTAGCTTTGTTACTAACCTCTACATTTGGTATATCAAAAACTCAAATTACTCTTTCTATAATTAACACATTCCTACTAAAATTTAAAAATTATAAGTAGCACCATACTCTCATTTTTATTTTTTCTAAATATTCAAAATAAACCAAATAATATTCATTCCTTCTTGTCCATTAGCCTCTCCTGCTCCATTCATTAACTAGCTATCTTTGCTTTGGAACTGCCAAGTCCCCGACCAAGAATGCCAATCTTACCTCTTTCAATGTTCTTATTAAGATTGAATCAGTAATCAAAAATCTCCCAAGGAAGAAAAGCCCAGGACCAGATGGCTTCACTAGTGAACTTTACCAAACATTTAAAGAAGAATTAACACCAATACTTTTCAAACTCTTCAAAAAAAAAGAAGAAGAAGAGGAGGGAACACTCACAAACTCATTTTACGAGGCCAACATTATCCTGATACCAAAACCAGAAAAGGGCACTACTAGAAAAGAAAACTACAGGCCAATATCCCTGATAGAGATGCAAAAATTCTCAATATAATACTAGCAAACCCAATTCAGCAGCACATTAAAGGATCATTCACCATGATCAAGTGGGATTTATCCATGGGAAGCAAGGATTGTTCAACATATGCAAATCAATGTGATACTTCATATTAATAAAATAAAAGAATCATATGAGCATCTCAATAGAGCTGAAAAAGCTTTTGATAAAATTTAACATCCATTCATGGTAAAAACTCTTAATAATTTACGCACAGAAGGAAAATATCTCAACATAAAAATGGCCATGTATGATAAGCCCTCAGCTAACATCATAATGATGAAAAGTTGAAAGCTTTTCCTTTAAGATCAGGAACAAGACAGGGTGCCCACTCTCACCACTCTTACTTATTTTATAATATATGTAAATAAAACCATCATGCTGTATGCCTTAAACTTATATAGTGATGTATGTCAATTATTTCTCAATAAAACTGGAAAAAAATCTGAGGTTAAATTTCTTAGTTTCCTTATAGCATAGCTCTAACAAATTATGATGCTATAAACATTAAAAACCCAGTGCTTAAGTATGATATCAGACAGTACCACTGAAACTGTAGTAATCTGTGATTTTTGTTTTTTACTAATCTACAATGAAGTAAGCACAGAAATTGAGACTAAATGTTAGGAATTTTTATAGCAATTTGACAGTAATTTTATACTTGTTGAATCTAATAATAATTTAAGAATAGATTTGCAGTTTTTATGTTCCTTTTCAATTATTTTTATAAATTCAGTATTACTCTATTAAAAATTATCCACCTGTGAAAATTTGGTAATGATATTTAAAAAGTGAACAAGCAAATAAATAAAAACGACTGGTCCTCTGCTTAGAACACTTAAAAAAGCACCAGTATAGGACACTTTATTGACACTCAGAATATGGCAATTCTTCCAGAATGCCTATTAAATTCTGATTTTCTTCTGGAATTACAAGTTGCAACAAATTATGGGTAAATACACACTTCATATATCTATCTTTTCTCTCTTAATTTATGTTGAGCTTTAGCATGTCCTCTGTGAACATTCATTTCTCTAAAATTACCTATAAACATACAAACATAATTAAAGCATGATATTGAAATTATTATTGCTTTAGAAAAATTTATTTTGAGGACCTGGAGCCATATTTTATAGTACTAGTATTAATAATTACCAATAAATGTCAGACTGTACATTTGATTTTGTCTTTCTGTAGTGCATATTTATACTGTCACAAAAAAACAAAACAAAAAAACCCCAGAAATTGAGGCATGAGTGTCATGGATACTATTTTGAAGGCACAGACTCCATCCTAAAGGCCCTGCATTCTTCATGTTTTCATGTGGGAACTAGGAAAACACCGTTAGCTTAGCTTTTAAAAGGCATGCTCATCAGAGTGAAGTTGTAAGGCTTATGTGGTTTCAGGTGTAAAGCACGTGGGAAAGCTTGCCAACAGGAAGACAATGCAGAGAGATGATGGTGAAGTGTGCATTCAGAACCCAAACAGCAACAGTTGTTCAGTCCTGCTGCAGACTGCAGTGCCGATTTCAGGTGATACTCAGTCAACACAAGAACAAATAATGAAAATAAAAGACTAAGATGTGAGAAAATCATTACTAAAGACAGTAATCACAAACATTTAACACTGATAAATATTTGATTTTGTTTTTGCTTTTTTAAATAAAGATATTTTGAACCTTTAGTGTGTCTAAGAATCACCTGGTCAAATCAATACTCAGATATTCTGATGCAGTGATTGTGGGGTGGGTCTGGAATTCTGCATGTTTAACAAGTGCCACAGATGGGACAGGGATGGGAAACACCATGAGTCAAGCATGTGGGAAGTAGAATGACCAAGGCCTCCAAGGTATTATAAGCAGGACTGAGGCTCACTGCTAGGCCATATTGTTCCTTGTTGGACATAATCTCAAACACCAACATCAGACTAGGTTACTCTGAGGCCAGGAATAAGTGAGATATAAACAAGTTCACTGTGTCATCCACAGAATACTGAACAACCCCCTGTCTTGGCTAATATGAGTGACTGTTGCCTCTTTGCCTATTACAGCTTTATTCTACTCTGGTCTGCTATACCTACAGACAAGATGTTTGAGATATCCAATCACAAAATTACCCTGGCTTACTGACAGCACCCAATCTAGAGTGAGTCTCTACTATTTTAGACTTTGCCCCAAATTTCCTAGCCAAAACCCAAATCCTATAATAAGTCTCTTCTAACAACCTCTTACTGAGACACCACATATTTCCCATGGTGTGTATTCTCCCTCACTACAATGAATAATAAACTCAATTTGTTCCACTATAGTTATTTTCTTGGAGGTCTCTGGCTAAAGGGCATTAATGTTTGTGTCATAAGTACAAATGTGGTATGAAATATTATTATTACCAATAAATAGGACAAATATAAACAGGATTGCTGTACAACCTAAAAATGATTTTAAAAAATCTTCAGAAGTCTAAAGTTCACTTTATTTTACTAATAGACATCTGGCTTCCTTACGACAGGGACAGTGCCTTCAGTATCTGCCTAGTGTCTTCGACTAGGTGCCTAGTAGGTGATCAGGAAATATATGTGAAAGAAAAAAAAGAAATGAAAAGAATTTTTCACAGTTGATAAGTGTACTGGGAAATAACCCCCCTATGGTAGGTAGAATAATGTCCCACCCCAAAGAAGCCCATGTCCCAATTCCTAGAAGCTGTGGATATGTTACCTTACATGGCAAAAGGGACTTTACAGGTGAGATTAACTTAAGGACCTTGAGATGAGAAGATTATTTTGGATGACCCAGGTAGGCTTAATATAACCACAAGGGTCCTTATAAGAGGGCGGCAGGAGGGTCAGCGTCAGAGAAGGAGATGTTAGGACAGAAGCAGAGATTGGAGAGGGGGAGAGGGAGAAGGAAAAGGAGAAGGAGGGAGAGATTTGAAGATATTTGAAGATAAAGGAAGGGGCCATAAATCAAGGAATGCCATTGGCTTCTAGAGGCTGGAAAAGGCAAGAAAATGGATTCTTCCCTAGAGGCTCTGGAAGGAGCAGAGTCTTGCTAACATCTTGATTTTAGGACTTCTTACCACCAGAACTGTAAGATAATAAATTTATGTTATGTTACGCTGGTACATTTGCAGTAACTAATTACAGCAGAAAGAAGAAATCAATATACTCCCAAATAGAAGACACTTTTTAGATAGCATTCTACTGTATGTATTAAGACATATCTGCCCACCAGCCTTCTCATGGTGGGCCTTGGAGTCTAGGTTATAAAGGTGATGAGGTCAATCTGAGATTCTTATGTAAAAGTAATATGGGGCTTCCCTGGTGGCGCAGTGGTTGACAGTCCGCCTGCCGATGCAGGGGACACAGGTTCGTGCCCCGGTCCGGGAAGATCCCACATGCCGCGGAGCGGCTGGGCCCGTGAGCCATGGCCGCTGAGCCTGTGCATCCGGAGCCTGTGCTCCGCAAAGGGAGAGGCCACAACAGTGAGAGGCCCGCGTACCGCAAAAAAAAAAAAAAAAAAAAAAGTAATATGAAAAAACTCTCTTAGTCAGGACTTTATACTAATAATAACAAGCTTTAATAATAACAGGAGCTTAATATGATATTAAAAAATACATTCAAGAAATTAAATATCTATAATGACCTAAGTAATTAGCTGAATCATAAATTCAGATGTAAAGTGTAGATAATATACAGACATAAACATGGTGTGGCTCTGTTTAATTTTATGTGGGTACAAGTGATGATATATTTCTACCAAAAGTTTACACGATAGTGTTAAAATTAAACACAAAACTGAGACCAGACTTAAGAATTCCCTGAGCAGACAAAACCATTGAAGCCATGTAAGTAAAACTAAATCTAGCTTATTTCATGAACATAAGTGAAATTTAACTTAGATTACGTCTTGTAAATGCCTCTGATAATCATAAAAGAAACTTAAGTCATCTTCCTAAAAATGGTATGAGAAAATCACTTTTAACCAATCCACGGCCATCTGGAAACCCCTACAGTAATAACCAATCATTGAAAAGGTTAAAAACTTCCTCATTTCTACTTTATAAGCCATGCTGTAAATTAATGTCCCTGAGCTTCATATCAGTCTTTGAGTTCAGAAGCTCCCAGTTTGTGAACTGTTCTTATATGCACAATAAACACTTACTTAAATACTACTCATTGATTTGTTGGTTTAAATTTTGCTATTTCTGGATTTTTGACACTTTCTGGCATCAGAAGTGGGACCCAAAGACCCTCAACAACTCTGAGGTCAGTGAGCAAAAGGTGCTGGTACCCACAGGGCTCACTGAGCTCACTGCTTTATGCCAAACTCGGAGTTTGAGGGTAGAGTCTCTCTTGGATCTGAGCTCTGCTCTCTTTGCCTTTTGAGCTCTCTGACTTTATTGTGCATAGCTGTATTTTGTTTGTTGAAGTTTCTTGGTAAGTCATCCTTCTGTCTATAAAGGGAGAAACCTGTGATTCCCTGGGTTTTAGGGAGCGATAGGATTACCAGGCTCCCCATAGGTTATTTGGGGTTTAGGAAATCTAAAGGCAAAGATGGGTTCCACCTGGTCTAAAATTCTCTACTTCTCTCAAAAATTCCTGCTTCCTATATCTATACTCATTATGAACCAGGATCTTGTGCCTTTTTGGAAAATGAGTGAACTTTTGGATAATTTGCAATTATAGTGGCCACTGTGGGGAAATGTTAACTTAGGTAATTCCACATTACGGGGCACCCTTCAAAAGAGAGGATCTTAAACATTAAAGAGACAATGAAATGCATTCTTTGATTGGTATGCAGAAGCTCTACATAGACAAAACGACTCCAAAAATAGTTTTTCTAAAAAATGCTTACAGCAGTCAAATACAAATCTTTAGCAAAAAACTCTGGCCTTCTGAGCAGGTAACCTTAACTTAGTCTACCTGCAAGAAACATAATTTGGATCCATTTATTCTTTTTAATTTTGTATTATTATACCTGAGACATTGACGAAATTTGTAAGTGAAAGCTATAAGATCTCTGTATTGGTCTGTCTATATGTTTATGTATATATACATATATATGTATGTGTATTATGTATATGTGACATTTTTAAGAGTTCTATTTAGAGACAAGATGGCAGAGAAGAAGGACGTGAGCTCATCCCCTCACAAAAACACCAAAACCACAACAAGCTGCTGAGCAACCATTGACCAAAAAACCTGCTAGAACCTACCAAAAAAGATATCCTGAATTCAAAGACAAAGAAGAAGCCCAAAAGACTGTAGGAAGGGTGCAACTGCAAAAAATCAAATCCCATACACACTGGGTAGGTGACACACAAACTGGAAAATAATTATACCATAGACGATCTCCCACAGGAGTCAAAGTTCTGAGACCCACGTCAGGCTCCCCAGCCTGGAGGTCCAGCAATGGGAGAAGGAGCCCCCAGAGAATCTGGCTTTGAAGGCAGCAGGGCTTGATTGCAGGAATTCAACAGGACAGGGGGAAAAGTGAAACTCCATTCTTGGAGGGGACACACAAGTTCTCACGTGCACCAGAATCCAGGGAAAAAAGTCTGGGCCTAACCTACCTGCTAGTATTAGAGGGTCTCCTGCAGGATAAAGAGCAGCTGTGGCTCACTGTGGGGACAAAGACACTGGTGGTAGAAGTTCTGGGGAGCACGCATTGGTGTGAGCTCTCCTGGAGGCCGCCATTTTCTCACCAAAACCTGGCCCCACCCAACAGCCTGTGGGCTCCAGTGCTGAGATGCCTCAGGCCAAACATCCAACAGAGTGGGGACACAGTACCACCCATCAGCAGAAAGACTGCTTAAAGTCTTCCTGAGCACACAGATGCCTGATAAAAACAACACTTGACACAGCCCTGCTCACCACAGGGACAAGATCCAGCTCCACCCACCAGTGGGGAGGACCCAGTACCTCCCACCAAGAAGCCTACACAAGCCTCTCAGACAGCCTCATCCAGCAGGGGGCAGACAGCAGAAGCAAGAAGAACTACAACCCTTCAGCCTATGGAACAGAAACCATAATCACAGAAAGTCAGACAAAATGAGAAGGCAGAGGAATATGTCCCAGGTGAAGGAACCAGATAAAACCCCAGAAGAACAACTAAGTGAAGTGGAGATAGGCAACCTACCTGAAAAAGAATTCAGAGTAATGACAGTAAAGATGATCCAAGACCTTGGAAAAAGAATGGAGGCACAGATGGAGAAGATACAAGAAATGTTTGACAAGGACCTAGAAAAACTAAAGAACACATGAAGAGACATGAAAAATACAATAACTGAAATGAAAAACACACTAGAAAGAATCAATAGCAGAATAATTGAGGCAGAAGAACAGATAAGTGAGCTAGAAGACAGAATGGTGGAAATCACGGACATGGAACAGAATAAAGAAAAAGGAATGAAAAGAAATAAGGACAGCCTAAGAGACCTCTGGGACAGCATTAAACACACAAACATTTGCATTATAGGGGTCCCAGAAGGAGAAGAGAGAGAGAAAGGACCTGAGAAAATATTAGAAGAGATAATGGCTGAAAATTTCCCTAACATGGGAATGGGAACAGTCACCAAAGTCCAGGAAACGCAGTGAGTCCCAGGCAGGATAAACCCAAGGAGGAACACACAGATACACATAGTAACCAAACTGACAAAAATTAAAGATAAAGAAAAAAAATACTGAAAGCAACAAGAAAAAAGCAACAAATAACACACAAGGATATTACAATAGGTTATCAGCTGATTTCCCAGCAGAAATTCTGCAGACCAGAAGGGAGTGGCACGATACATTTAAAGTGATGAAAGGGAAGAACCTACAACCAAGAATACTCTTCCCAGGAAGCCTCTTATTCAGATTCGAAGGAGAAATCAAAACCTAAGAGAATTCAGCACTACCAGACCAACTTTGCAACAAATCCTGCAGGAGCTTCTCTAGGAGGAAAAGAAAAGGCCACAACTAGAAACAAGAAAATTACGAATGGGAAAGCTTACCTGTAAATGAAAACATACAGTAAATGTAGGAAATCATCCACACACAAATATCACAACCAGGAATTCTGAGGAAAGTACAAATGGAAGATATTGGAAATGCATTTGAAATTAAAAGACCAGCAACTTAAAACAATCTTGTTTATATACAGACTGCTATATCAAAATCTCATGGTAACCCAAACCCCCAAATCTACAACAGACAACACACACAAAAGAAAAAGGAATCCAAACACAGCACTAAAGTTAGTCATCAAAACACATGAGAAAACAAAAGAGTAAGGGAAGAAAAAAGACCTACAAAAACAAATCCAAAACAATTAACAAAATGGCAATAAGAACATACATATCAATATGTATTGTAAGGAATCAATAGCAGATAATTACGTTAAATGTAAATGGATTAAATGTTCCAAACGAAAGACATGGACTGGTTGAATGGATACAAAAACAAGACCCATGTATATGATGTCTATAAGAGACCTACTTCAGATCTAGGGACACATACAGACTGAAACTGAGGGTATGGAAAAAGGTATTCCATGCAAATGGAAACCAAAAGAAAGCTGGAGTAGCAATACTCATATCAGACAAAATAAACTTTAAAGACTGCTACAAGAGACAAAGACGGACACTACATAATGATTAAGGGATCAACCCAAGAAAAAGATATAACAATTGTACATATATATGCACCCAACATGGGAGCACCTCAATATATAAGGCAAAGACTAACAGTCTTAAAAGGAGAAATCGACAATAACGTGGGGGACCTTAACACCCGACTTTCATCAATGGACAGATCATCCAGACACAAAATCAATAGGAAACACAGATCTTAAATGACACATTAGACCAGATGGACTTGATATTTATAGAGCACTCCATCCAAGACAAGCAAAATACACATTCTTCTCAAGTACACATGGAACATTCTCTAGGATTGATTACATACTAGGCCACAAAGCGAGCCTCAGTAAATTTAAGAAAACAGAAATCACATCATGGATCTTTTCCAAACACAACACTATGAGATTAGAAATCAGCTACAAGAAAAAAAGACTGTAAAAAAATAGAAACACATGGAGGCTAAATGGTATGGTACTAAACAACCAATGGATCACTGAAGAAATCAAAGCGGAAATCAAAAAATACCTAGAGACAAATGAAAACAAAAGGAAGACGATCCAAAACCTTTGAGACGCAGCAAAAGCAGTTCAAAGAGTGAAGTTTACAGCAATACAATCTCACCTTAGGAAACAAGAAAAATGTCAAATAGTCAATCTAACCTTACACCTAAAGTAACTAGAGAAAGAACAAACAAATCCCAAAGTTAGTAGAAGGAAAGAAATCATAGAGATCAGGGCAGAAATAAATGAAATAGAGACAAAGAGAATAATGAAAAGATTAATGAAACTAAAAGTGGTTCTTTGAAACGATAAACAAAATTGATATACCTTTAGCCAGACTCATCAAGAAAAAGAGGGAGAGGGCTCAAATCAATAAAATTTGAAATGAAAAAGGAGAAAGTTATAATGGACACCACAGAAATACAAAGGATCATAAGAGACTACTACAAACAACTATATGCCGATAAAATGGACAACCTAGAAGAAACAGGCATATTCTTAGAAAGGTACAATCTCCTAGGACTGAACCAGGAAAAAAATAGAAACTATGACCAGACCAGTTGACAGTAATGAAATTGAATCAGTAATTTTAAAACAACCAGCAAACAAAAGTCCAGGACCAGATGGCTTCACAGGCGAACTGTATCAAACATTTAGAGAAGAGTTAACACTTATCCTTCTGAAATTATTCCAAAAAATTGCAGACGAAGGAATACACCTCAACTTATTCTATGAGGCCACCATCACCCTGATACGAAAACCAGATGAAGATACCACAAAAAAAGAAAATTACAGGCCAATATCCCTGGTGAACATAAATGTAAAAATCCTCAACAAAACACTAGCAAATAGAATCCAACAACACATTAAAAGGATCGTACACCATGACCAAGTGATATTTATTGCAGGGATGCAAGGATTTTTCAATATCCAGAAATCAGTCAGTATGATACATCACATCAACAAGTTGAGGAATAAAAATCATATGATTGTCTAAATAGATGCAGAAAAAGCTTTTGACAAAATTCAACATCCATTTATGAAAAAAACTCTCCAGAAAGTGGGCATAAAGGGAACATATTTTAACAAAATAAAAGCCATATATGACAAGACTACAGCTAGCATCATACTCAATGGTGAAAAGCTGAAAGCATTTCCTCTAAGATCAGGAACAAGACAAGGAGCACCCCTCTCACCACTCTTACTCAACATAGTTTTGAAAGTCCTAGCCATGGCAATCAAAGAAGAAAAAGAAATAAAGGGAATCCAAATTAGAAAAGAAGTAAAACTGTCACTGTTTGCAGATGACATCATACTAAACATACTAAACATACTAAGGATGCTACCAGAAAACTACTAAAGCTCATCAATGAATTTGCTAAAGTTCTAGGAAATATAATAAATACACAGAAATTTATTGCATTTCTATACACTAACAACAAAAGATCAGAAAGAGAAATGAAAGAAACAACCCCATTTACCACTGCATCAAAAGGAATAAAATAGGGCTTCCCTGGTGGTGCAGTGGTTAAGAGTCCGCCTGTCAGTGCAGGGGACACGGGTTTGAGCCCTGTTCTGGGGAGATCCCACATGCCGCGGAGCAACAAAGCCCGTGTGCCACAACTACTGAGCCTGCACTCTACAGCCCTCGAGCCACAACTAGTGAGCCTGCCTGCCACAACTACTGAAGCCCACGCGCCTAGAGCCCATGCTCCACAACAAGAAAAGCCACCAAATAAGAAGCCTGCGCACTGCAATGAAGAGTAGCCCCCACTTGCCGCAACTAGAGAAAGCCCATGTGCAGCAACGAAGACCCAATGCAGCCAAAAATAAATAAATAAATAAAAATTAAATACCTAGGAATAGACATACCTAAGGAGACAAAAGTCCTGTACTCGAAAACTATAAGACCCTGTTGGAAGAAATCAAAGGTGACACAAACAGATGTAACGATACACCACGTTCTTATATTAAAAGAATCAATATTGCCAAAATGACTATACTACCCAAGGCAGTCTACAGATTCAATGCAATCGCTGTCAAATTACCGATGGCATTTTTCACAGAACTAGAATAAAAAAATCTTAAAATTTTTTTTAAAGGTGTTGTTGGTAGGAGTTTATTAATTAATTAATTTATTTTTTGCTGTGTTGGGTCTTCATTTCTGTGCGAGGGCTTTCTCTAGTTGTGGCAAGCGGGGGCCACTCTTCATCGCGGTGTGCGGGCCTCTCACTACCGCGGCCTCTCTTGTTGTGGAGCACAGGCTCCAGATGCGCAGGCTCAGTAGTTGTGGCTCATGGGCCTAGTTGCTACATGGCATGTGGGATCCTCCAAGACCAGGGCTCGAACCCATGTCCCCCACATTAGCAGGGAGATTCTCAACCACTGCGCCACCAGAGAAGCCCCTTAAAATTCGTATGGAGACACCAAAGACCCCGAATAGCCAAAGCAATCTTGAGAAAAAGAAATGAGCTGGAGGAATCAGGCTCCTGGCACAAAAAGAGAAATATAGATCAAGGGAACAGGATAGAAAACCAGGAAATAAACCCACGCACCTGTGGTCAATCAACCTACAATAAAGGAGACAAGACAACACACTGGAGAAAAGACAGTCTCTTCAATAAATAGTGTGGGGAAAACTGGACAGCTACAGGTAAAAAAAAAAAATGAAATTAGAACATTCTTTAACACCATATACCAAAATAAACTCAAAATCGATTAAACACCTAAATCAAAGACCAGATACTATGAAATTCCTAGAGGAAACATAGGCAGAGGGGAGACCTTCAAGATGGCAGAGGAGTAAGATGTGGAGATCACCTTCCTCCCCACAAATACATCAACAATACATCTACATATGGAACAACTCCTACAGAACACCTACTGAATGCTGGCAGAAGACATCAGACTTCCCAAAAAACAGGAAAATCCCCACATACCTGGGTAGGGCAAAAGAAAAAAGAAAAAACAGAGACAAAAGAATAGGGACGGGACCTGCACCTTTGGGAGGGAGCTGTGAAGGAGGAAAAACTTCCACGCACTAGGAAACCACTTCACTGGTGGAGATGGGGGATGGGCGGGGTGGGGGGAAGCTTCAGAGCCAAGGAGGAGAGTGCAGCAACAGGGGTGCAGAGTGCAAAGCAGAGATTCCTAACCCACAGGATAGGTGCTGACCAGCACTCACCAGCCTGAGAGGCTTGTCTGCTCACCTGCCGGGGTGGGTGGAGGCTGGGAGCTGAGGCTCGGGTTTCAGTCGGAGAGCAGGGAGAGGACTGGGGTTGGCGGTGTCAACACAGCCAGCAGGGGGTTAGTGTGTAACGGCTAGCTGGGAGGGAGTCTGGGAAAAACTCTGGACCTGCCTAAGAGGCAAGAAACCATTGTTTCAGGGTGTGCGAAGAGAGGATTCCTTCTCTGTCTGCCCACAGAAGGCAGAGCACCACCTAAATGAGCTCCAGAGATGGGCACGAGCCACAGCTATCAGCTCAGACACCAGAGTCGGGCATGAAACGCTAACGCTACTGCTGCAGCCCCCAAGAATCCTGTGTGCAAGCACAGGTCACTATCTACACGCTGCCTCCCCCAGGAGCCTATGCAGCCCACCACTGACAGGGTTCCGTTATTCAGGGAAACTTCCCTGGGAGAACACATGGCACGTCTCAGGCTGCTGCAGTGTCACGTTGGCCTCTGCCACAGCAGGCTTGCCCCACATTCCAATTATAACTACCATACCCCTCCCTCCCCCTGGCCTGAGTGAGCCAGAGCCCCCTAATCAGCCGCTGCTTTAACCCCATCCTGCCTGGGTGGGAACAGAAGCCTGAGGGCAACCTACACACAGAGGTGGGGTCAAAACCAAAGCTGAACCCCAAGAGCTATGTGAAAAAAGAAGAGAAAGGGAAATCTCTCCCAGCAGCCTCAGGAGCAGCAGATTAATCCCCACAATCAACTTGAGGTACCCTGCATCTGTGGAATACCTGAGCAGAAAACGAATCAACCAAAAATTGAGGCAGTGGACTTTGGGAGCAACTGTAGACTTGGGGTTTGCTGTCTGTCACTGATTTATTTCTGATTTTTATGTCTATCTTAGTACAGTTTTTAGCACTTGTTATCATTCGTGGATTTGATATTGGTTTAGTTGCTCTCTTCTTTTTTTTCTGTTACTTTATAAATATTTCATTTTAATTGTTTTATTTTATTTTAATTTTTTTTCTTTCTTTTTCTCTACCTTTTCTTCTGAGGCGAGTGGCTGACAGCGTCTTGGTGCTCCAGCTTGGTGTCAGGCCTGAGACTCTGAGATGGGAGAGCTGAATTCAGTACACTGGACCACCAGAGACCTCCGGGCCCCATGTAATATCAATCAGCAAGATCTCTCCCAGAGATCACTGCCTCAACACTAAGACCAAGCTCCACCCAATGGCCAGCAACCTCCAGTGCTGGACGCCCCATACCAAACAACTACCAAGGTAGGAACACAATCCCACCCATTAGCAGAGAGGTGGCCTAAAGTCATACTAAGTTCACAGACACCCCAAAACACACCACTGGACAAGGCCCTGCCCAACAGAAGGACAAGACCAGCCTCATCCACCAGAACACAGGCACCAATTCCCTCCACCAGGAACCCTACACAAGCCACTGAACCAACCTTACCCACTGGGCAGACACCAAAAACAATGGGAACTACAAACCTGCAGCCTGTGAAAAGGAGACCCCAAACACAGTAAGTTAAGCAAAATGAGAAGACAGAGAAATACACAGCAGATGAAGGAGCAAGGTAAAAAAAAAACCCACCAGACCAAACAAATGCAGAGGAAATAGGCAGCCTACCTGAAAAAAAATTCAGAGTAATGACAATAAAGATGATCCAAAATCTTGGAAATACAATGGAGAAAAGACAAGAAACGTTTAACAAGGACCTAGAAGAACTAAAGAGCAAACAATGATGAACAACACAATAAATCAAATTAAAAATTCTCTAGAAGGAATCAACAGCAGAATAACTGAGGCAGAAGAACGAATAAGTGACCTGGAATATAAAACAGTGGAGATAACTACTGCAGAGCAGAAAAAAGAAGAAAGAATGAAAAGAATTGAGAACAGTCTTAGAGACCTCTGGGACAACATTAAACACACCAACATTTGAATAACAGGGGTCCCAGAAGAAGAAGAGAAAAAGAAAGGAACTGAGAAAATATTTGAAGAGATTATAGTTGAAAACTTCCCTAACATGGGAAAGGAAATAGTCAATCAAGTCCAGGAAGCTCAGAGAGTTCCATACAGGATAAATCCAAGGAGAAACATGTCAAGACACATATTAATCAAACTATCAAAATTTAAATAAAAAACATTAAAAGCAGTAAGGGAAAAGCAACAAATAACATACAAGAAAATCCCCATAAGATTAACAGCTGATCTTTCAGCAGAAACTCTGCAAGCCGGAGGGAGTGGCAGGACATACTTAAAATGATGAAAGGGAAAAACCTACAACCAAGATTACTCTACCCAGCAGGATCTCATTCAGATTCGATAGTGAAATTAAAAACTTTACAGACAAGCAAACCTTAAGGGAATTCAGCACTACCAAACCAGTTTTACAGCAAATGCTAAAGGAACTTCTCTAGGCAGGAAACACAAGAAAAGGAAAAGATGCACAAAAGCAAACCCAAAACAATTAAGAAAATAGTACTAGGAACATACATATCAATAATTACCTTAAATGTAAACAGATTAAATGCTCCAAACAAAAGACACAGACTGGCTGAATGGATACAAAAACAAGACCCATATATATGCTGTCTACAAGAGACCCACTGCAGACCTACAGACATATAGAGACTGAAAGTGAGGGGATGGAAAAAGATATTCCATGCAAACGGAAATCAAAAGAAAGCTGGAGTAGCGATTCTCTTATCAGACAAAATAGACTTTAAAATAAAGACTATTACAAGAGACAAAGAAGGACACTACATAATGATCAAGGGATCAATCCAAGAAGAAGATATAACTATTGTAAATATTTATGTACCCAACATAGGAGCACCTCAATACATAAGGCAAAACGCTAACAGCCATAAAAGGAAAAATTGACAGTAACAGCATCATAGTAGGGGACTTTAATATCCCACTTTCACCAATGGACAGATCATCCAAAATGAAAATAAATAAGGAAACACAAGCTTTAAATGACACATTAAACAAGATGGACTTGATATTTACAGGACATTCCATCCAAAAACAACAGAATACATTTACTTCTCAAGTGCTTATGGAACATTCTCCAAGATAGATTATATCTTGGGTCACAATACAACCTTGGTAAATTTTTAAAAATTGAAATCATATCAGGTATCTTTTCTGACCACAACGCTATGAGGCTAGATATCAATTACAGGAAAAAAAAACTGTAAAAAATACAAACACCTGGAGGCTAAACAATATGCTACTAAGTAAGCAAGCAATCACTGAAGAAATCAAAGAAGAAATCAAAAAATACCTAGAAACAGATGACAATGAAAACACGACGACACAAAACCTATTGGATGCAGCAAAGCAGTTCTAAGAGGGAAGTTTACAGCAATACAAACCTACCTCAAGAAACAAGAAACATCTCAAATAAACAACCTAACCTTACACCTAAAGCAATTAGAGAAAGAAGAACAAAAAACCCCCAAAGTTAGCAGAAAGATCAGATCTGAAATAAATGAAAATCATAAAGATCAGATCTGAAATAAATGAAAAAGAAATGCAGCAAACAACAGCAGAGATCAATAAAACTAAAAGCTGGTTCTTTGAGAAGATAAACAAAACTGATAAACCACTAGCCAGACTCATCAAGAAAAAATGGGAGAAGACTCAAATCAACAGAATTAGAAATGAAAAAGGAGAAGTAACAACTGACACTGCAGAAATACAAAGGATCATGTGACATTACTACATCAACTATACGCCAATAAAATGGAAACCTGGAAGAGATGGACAAATTCTTAGAAAAGCACAACCTTCCGAGACAGAACCAGGAAGAAACAGAAAATATAAACAGACCAATCACAAGCACTGAAGTTGAAACTGTGATTAAAAATCTTCCAACAAACAAAAGCCCAGGACCAGATGGCTTCACAGGCGAATTCTATCAAACATTCAGAGAAGAACTGACACCCGTCCTTCTCAAACTCTTCCAAAATATAGCAGAGGGTGGAACACTCACAAACTCATTCTATGAGGCCACCATCACCCTGATATCAAAACCAGACAAAGGTGTCACAAAAAAAGAAAACTATAGACCAGTATCACTGATGAACACAGATGAAAAAGTCCTCAACAAAATACTAGCAAACAGAATCCAGCAGCACATTAAAAGGATCTTACACCATAATCAAGTGGGGAATTCCCAGGAATGCAAGGTTTCTTCAATATACGCAAATCAATCAATGTGATATACCATATTAACAAACTGAAGGATAAAAACCACATGATAATCTCAATAGATGCAGAAAAAGCTTTTGAGAAAATTCCACACCCATTTATGACTAAAACTCTCCAGAAAGTAGGCATAGAGGGAACTTACTTCAACATAATAAAGGCCATATATGACAAACCCACAGCCAACACCGTTCTCAATGGTGAAAAACTGAAACCATTTCCAGTAAGATCAGGAACAAGACAAGGTTGCCCACTATCCCCACTAGTATTCAATATAGTTTTGGAACTTTTAGTGACAGCAATCAGAGAAGAAAAAGAAATAAAAGGAGTCCAAATCGGAAAAGAGGAAATAATGCTGTCACTGTTTGCAGATGACATGATGCTACACATAGAGAATCCTAAAGATGCTACCAGAAAACTACTAGAGCTAATCAATGAATTTGGTAAAGTAGAAGGATACAAAATTAATGCACAGAAATCTCTTGCATTCTTATACACTAATGATTAAAAATATGAAAGAGAAATTAAGGAAACACTGCCATTTACCACTGCAACAAAAAGAATAAAATACCTAGGAATAAACCTACCTAAGGAACAAAAGACCTGTATGCAGCAAACTATAAGACACTGATGAAAGAAACGAAAGATGATACAAACAGATGGAGAAATATACCATGATCTTGGATTGGAAGAGTCAACATTGTGAAAATGACTCTACTACCCAAAGCAATCTACAGATTCAATGCAATCCCTATGAAACTATCAATGGCATTTTTCACAGAATTGGAACAAAAATTTTCTCAATTTGTATGGAAACACAAAAGACCCCGAATAGCTAAAGCAATCTTGAGAAAGAAAAACGGAGCTGGAGGAATCAGGCTCCCTGACTTCAGACTATACTAGAAAGCTGCAGTAATCAAGACAGTATGGTACTGGCACAACACAGAAACATAGGTCAATGGAACAGGATAAAAAGGCCAGAGATAAACCCATGTACATATGGTCACCTTATCTTTAATAAAGGAGGCAAGAATATACAATGGAGAAAAGATAGCCTCTTTAATAAGTGGTGCTGGAAAACTGGACAGCTACATGTAGAAGAATGAAATTAGAACACTTCCTAACACCATACACAAAAATAACCTCAAAATGCATTAAAGACCTAAATGTAAGGCCAGACACTATAAAACTCTTCGAGGAAAACATAGGCAGAACACTCTTTGATACAAATCACAGCAAGATCCTTTTTTGACCCACCTCCTAGAGAAATGGAAATAAAAACAAAAGTAAAAAAAAGGGACCTAATGAAACTTAAAAGCTTTTGCACAGCAAAGGAAACCATAAACAAGATGAAAAGACAACCCTCAGAATGTGAGAAAATATTTGCAAACGAAGCAACTGACAAGGATTAATCTCCAAAATATACACGCAGCTCATGCAGCTCAATATCAAAAAAACAAACAACCCAATCCAAAATGGGCAGAATATATAAATAGACATTCCTTCAAAGAACATATATAGATTGCCAACAAACACATGAAAGGATGGTCAACATCACTAATCATTAGAGAAATGCAAATCAAAACTACAGTGAGGTATCACCTCACACTGGTCAGAATTGCCATCATCAAAAAATCTACGAACAACAAATGCTGGAGAGGGTGTGGAGAACAGGGAACCCTCTTGCACTGTTGGTGGGAATGTAAAATGATACAGCCACTATGGAGAACAGTATGGAGGTTCCTTAAAAAACTAAAAATAGAACTACCATATGACCCAGCAATCCCACTACTGGGCATATATCCAGAGAAACCCATGGTTTGAAAGTATACATGCATTCCAATACTCATTGCTGTGCTGTTTACAACAGCCAGGACATGGAAGCAACTTAAGTGTCCATCCACACATGAACGGATAAAGAAGATGTGGCACATATATATAATAGTATATTACTCAGCCATTAAAAAGAATGAAATAATGCTATTTGCAGCAACATGGATGGACATGGAGATTATCATACTAAGTAAAGTCAGACAGAGAAGACAAATATCATATGATATCGCTTTTACGTGGAATCTTAAATAAAATGATACAAGTGAACTTATTTACACAACAGAAACAGACTCATAGACTTAGAGAACGAACTTATGGTTACGGGGGTGAAGGGTGGGGAGGCCAGATAGACTGGGAGGTTGAGATTGACATACACACACTGCTTTATTTAAAACAGATAACAAGGACCTACTGTATAGCAATGGGGAACTCTGCTTAATATTCTGTAATAACCTAAATGGGAAAAGAACTTGAAAAAAACATACACATGTATATGTCTAACTGAATCACTTTGCTGTACATCTGAAACTAACACAACATTGTTAATCAACTATATCCAATATAAAATTTTTTTTAAATGAAGGGCAAATTATACATTAAAGTCACATCAATCTAGCAGAAGAAGGAAAAAAATATTAAATTGAGGAAGTAGAAAGAAAAAATGTGTTTAATTTCTTTATAGTACCTCTTTCATGTTTCACTGAATGAGTGCTTAATAGTACTAAAGTACCAAATAGAATGATCAAAAGTCAGGGCAATTATGAGTTAAGGATTGCAGATGCCACAACCTATGTCTGCCACAGAGTTGGCTTTTCAGTCCATGGACACATGTTACCTCACTAAGAGTTTAAGACAAGAAAAAAAAAGTGTTCTACTTAATTGGGATAATCACATGATTGGGATCATCTTTGATAAATAAAAGTAGTTTAAGTTTGTTGGGTTAATAAAAACAGCCATGTTTTCAGAACTGTCAATATTAAATGTAATGCAAACATACAACTTTTTCTACCTGGGTTTATCAGTCAAATAAGCTCATGCTATCTCCATGTTACAGAATTTGTCAACAAGAAAAATAACTTAAGATGATGGTTAGCTATTTGATGTCTAAACAAAGCATGATTGTTAAAAACGAGTAATTTAAATAAATGTAAATAAAAGTTTATACCAAATTAAACTACATAATGGGTATTCATGGCAAATTTAAATCCTTTCCAAATAATATACTGAGACATTGATTGCTAAACATAAGTTTAAATTTATCTACTTTTGGCTTTTTAATTTTTACAGAGACAAAATATACTAGAGTCTATTAATAAATGTCTTTTGCCACATTGAAAAACTGTGCTATGAAAAACAAGTCTCTAAAAATTTTAAAGTTTATAATTATGTATTTATAAATTTGTTAACCTACTACTGATGTTAATATATGATAGACAGTTCATAACTGCCTGCTTCCTAATTTTCCCTGGAAAGTAAAGGTTATTGATAGTTAAATTTTATAATCAATATATAAAAATGATAAGGGTAAAGGAAAACAACTTTGTATACACAAAATATGAGAATAAAATGAGATGTAGTTTTATATGAAGAGTATGCAAGAAATACAGGATGTGTTTTGTTAAGGAAAAAGACAGTAAAGTTGTCTAAATAAAATGATGGGTTGTTCCAGAATAAGAAAGGAAAAAGAATAAGACAAAACCTCAATGTATGTATGAAGTTGCATGTTTGAGGAAAAGAAATTTTATGTTATTATGACATAGCCGGCTAAATTGAATAAATTTATAAGGGTTTTTTAAATGAACTCAATAATGTACTAATACAAAAGCAGAGTTTAATTTCCTCTTTGTTAAAATCACAAAATTTCTTAGATTATCAGTCTGGTCTTAATAAAAGATTATAAAAGGTTTTTCTTTACCTTTGCTGTAAATTGCCTGGAAAACAAAGATTCTGTGTCTTAGAAAATAATTCCTGTGATCCATGTCATCTTCATCAGATATTTGATTATTTACGAAAACAGTCTTCTCAATATTAAAAGAGCAAAGGTTTTTTAAATACAACTATGTAACTTTCTGTATTTACCTTTGGAATTCTTTAGTTGTCACTATGGTTGACTGGATAACTAAGTACTGCTTCCCAGTGACCTGTGATCCTGCTTGATCAAGTGTTTTAAAACTTGTGACATTTTGAGCAAAATTCCCCAAATCAAATTCTGAATGAAGTCTTTCTGACCTTGAACTAACTAACTTTGGGATTTTCCAGAGGGTCCCTGGGAGATCTCAAAAGAGATGCTCTTTTGCCTTATAAAAAGAGAAATGTTATTTATTTAGGCTTATTTGTTATGTTAATGTGGAGGGGAAACACTGCCAAATAAAAAGTAACATTTAATATTCTTAGAGCAAGTTTATATGTGATATATATCATTAAAATAAGTAATTCAGAAATTATATGAAATTCCTAAAAATCTTATATGTCCTGGAATAATGTTACCAGTAATTTGATTCATTCAGTTGCTTAAATCTTGGCTCCTGTGAATATCTGCTCTGGGGAATTTTTCAATCCTTGGCTATTATTTTCCTTATAGTCATCGTATGAACCATTCTGGTGTGTTGTATCCTCTCAAAGGTTTTAAATGCCTTTTGGCAGCCACTCACACATCAAATGACAGCCATCAAGATTAGACAACTTGAGGAACTCAATGATTTGACCGTCCATGTCCCTGGTGAGGATGCAACTGTCGGTAACAGCAATCACATGGCCCTCCATCCTGACTACTCAACTAGTGGAAGCACTGAATATGTGATTCTTCAGCATAGCTACATCAACAGTGGTAACTGAGAGTAACACAATACTAGTTGGTTACACTCTCAGCTTGCTGAATGACCAAAAAGGGGGAATTGTTAAAAATTAAATACAAAGCAGTGACCACCAATTTGTGTTTAGCAGGACATCCACCCTCTTAAAAGTTCACCCTCCAACAAGCCTTTTATTCCTCTCCAGTGGCTATCACCTAACTGGTAAAATTAAAAATTAAGTCAGGGCCAACTGACACAGCTACTGCCACTCCAAACTTGCTAAGGTTATCTGTTTCCTCCTAAGGTTCTACTCGGTGGTCCATCTCCTTCCTCCCAGGGTTGTCTCCTCCCATAAAATTACACAATCCTCAAGGTATTAAATATGATCATTGGAGTCACATTATATTCTTCCAGAAGTGTGAAGACTGTCCATTTTTCCCCCCTTTCTTCCAGAAAATGAAATTCTCATGGACAAAATCTATTACAAATAGAAGCTGGATACAGGGAGAAGGGTTCATGGCCCACTAGTTTTATAGACAGCTTGACTCTGAATCCCAGGGTGGCTCAGCTGTAGTACTCCACAGTAATTCATAACCCTTCTCTCTAGATGCCTGTTGAAATTCTTGAAATTGTTTTAAATCTTTCTAATCCAGCATTATCCATTTATGTACTTTTGAGTCCCATGCTGATTATTACTGGGCCACGTTGGACCCCTGACTTCAATGTATCAGAAATGATCTACTCTTACTGTCTCCAGTCTCTATGTCTGCAATTTTACAAAGTTATCTTTTAACTGCAGAATGCTGTCAATATTTTCTAGTGATCTAGTTATTTCTATTCCTATTTATAACTGCTGAGATTCATTTAAATGTAGACACCATTCTTCCAGCTCATTATGCCCTCTTCATCTTTCCCCCCTCAACACACATACAGACAGATACACACACACAATTTCCTCCAATCTATTAACTGCTTTCTAATTTAATTCTTCTTTCCTATCTATCATCTATCATGTGATCCATCATTGCCATCACTCTCTTTCCCCTTGTTCTTCCATCATACATAACTTGTACAATTCCAACCTTGGACAACTTGACATTTCCCCTCTCTATACTTGGACCACTGATGGTTGCTGGAGAAGCACACTCAATTCTTTATGTTGATTACACCATAATCCCTGTCCTCAAATTCACCTGGGCTCTCCTCTGTTCCCCAACTACAGCTTCCTTTCACTTACAGCAAATTACCTCCCCTGTTTTACAAAAATAACAGAAACCACCAGGCAGAAAAATTCCCCCACCCCTTAAGATCTTCACCACTGACCTACAAATTCTGTGTAGACATCCACTATTATCTACATCCCCAACTCCACCCCAGTCATTTATTAAATAAACTTTCAGCTTGGTCTGCTTAGAGAAATTACTCCATCAAACATCCTTCCTCTTTCTCTTTCCTAAATCTTTGAGTTTTCCATTTTTATGCATTTGAACACTTTTCCCATCCTCCATCCATGGGCTAGAATAAGGAATCTAACTTCTTTATGCTCCTGTATATACCTGTTCATTTCTATTATAATATTTATTACATGAAATTGAATTTATCTCTTACTAGTCAATAAATTTGGAACATGTGATTACTTTCCTGTTCCTCCTATAGATTGTGAGCACTGAGAAAGACCATGCCTCAAACTCTGCATTCCCATGTTCCTAATGCCTAGGACATAATACTCTCACAAGAATGTTTACTAATGAAATATTGAATATATTAATTCACATATGAATTTAACTCTTCAAGAAATGCCTACCTGCTTCAAAATATCTCCCCTGACCCCTTCTATAGGATGAATTTTACAGACCGACCTGTTGTTCAGAGGGAAAAAAACCTTCAAATTTTAGGGGTCCTTGTTTTTGTGTTTACTTAGTGCACTCAGTACATGAGGGTGTGTTTTCCCTAAAAATTTGAAAAATAGACAAATATGATTTTCAACATCAATATAAAATTGGTCAGGCCAGTAACTTCAAAGAGAGACAAGCAGCTTGCAAAACTTGACTTTAACATGATTCAATATATTAATGTATTTAAAGAGAGTCAATCCAAATGGGATTTAGTTAGACATGAAAGTATAAAATGAGAATGAGAGACAGTGAGAGAAAGATACTGAAGAATTCATCGGTAGTACACATTCAAGCATCACGGAGGGGAAAGAAATACCCACGGAAATTAAGGATTCTATCCCATTGACAAGGTTTTTACAATTTTAAGTTGTATGTATCTGGGTATCTTAGCTTGAGCCATTAAACATCAGATATATATGAAGTTCCTTTGTTTGGTTTCAATCAATCTAGCCAATAATTTGGCTTCCCTTGGCATGTTTGAGCATTTCAATTTCTGTGATGATATTTTAAGCTAATATGTTAGAATTCTGATTTTATACATCAGTATTATAACCCCTGGGAACATGAATGTATACTGCAAATTATGGACCTTCTCCCAGTATGCTTAAAAACTTAGATTTCTTAACCTACAACTGGCCTCTTAATGGTACCAAGGAGATGCAGCCTCTTATAATATTGCCTGGCTTCTTTCACCAGGTGACATGGACCTCTCTGAGTCACCTTGTGTGTCTTCTCATTTTGTAAGCCCTAAAAATTCTTCTCTCAGTGACAACTCACCTGCAGCTTCATCCCCTTTTTGCTTTGCTGAGTGTCAGTATTTAACTCTTCCATGACCATCTGTTTGTGTTGCTCAAGTTCATCAATTTTTAAGATTGTTCTTTTAAGTTGCAGAAATCAGGATCATAGCTTTGAAGGTCTAGAAATATAAAAAAAATAGGTGAATAAAATTTAGTAAAACGTAGTTTATGCCAATCATTTGATAACCATAATACTAGGACATTAAACAAAGAAAAGCCAGGAATGTGACAGTTGAATTAAAATTGCCCCTTCTAGATATACTACTTTCATAATAGTACCTTAAAAGTAAATCACCTTTTTCTTAAATATGTTGCATTCAGGCTTCATATATGTTAATGGTCATATATATTCATTTATCTTGGGTACACATTTTCAGCTTTAACAGACACTGGAAAACACTTTTCTAAAGTGGTTGAACCAATTTACAATCCCATCAACTATGGTCAAGAATTACAATTTCTTCACATGTTTTCTAACATTCTGTATTGTCATTTTTTCCCACACCATGGTAAGTATATAGTGGTACCTCACTGTGTTTTTTTTTTTTTTTTTGTGGTACGCGGGCCTCTCACTGTTGTGGCCTCTCCCGTTGTGGAGCACAGGCTCCGGACGCCCAGGCTCAGCGGCCATGGCTCACGGGCCCAGCCGCTCCGTGGCATGTGGGATCTTCCTGGACCGGGGCACGAACCCGTGTCCCCTGAATTGGCAGGCGGACTCTCAACCACCAGGGAAGCCCCTACCAGAAACTTTTGACTGATACACATTCCTGATGCTCTTTGGTATCTGGTGTCCATTTGAATCTGGGTCTCTAAAAGTCAAGTATTATTTCTTATAGGATCTGAGAACTACTTATAGAGGCCTGTGGTAAATAAATAAATGCCACACCACCTTCTTGTGTTGGGTATTTTCTGTGACATACTTTACAATCATTATTTCAGTTAATATTCATAAAATAGAAACTTGATGTAGCATTATCCCCATTTCACTGGTGAAGAAACTGAGTTTCAGTGAAGTAGTTATCCTCAAAAAGCTGTCTGATGTTAGAATTTTCCAGTACATAAAATCTGATTGACTTCTCTCCAATTATATCTGTAATTTAGGCTAAGGACCCAGTCATCTTCAAGCCCTTACCTAAAAAAGGTAATGGAGGATGCATCCTTATTTTATACCAAATTATTTTCTTCCTGAAACTTCCATGTATAGATTTTAATAATCTATAAAATAATATATTTGATTTAAATGCTTTAAAATGATTTAAGAGAAATGATTTAAATGCTTTAAAAACTACATGTGTTCTAAAATAGACTCAGGCAATTTGACAGGATGAAACTGTCAGAAACGAATTATTATTAATTTTTATTTGTATTCTGTCTGAATAACAAACATCAGGTTTATTCACGCAAACAACTGAATCATCCATTGTAATAAATTTACTTAGGAGAAAATAAAAGTGGGAGAGATAGCTATTTTACAAAGAGTGGATTATATTAACATAATGGTCTATTATTCTCTATTGAGAATTGGCAGCTATAGTTCCACATAGCTTCAATATTGCCAATAACCTGGTGTGTGACAGTATAAATCATTTGAACTCTATCTGCCTCAGCTTATCAACTAAAAAATTAGAGGTCTGGTCAAGATTACCTCTAAGGTCACTTAGAGTTTAAAAAATTATCTAGAGCTTTATGTATTTATATTTGCATAAATCAGTGTGATATACAAACAGCAACGCCCTGTGTATGTGTGTGTGTATTCAATTTTACCCCCAATGAAGAATTCCACAAGTAATGCAATACAAGTACAAGATTTAATTCCTCATTGTCTGTAGGAATGCTGCATAAATAAGGAGCTCAACTACAGCATGGGAAGACACATTAAATCTTCAAAAAGTAGGCATTAGCTAATGTTTTTGGAGTAGCAGAAATGTAGTTTTACATCATAGAACATAGATAAGACTTGGTCTAGATATCTTATGACCTAAATGCTTAATACAAAACACTCTTAATCCAGCCAGGCAATTTCAGGTGTCTTATAATCAAAACTAAGAAACATTAGATATTTTAATAGCCTTATGAATTTAATAGCCTTAGGAATGTCTATAATTACCCATGTTAGCAGCCAAGAGGCCTCTCAGCCAGAGGCACTCAGCCTTTAATAGGCAGCAAGCCACTTTGAATAGGGCTGAAAACACTTTTAAACCTTTTGGGGTTATTAGGGATAATTAAAAGTGGTTGAAAGTATATAATATCATTTATCAAAGCACTAAAAGCTGTGCCATAAGAAATATATCACAACAGTAGCAAATGCAATTCATATAACTTCATTCATTGGATAAGATATAATCAAATAAAATAATCTAAGAAACCTAAGTAAATATATAATTTTTGCATTTTATTACATATATAACTTAGGTTATATTAGATAAAACCTAAATAAAACATAGGTAGATAAAGTATAAACATGTGGTCATGTATATTTAAGCAATATATATATATATTTAAGCAATATATATATTTAAGCAATATATATGTATGTACAAATATATAAATTATATATTTATATGTAAATTATACAATATGAATATATATTTTATATGTCTAAATATATATTAGATTTTATATATGTATAATATGTAAAATTATATATATACATATAAATAATACCTAATGCTAATTGCCCAAAGTTACAAAGCTAGTTGACCTCCAGGAACACTGTCTTAACCAGCAATGTCTCATAATATTGTCACCGTCATGCCATATATACATATATATACATATATACATATATATATATACACACACACACAGATAGTCATTTTACCTACCTGCGTAACTTCCAGCTGAACAGCTAAAAAAAGCGTCTACAGATTTTACCCCCAGTCATGGCAGCATATTCTGGAAAGTAGAGCCACTATTTCACTTTGACCTAGATTGACAAGGAAAGCCTGCCTTGCAATGAGTCACTGTCATTATTTGTGGTGACTTTAGTGCTTCTCATTGTTTTACTCAGGGGAAAATTATTATTTACAAAATAATTTTTTAAAAAAACTTGAATACTACAGGATTAAGTTGCCTGACATAACCTATAGTTTCAAGGTAACCACCAGTGTGGCTTCAATATATTAAGCATTAACTTACAGTTGGTTCCAATTTGCAAAAAGTTAAAAATAAAAAGGATTCTAAGGTTATCTGCAACCACATTTTTTTAAAGATTTTCATGATTTTCCTATCATAATTTATTCCAGACTTAGAGTCCTCTTTTTTTTAATAAATCTATTTATTTTTATTTATTTATTTTTGGCTGTGTTGGGTCTTCGTTGCTGTGTACGGGCTTTCTCTTGTTGCGGCGAGCATGGGCTTCTCATTGTGGTGGTTTCTCTTATTGCAGAGCACGGGCTCTAGGCGTGCGGGCTTCAGTAGTTGTGGCACACGTGCTCAGTAGTGTGGCTCACGAGCTCTAGAGCACAGGCTCAGTAGCTGTGGCACACGGGCTTGGTTGCTCCATGGCATGTGGGATCTTCCTGGACCAGGGCTTGAACCCGTGTCCCCTGCATTGGTAGGCAGATTATTAACCACTACACCACCAGGGAAGTCCCTGCCACCACATTCAACATATACATTTATATTAAAGGGAATTACTAAATAATAATTACTAAATAACTTAAAACTGATATGAAGAACAGTTGCATGGTGATGAACAGCTCCGGCATTAGTCAACCAAAACAGGGTTGATGTACCTTTTCCTTTCATTGTATCATCAACAAAATATTTATTTGGTCTTCTTCCTCATGGCTTTCTAGAGCTATAAAAACTTCGGAAAGCGAAACATACAACTGAATGGGACTAAATTCCTTATAAAGTACTTGAGTATTTAGATAGCTGTCTCAGCTCTCAGCTCACAAAAAAAGTACACCCCATTATAATTTGATTTACAGTTTAAAACTCAAATTTTACATACCTAACCAAATGATAAGGTTGATCAATGGTTAATCCTTTGAGTGCCAGCATCTTTCTAAACCCTCACAGGTTTAAGTAGCAATTTTCCTTTCACTACATCTCCAAAGTCAGTATTTCTACATATCCAGTGCCCTATATCACACACTAAGCCTGCTCTTAATCAGAAATTAGCAGGCCAATTGTGTATGAGTAGAAATTACCTAAATAGGGCCTTTTAAGGGGCAGAGGAAATGGCCCGCTCCTCGCAACCAAACTTTTAGAGATACTTTTTTCCCTGTTGCCCCACAGCCCTGAATTTCACCAAGGGTTTCATGTTTTCATATGCAAATATTTAGAAGGATTAAATAAACTGTTCCCACCTTAAAGTCAAAGTGTTTGATCTCATCACTAGAGCTGAGATCTACAGCTCTGAGGAATGGAAAGAGAGCCAAGGGACAGAGATAGAACAATGGGGTGCGGGTTTTGGCATGCTGGTGGAAGTCATGGGAAAATGAGTGAGAGAGTGTCAAAAAGAAACTGTGTACTACAAAGTCACCCTGGAGACATCCTTGTAAGCAAATAACTTTTCATTTATATATTTCTAAGACATTTTCAGGAGGAGATCCAGACACACTTATCAACAAATTAAACAGAATGGACTTTGTCTAATACAGTAAATATGCTAGAGATACTCAGTGTTCCTACAACATCTATAGTATCCCATGCATTGCTTATTATCTGGGCAATAAGTCTTTTGAATTATTAGAAATAATCACCCAAAAAGCTTATTTAGAACTCTTTCTGTTGGGAGTTTTGTTATTTATATTCAGTGGCCTTAGTGAGATAGCATTTTCTAATATGTATCTGATCCCAGGGAAATAGCTCTTCTGTAAGAAAGGAACCAAGCATGTAGGGAAGCATGTGTGAGTTACAGAGAGAATCTTCCAGAAAACACTCATCTCAGAAGATAATATTTTCACTTGCCTGAAGCCAGGATATTTTGTAACCTTTTGAAAACAAATGAAACACACTATACTTAGAGCAGGCAGAGTAAAAGGGCCTTGTGCATTAGAAACCTAAGAGTAACTGCTGTGTGTGTGTGAATGTGTATTTTAAAAGCAAATAGAGGGACTTCCCTGGTGGCACGTGGCGCAGCAGTTAAGACTCCACGCTCCCAATGCAGGGAGCCGGGGTTCGATCCCTGGCCAGGGAACTAGATTCCACATGCATGCCGTAACTAAGATTTCGCATACCACACCTAAGGAGTCCACCTGCCACAAATAAGGAGGCAGTGAGCCGCAACTGAGAAGCCTGCCTGTCGCAACTAAGACCCGGCACAACCAAATAAAATAAATAAATAAACATCTTCCCAGAAATCAATAAAAAATAGAAAGTTAAAAAAAATTAAGAAAAAAAAGCAAATAGAAAAAATAATCTATCCACAACCAAACAAAAGGGAGTATTTCTGAGATGGTCTTACAACTTCAAAGACCAAATTTTGGTCAGTGGCATAAATAATTGAGATGGTGTTCTAGATGGTGTGAGGTGCCACTCAGCTCCCCCCTTCAGGACTGAAGCACTCATTCTTCCTGCTCTTGGGAGTTACCTGATGGCAGCTTATAGTAGAGACCCTCCCTTTGCTCAAAGAGAAATACTTCACCTAAGGTTACAGCTGGGGCATTCAATGACTGATCTACGCACCATCTGAACAACACTGAAGGGCCATCCCAGCTCCAGAGCTCCCCAAGGGTGAGGAGGCTTCTCCAGTGACAATGCAGATTATCTTCTCCTTCTGCCCCTTGAGGGTATCCGCACTACCACTTCAGGTAGTGATTCTAAGAGCATTCTACAATCGATGTCTTGCCAGCAAAGCTCCACGGCAGAATCAATTCCAGGAAACATAACCTAAGGCATAAAGCTTGAAACTGGCCTATAGCTACCAATGTTAAGACTTGTCTGATGAACTAGCAGCCATGGATCAATAGCCATGGATCAACAGACATCTACGTGGATGAGGATCTGAGGTTCTAAGAGAGAACTCAGCATTAGGGAAGAGACGATCGAGACGCAGCTTGATCCAGTAAAAAACTTTAATGGAGTCAGGGGAGAGGAGCAATTCTCTGTACTCTGTAGTATCATGCACTTTCCCATCCCTTCATCAGAAGTGGGAAACATGGGAGCAGTACCCTCTTGGAGGCTAAGTAGCCTGAGACATAGACATAACTAGTGGATACACCTATGCACAGCAAAAGAAGGGAAAGACAAGAGCAGGGGGAGCAGAAATGCACCATGCGCACTGTATTGTAGAAGACCAAATACTTTTATGGGAATGTGTAAGGCACTCCCTTGGGACTCCAAGAAATTCTGAGGAGTAGAGGAGACCACTTGAGCCAGAGAACAATATCTAGCAGGGACAATAAAGAAACAGAACAGAAAAAGGATCTGGCCAAAAATGATACTTTTATCTTCCTTGATGGAGAGCCTTCTTGATATCCTCTTAAGGATTAACACAGTTTCATAGTTTACCATATAACAACACAGGCTCAACCTGCATGTTCTTTATATATGTTATCAGCAGGGAGATAGGTACTCAATTTATTCCTACTGTGCATGCATTTCTGTACTGAACAGAGGAGGAAGACAGGATAGTAGAGTGGTTAAAAGCATGAACTTTGAAGCCAAAATGACTGGGTTTGAATCCCAGCTCTGCTACTTACAAGCAGTTGTTAATTCTTATGGTTGTTTGTGGACCCAAAGTATCAAAACTCTTAAGCACTCAAAATGCTGAACTTACCAATTAAGTATAGGAAGGGCTTGCTGGCAGCTGTGAGAAGTGTGGTCAGCAGGCAGCCTCCAGCTGGCAGCCCATATTCAGGGTCAGCCTCAGCTGCTGTGAGCTGCCTTGTCTGAGGCCATTCTCTTCCCAGGGGCAGCATGTGCCCACTAACTGAGTCAGGCAGGGGTGTAAAGGCCCTGTGGGATGTAAAGGTCCTGCCATTTCAGCCCAGAGTGGGATACTCTGATGGGCTGTACTCACTCCAGTCCCCTCACTGGGCTGGCCAAAGCTTTGTCAGGCCTGTATCACAGAAAAGCTTCTCCTTCTCTCCTGTCCTGGCTTCTTCCTCTTCCTTTTACTGGTATTGATTCCAAATAAATATTTTGTCTCCCACAAACTCTGTCACCATCTTCAGTAGAACCTGTGAGTAAGCCTGCATCATACCACTTCATCAATTTATATTTATATATGAATGTCCTTTATAAACCTAATGTCAATATAAGGAACTGTATTATTATATAAAATATTCATAAACTGTGTTAATAGTGGCAAGCATCTAAAGATATATTTATAGTTTTATGAGAGCATAATAACATGTCTGAAATAAATTTGAAATACTATTAGAATACTATATATTTCAAATCTGAAAATTGTTATTTGGAAGGTTCTAGAACCATTACCACACCACCAAACAAATTACTCAGTAATTCAAGTGACCAATATCTACTGAGTACTAATTATGTACTAGCCCTTGTGCTACACACAGTAGATAATAAAGCTGAAATGATCCTTGCCATCATGGAGCTTATGGTCCGGTGGGGAAGAAAGATACTGAAAAAACAATACATGTACATATAATCTAATAATATCCAGGAAAGGTACTGAGTCCTATAAAAGCATACAGCAGGGTAAGCTTACTTAGTCTAGAGAGCCAAAGTATGTATTTAAGCTGAGCTGTAAAGGATGAGCAGGTATTAACCACACAAAATGGGTAGGAAACAATGTCCCAGGTACAGAGTTAGAAGCGTCTTTGCAAAAAATTCCTTTTCACGGAAGGGAACGGGGCCAGTGCCTTCCCTGTCCACTTGGGCACTGGGGAGCCTCTTGGGCTCCAGGGCCTAATCCTCTGCCCTTGGAGCCTCCCTCCTGCCGTGCAGAGCCCAAGCCCCGCCCCTACACCCCCACCCAGGGCCCCACCTCTACACTCAGGCACCCCCTCCAACGCACTGGGCCTAAACCCCACCCACACACCCTCAACTCAGAGCCCTACCTCCAAACTCCGGAACTCCACACTCCAGAGGCCCCCTCTAGATGTGCTGCCCCTCCCCTTCTGCACAGGTCCTAAGCAGAGGCCCTGCCCCACACTTGAATGTCAACCTGCTGAAGCCCCACCCAAAAGGCCTTTTCCAGCTGCCCCACCCCATACCTAAATGTCAGCCCCTGCCTAGGCCCCGCCCCACCCTAAACCCCACCCTTGCCTAAGTTCCACCCTCCACCTAAGATCAGCTGCCCCATAGCCAAGGTCTTTCTGGCCTTGTTTTTTTTTTTCCCTTCTTTTAGGTTGGGGTTCTTTTTTTATCTTGCTGTTGTTGATTCATTTATATTTTTATTTTTTCTAATAAATCTTTTATTTTTCTAATTTTATTTTATTTTTTACACTTTGTTATTGTTCTGTTCTTTTTGGCTTCTTCCCCCCCGCCGCCTTTTCCTTTTTTCTGTTGTGGTTTTACCTTGTTGCAGTTGCTTCAATTATATTTTTATTTTTCCTAATATATTTTTATTAGGAAAAATCTATTTCTTTAAAATAAAATCTATTTATTTAAAAGATTTATTTAAAATCTTTCTAATTTTATTTTATTTTTTATTCTTTGTTATTGTACTGCTCCTTTTTCTTTTTTTTTTTTGCCACGCCACACAGCTTGCAGGATCTTGGTTCCCAGACTGGAGGTCAGGCCTCAGCTCCTGTGGTGGGAGCACTGAGTCCAAACTGCTGAACTAACAGATAAACTCAGACCCCAGGGAATATTAATTGGAGTGAGGCCTCCCAGAGGTCATCATCTCAGCATCAATACCCATCTGCCAGCAAACACCAGTGCTGGATGCCTCAGGCCAAACAACCAGTAAGACAGGAATACAGCCCCACCCATCACAAAAAAAAAATGAAATGACAAAAAATATGTTATATACAAAGGAGTGAGGTAAAAACCAACAGGACCAAATAAATGAAGATGAAATAGGCAACCTACTTGAAAAAGAATTTGGAGTAATGATATGTAAAGATGATCCAAAATCTCGTAAACAGAATGGAGAAAATACAAGAAATGTTTAAAAAGGACCTAGAAGAACTAAAGAGCAAACAAACAGTGATGAACAACACAATAACTGAAATTAAAAATACTCTAGAAGGAATCAGTAGCAGAATAACTGAGGCAGAAGAACAGATAAGTGAGCTGGAAGATAAAATGGTGGAAATTACTGCCATGGAGCAGAATAAAGAAAAAAGACTGAAAAGAATTGAGGACAGTCTCAGAGACCTCTGGGACAACATTAAATGCACCGACATTCGAATTATAGGGGTCCCAGAAGAAGAAGAGAAAGAGAAAGGGTCTCAGAAAATATTTGAAGAGATTATAGTTGAAAAGTTCCTTAACCTGGGAAAGGAAATAACCACTCAAGTCCAGGAAGCACAGAGTCCCATACAGGATAAACCCTAGGAGAAACACTCCAAGAGACATATTACTCAAACTAACAAAAATTAAATTCAAAGAAAAAATATTAAAAGCAGCAAGGGAAAAGCAAAAAAAACAAAAAACAAAAAACAAGGAAATACCCATAAGGTTATCAGCTGACTTCTCAGCAGAAACTATACAGGCCAGAAGGGAGTGCAGGATATATTTAAAGTGATGAAAGGGAAAAAACTACAACAAAGATTACTCTACCCAGCAAGAATCTCATTCAGATTCAACAGAGAAATCAAAAGTTTTAGTGACAAGTAAAAGCTATGAGAATTCAGCAACACCAAACCAGCTTTACAACAAATGCTAAAGGAATTTCTCTAAGCAGGAAACACAAGAGAAGAAAAAGACCATAAAACAAACCCAAATCGATTAAGAAAATGGTAATAAGAACATATATATTGATAATCACCTTGAATGTAAATGGATTAAATGCTCCAACCAAAAGACACAGAGTGGCTGAATGGATGTAAAAACAAGCCCCTTGGGCTTCCCTGGTGGCGCGGTGGTTCAGAGTCCGCCTGCCGATGCAGGGGATGACGGTTCGTGCCCCGGTCTGGGAGGATCCCATATGCCGCGGAGCGGCTGGGCCCGTGAGCCATGGCCGCTGAGCCTGCACGTCTGGAGCCTGTGCTCCGCAAAGGGAGAGGCCACAGCAGTGAGAGGCCCGCGTACCAGAAAAAAATATATATTAAAAAAAAAAACAAAAAAAAAACAAGGCCCTTATATATTCTGTCTACAAGCAACCCACTTCAGACCTAGGGACACATACAGACTGGAAGTGACAGGATGGAAAAAGATATTCCATGCAAGTGTAAATCACAAGAAAGCTGGAGTAGCAACACTCATATCACACAGAATAGACATTAAAATAAAGATTGTTACAAGAGACAAAGAAGGACACTACATAATGATCAAGGGATCAATCCAAGAAGAAGATATCACAATTCTAAATATATATGCACCGAACATAGGAGCACTTCAATATATAAGGCAAATATAGCCTTAAAAGGAGAAATCGACAGTAACACAATAATAGTGGGGGACTTTAACACCACACTTTCTTCAATGGACAGATCATCCAGACACAAAATCAATGAGGAAACACAGGCCTTAAATGATACATTAGACTAGACAGACTTAACTGATATTTATAGAGCATTCCATCCAAAATCAGCAGAATACATATTCTTGTCAAGTGCACATGGAACATTCTCCAGGAATGATCACACGCTGGGCCACAAAGAGAGCCTTGGTAAATTTAAGAAAACTGAAATCACATCAAGGATCTTTTCTGAACACAACGCTATGAGATTAAAAATCAACTACAAGAAATAAAAAAGACTGTAAAAAACACAAACACATGGAGGCTAAGCAATATGCTACTGAACAACCAATGGATCACTGAGGATATCAAAGAGGAAATCAAAAAATACCTAGAGACAAATGAAAATGACAGGACGAGTATGCAAAATCTCTGAGATGCAGCAAAAGCAGTTCTAAGAGGGAAGTTTACAGCAATACAATCTTACCTCAGGAAACAAGAAAAATCTCAAATAAACAACCTAACCTTACACCTAAAGCAACTAGAGAAAGAACAATAAACAAATCCCAAAGCTAGCAGAAGGAAATGAATCATAAGTATCAGAGCAGAAATAAATGAAAAAAGAGACAAAGAAAACAATAGAAAAGATCAATGAAACTAAAAGCTGGTTCTTTGAAAAGATAAACAAAATTGATAAACCTTTAGCCAGACTCATCAAGAAAAAGAGGGAGAGGGCTCAAATCAATAAAATTAGAAATGAAAAAGGAGAAAGTTATAATGGGCACCACAGAAATACAAAGGATCATAAGAGACTACTACAAGCAACTACATGCCAATAAAATGGACAACCTAGAAGAAATGGACATATTCTTAGAAAGGTACAATCTCCTAGGACTGAACCAGGAAGAAACAGAAAATATGAACAGACCGATCACAAGTACTGAAATTGAAACTGTGAATAAAATACTCCCAACAAACAAAAGTCAGGACCAGATGGCTTCACAGGAGAATTCTATCAAACATTTAGAGAAGAGTTAACACCTATCCTTCTGAAACTATTCCAAAAAATTGCAGAGGAAGGAGCATTCCTAAACGCATTCTGTGAGGCCACCTTCACCATGATACCAAAACCGAAGATACCACAAAAAAAGAAAATTACAGGCCAATGTCACTGATGAACATAGACACAAAAATCATCAACAAAATGCTAGCAAATTGAATCCAACAATACATTAAAAGGATCGTACACCATGATCAAGTGGGATTTATCCCAGGGATACAAGGATTTTTCGATATCCATAAATCAATGAGTGTGATACACCACATCAACAAATTGAAAAATAAAAACCATATGATCATCTCAATAGACTCATGAAAAGCTTTTGACAAAATTCAACACTCATGTATGATAAAAACTCTCCAGAAAGTGGTCATGGGGGAACATGCCTCAACATAATAAAGGCCACACACAACAAACCTACAGCTAACATCATACTCAATGGTGAAAAGTTAAAAGCATTTCCTGTAAGAGGAATAAGACAAGGATGTCCACTCTCGCCACTTTTATTCAACATAGTTTTGGAAGTCCTAGCAAGTCCACGGCAATCAGAGAAGGAAAAGAAAAAAGGGAATCCAAATTAGAAAAGAAGAAGTAAAACTGTCACGGTTTGCAGATGAAATTATACTATACATAGAAAATCCTAAAGACGCTGCCAGCAAATTACCAGAGCACATCAATGAATTCGGTAAAGTTGCAGGATACAAAATAAATACAGAGAAATCTGGTGCATTTCTGTACACTAACAACAAAGATCAGAAAGAGAAATTAAAGAAACAACGCCATTTCCCATCACATCAAAAAGAATAAAATACTTAGGAATAAACCTACTTAAGGAGGCGGAAGACCTGTACTCTGAAAACTATAAGACCCTGATGGAAGAAACTGAAGATGACACAAACAGATGGAAAGATATACCATGTTGTTGGATTGTAAGAATAAATGTTGTCAAAATGACTATACTACCCAAGGCAATCTACAGATTCAATACAATCTCTATTAAATACCAATGGCACTTTTCACAAAACTAGATCAAAAATATCTTAAAATCTGTATGGAGACACAAAAGACCCCAAATAGCCAAAGCAATCTGGAGAAAGAAAAATGAAGCTAGAGGAATCAGGCTCCCAGACTTTTGACTATACTACAAAGCTACAGTCATCAAAACAGTATGATGCTGGGACAAAAACAGAAATATAGATCAATGGAACATGATAGAAAACCCAGAAATAAACCCATGCACCTATGGTCAATCAATCTACAACGAAGGAAGCAAGACTATACAATGGCGAAAACACAGACTCTTCAATAAATGGTGCTGGGAAAAGTGGCCAGCTATAGTTTAAAAAATAAAAAAAAGTGAAATTCGAACATTCTTTAACAACAACCACAAAAATAAACTCCAAATGGATTAAAGACTTAAAGGTAAGACCAAATACTATGAAACTCTTAGAGGAAAACATAGGCAGAACACTCTGACATGAAGCACAGCAGTATCTTTTCCGATCCATCTCTTAGAGTAATAGAAATAGAAATAAACAAATGGGACCTACTTAAACTCAAAAGCAAAGGAAACCATCAACAAAACGAAAAGACAACCCACTGAATGTGAGAAAATATTTGCAAACGATGTGACTGACAAGGGATTAATGTCCAAAATTTACAAACAGCTTATGCGGCTCAATATCAAAAAATCAAACAATCCAATCAAAAAATAGGCAGAAGACCTAAATAGACATTTCTCCAAAAAAGACATACAGATGGCCAAGAGGCACATGAAAAGATGCTCAACATCACTAATTATCACAGAAATGAAAATCAGAACTGCAATGAGGTATCACCTCACACCAGTCAGAATTGCCATTATCAAAGAGTCTATAAACAAGAAATGCTGGCAAGGGTTTGGAGAAAATGGAACCCTCCTATGTTGTTGGTGGAATGTAAATTGGTAGAGCCTATGGAGAACAGTATGGAGGTTCCTTAAGAAACTAAAAACAGAGCTACCATGTGATCTAGCAACCCCACTCCTGGGCATATATCTGGAGAAAAATATGGTTCAAAAAGATACATGCACCCCAATATTCATTGCAGCACTGCTTACAAAAGGCAAGACATGGAAGCAACCTAAACGTCCAACGACAGATGAATGGATAAAGATGTGGTACATATATAAAGTGGAATATTACTCAGCCATTAAAAAGAATGGAATAATGTCATCTGCAGCAACATGGATGGACCTGGAGATTATCATATTATGTAAGTCACAGAAAGCCAAAAATCATATGATATTTCTTATATGTGGAATCTATAAAAAATAATAAAAATGAACTTATTTACAGAACAGAAATAGACTCACAGACTTAGAGAACAAACTTATGGTTACTGGGGGAGGGAAGGATGGGGGAGGGATAGATTGGGCAACTGGGAATGACATATACACACAGCAGTATACTTTTAAGTATACTTAAAGTATATTTTAAGTATACTTAAAATAGATAACCAACAAAGACCTACTGTATAGCACAGGGAACTCTGCTCAATACTCTGTAATAACCTAAATGGGAAAAGAATTTGAAAAAGAATAGATATATGTATAACTGAATCACTTTGCTGTACACCTGAAACTAACACAACATTGTTAATCAACTATACTCCAATATAAAATAAAAATTAATGAAAAACATAACCAGTGATTTTGCTGAAATGAAGAAAACGTTGTGGAATAAATGAATGGTTTATGAATTTTAAAAAAAGCATCTCTTTTACATTATGGTCACAATTCAATAACAGAAATAGAAGTATACTGTCTGAACGTGTAGATTTTCATCAGAAGAACACAAATATTAAAAACAGCTTAACTTTTTAAGTGAGACTTAAAAAGTTAAAAGTAGGGGGTTCTCATTTAATTTTTTTACCTTGTTTTTATTACTCAAATGAAAAGCATAACAAAACAACCTTCCCCTCATTCTGATTTCCCCTAAACCTGTGGCTCCATCCCATTCCCATGTACTTCACTTTTAAATGTTATTAAAAGGAACATCCATCTCTTTTGTTTACACTTACTCAGTGACTTGCTTTCTAATTTCTAAAGAAACTGCTCTTAAAAAGCCAAAATTTAGGTCTAATCAGTGCACCCAAAAGTCCCCAGACAGCCTTCAAATTATTTGGTTTTATCTGTACACTTTCTCATTATTCAAAGTTCTGTTTCTTTGACTTAGGACACTTACTTTTATTGATTTTTTTTTTTTTTGCGGTACGCGGGCCTCTCACTGTTGTGGCCTCTCCTGTTGCGGAGCACAGGCTCCGGACGCACAGGCTCAGCGGCCATGGCTCACGGGCCCAGCCACTCCGTGGCACGTGGGATCTTCCCGGACTGGGGCACGAACCCGTGTCCCCTGCATCGGCAGGCGGACTCTCAACCACTGCGCCACCAGGGAAGCCCTTTCTTGAATTTTTTATTGCTATCATCAGTACAATTTTTTTCACTGCTTCCTCTTCCCATCTCCACCTCAGTATCCTCCCAGGGTCCCATCATTTACCCTTCTTTTCATTGTATACCTTGGCCTCAGCTCTCTTTTTCATTTATTACTTATACTTCATTCCCAAGTAGATATTTGTATCTGATAGAAAGGTCTGTCTCCAATTCACTCAACGTACCTAAAAACAAGCTATTTATTCTTTTTAAAAATTCCTGCTCTTCTCCATTTGTTTTAGCTTTATTTAAGGCATTACCATACTCTGCGTAACCAAAGCTAAAATCTTCATGTCATCTCTCTCACCTTCCTTCACTATACACATTTGATGGTCCCCAAGTCCTTCAATCATAGTTCCGATGGCTATTTTCCCTGATGCTTAAAGTTTTCTTGTTTAATGCTCCTGAGAGGAAATCTAAGATTGGGACTGAACATTTCCACTGGATTTACCCAAATGGAGATCTTCACTGACTTCAATCAGGATAATTTCATTGAAATTGTACGGACAGGAAAATTATTGAAATATGAATGGTAGGTAAGGAAGTAAATTCAGCAAGCACAGAGAAGCAAAACAAAAACCATTTTTACTAGCAAACAGGAAGGATCCAGTAAAAGTTATAAGACTATATACAGAAGATGATAGTTAAACATAAGGATGCTGAGAAAGCGAGATGTCAGAGCATTAAAGCAGTATTGGTGAATCTAAAATCATGTTCTAGAAATATTTTGCTGACATCTTTTATCATATTCCACTGCCTCTACTGATTAGCTATCTCACAATATAGATCTTTGGTTGTAAGATAGGCCTGCAAGAGAGCACAGCTGAGTTAGGTAAATCTGTTACTGCTCTTGGAAAGTTTAACAAGTACATGCTGTATAAGATGGTGAACTACTTACACATGGCACATATGTGGCACTCAAAGGCCTAAAGAACAAATTAATGAAGGCAATTTTGATGACATCATAGAAACTTTGACTTAACCCAATGAGGATTATTGTATCTTGAGTCTGGTTGTTCCTCACCTACAACACTTAACTGGCTAAAGGTAACAGTCTATTTCTGCTTTCCTTCTGTCCTTTCTTGCATGCCAACGTGATGCAGTATTTTGACACATTTACTACCTTAAATTTTCTGTCCAGAATTATAAGCCAGAATCAATGAAAGAAACATGGATAAAAGAAAGAACACTAAATTCATTTAGGATTCTTCATTTGAGTAAAGGACCAGCTTCAACCACGGCAGTACAGTATCATGAAACTGTCACACAGATTTATGGAGATTCTGAGGATGGCTTATCACCTCTTAAAGTTTGGCCACCAAGCCAAAAGGACTAAACCTCTCCTCTTAAGGTTGCCATTTAAGAAGGGAATCCTAGTCAAATGGCTTTTTCTTCCAGAGAGCAATCAATTAACATGCTGTGCTTCTTATATTCACTTTTAACTGGGCAAATCTTTAGTTTATATGCTCAAGTTTAACCTGGTTAAGAGTTGGAATAAAGCATTATTTAACATCCTTCAAAGTACATGCCAGTTATCACCACATGTATTAGGCATCTGTCCATACTTGAATTAAAGCCAATACAATAATGTATGGCTTTCATATTTTCAGAGATGTCCAACAGTTTTAACTGTTCAATAGTTAATGTACACTGGGAAACATAACTCTACAGGTAACTGATAATGCTGAAGATCAGGAAGTAGAATGCTTGAAGGTCCTTTCTGTATCTTGTCCCATTTAGCCACAGTTTCTCTTTAAAATTCAGTACCAACAATTCTCTACCTTTTTATGTTCAAAATTCAAAAAAACATAGAACTTGGTCTCATCTCCGAGAAGGAAAGCCATAAATATTATAAAAGCTAGATACAGGTGCTGTTATGCTTCCCCAATATTCTCTTTCCAAATACTCTGCAACTGAAAGATTATGTCTCTCTGACTCAAAAAGTAAATAATAGGCACAGAATGGTGATTCCCTCTCTGGACTACATGTTTATTTAAAAAATAAACAAGTCACAGGCCAGCAGTTATGTTCTATAGCTTGCTGAGTGAGTTTTCCTTAGGAAGATAAAATACAACCATTGACTCTACCAGTTGGCAGTCAGCCATGACAACTGACAGCAGCCCTGATTACAGTAACAGAGAGACATACATGAAATTTGTTGACCTGAAGAATGCGGCAATGCCTACCACCTCCCTTCCTGCCACAGGCTGGCAGCCATCTTAGGCCTTAAGAGAAATCATTTCTGTTTCTAAACTTAAAATCACAATCAAAATGCTTATACATTATTTGTTTTTAACCACCAAAGACACCAAAAAATATCATATCTATGAATGACATATTGGACATATATTCATAGTTTATTAAACTCAAAAGTTTTTTATGTGATCAAAAAAGTAGCAACTGAATGTGAAACTCAGGGGAAATGGTACATAAATCCCGTATATGTACTGACTCTGTGTGTGTGCGTGTGTGTGTGTGTTTTGCTTTAACACTGAACTTCACTACCAGTTACCTGTTATCCTATATAAAAATATAGTTATTGTACTTTCTTCCTGACCATATTAAAAGACCTATGAGAGGATAAAAGTAATTTTGCATTAACTAAAATAATAGTCAACTTGGGAGATACAAGGTAAAGGGAAGCCAAAACTCTTAATGTGCAAATATGTTTAAATTAGTACAATTTACTTCAAAATGAAAAAAGATATGGCACATAATTTTAAGAATGGGAAGAATGCAGTGATTCTTTTAAAGAAATGAAGATTATATATATATGGTGGGAAATATTACTATTTTTAATTTTATTTTGTTGCTAATTATAAAGGAGTTATTGAAAATTTTTAAAGTTAAAATCTTATAAGTAATATATTTTCTTCAATCCACATAAAGTGTGCTCTCACCTATGTAGAGTATTACTTTAGAAAATGTAGACCTCTTCATAGGAAGTAGAAAATAGAAACCTTGTCTTCCAGGATATAACAGTATAATAACAAGACATATCAACTCTCTCTTTTCACTTATACAAACAATATAGATGCATTTATACTTATATGTAACTGTATACATTTATAAATAAACATATTCATATACAAACTCAAATTTGTTCACTCATACCCACACCCCCCACATATATATTCATATAAAACTTACTATTGATGAAGTTTCAAGTTTAGCATACTATTCAGCAGATTTCATTTATTGGCTCTTTTTTTTTTTTTATAAATTTATTTATTTTTGGCTGTGTTGGGTCTTCGTTGTTGCACATGGGCTTTCTCTAGTCGTGGTGAGCGGAGGCTACTCTTCGTTGCAATGCACGGGATTCTCATTGCAGTGCTTTCTCTTGTTGCAGAGCACGGGCTCTAGGTGTGCAGGCTTCAGTAGTTGTGGCTTGCAGGTTCAGCAGTTGTGGCACACGGGCTTACCTGCTCTGTGGCATGTGGGATTTTCCTGGACCAGGGCTCAGAGCCGTGTCCCCTGCATTGGCAGGCAGATTCTAAACCACTGTGCCACCAGAGAAGTCCCCTTATTGGCTCTTTCATTTAATTAAAATATCAACAAGTGTCTGCTATATGCCAGGCAAGTATACCAGTTACTGAAAAATATTCAGATTAATAAGATAGGCCTCCTACCACTTCTGAGGTCAGAGTTGGCATAAGGAATGAAATATGAAGCCAAGCACTTTATCAATTCTTGAAAATACTCATATGATAAAAGAAGCATTTTTGTTCAAGCATTTCAGGTCCTGGGCATCACAATAACTACATTTCCTGATCTGGAATTGCATGCCCCTGGAGTAACCCATTGTTTTCCTTAGATTCCACTAATTTTTAATTATAGGAAACTGAATCATTTTTCTACCTCACCAGAACCCATTCCCTTACTTTTTCAAGAAAAGATCCAGTCCTCCTTCCCTTCCCATTTCTACAGCAATGAGGAAAAGGCTAAACTGGTATATCTGGGGGACTCTATTACTGCTACATGAAATTGCTGTTTTAAGCACTGTCCTGATCATAGTTTATAAAATTGGAGAATAACATTATATATTTAAAAAAACCTTTTATAACACAAATTGTCAGGGTTGGACTTTTTCATTTATTGATGTTCTTGCTTACTCATCATCCCTGACAGTGGGCACAGTTCTGAAATAAACTGAACAAAATAGTTTACAATGAGAAGGTGTACTGCTCTGATGCTATTTCCATTCTCCCTCCTCTCTTATCAGAGTTCATCGTGCAGACCTACCTATTATTTACAATCTTTGTCTATTTGAATTGTTACAAATTTCCAGTGATTCATCCTTAATCAATTACCTGGGAGATGAAATTTGGACCTATCAATAAAGACAAGGACTTAATACCTTTCATTAAAGAAGGAAATAGTGATTCACAGAGGGATGTGTCTTGCTTATGCTGACTCACACAATAGGACCCCATTATGTAAAAAGAATTATGAAAGATTTCTGTTTTGCATATTTCTGAAGGGAGGAAAATGAGTGCTCTTTTAAAAAGCTAGTCAGATAATCGCCACGTTTGACATAATGGAAACTTTCCATCTGAGCTAGAAACAGCTAAATGAGGACACATACATTAGAATACTTTAGTAGTAAAATATATGCTATGAACTTGGATAGAAAAGCCAGAAAAAGGCATCCATGGAAGTTTAAGAGACTTGACTTGGAAGATGTAGAAATAAATGCATATTAAAGATGTTTAAATACAATATAAATCATTTTATATAAACTCCAAATGTTGTTATAAACTCCAAATGTTGGAGCTCTGTTATACTTCTGCACTCGAAAATATTATACATTCCTTTGCATAGCTCCCAAATTAAATTTTTAAAGTATGTTAAGGGACCTAAGAATGGACTTCAAGGGCTGTGGGAACCTCCCGAAATTAACTGCACCATCTGCACTTGAGTTTAGCAGAATTATATTGGATGTTGTTAGTGGTGGGAATATATAAAAATTTGAAAATTAGATTCAAGCCAGGCTATGGGGGCTGGGAGATGGTTCTTGAGCATTAGGAAAAAGAATTACAAAACCTTTCCAAATAATATTGGTGTCTAATACAAATGGACTATTTATTATATTACAGGTACTATTATAAATGTTTATTTGAATTAATTCAATTGATCTTCATAACAACCATATGATGTAGGCAGTATTATTACCTATAATTTACAGATGAGGAACAGGCACAGGGATGTTAAGTAACTTTTTCAAGGTCACAGCAGGTAAGTGGTGGCACCTACCAGGTGATGGCAAAAAAGGAAGAGGGTATCCTAAAGTAGATTCAGAAAAAAACAGGTTTGTTTCTGTTGTTCCATTCATTTTGTCAAAATCAGATCATAGGTTATAACCACCTTGAATTCATTTTTAAAAAAGATTTATAGGGCCTCCCTGGTAGCGCAGTGGTTGAGAATCCACCTGCCAATGAAGGAGACAGGGGTTCAAGCCCTGGTCTGGGAAGATCCCACGTGCCATGGAGCAACTGGGCCCAGGCACCACAGCTGCTGAGCCCGTGCTCTAGAGCCCGCATGCCACAACTACTGAAGCCTGTGTGCCTAGAACCCGTGCTCCACAACAAGAGAAGCCACCACAATGAGAAGCCTGCGCACTGCAACGAAGAGCAGCCCCCACTCTCTGCAACTAGAGAAAGCCCGCGCACAGCAACGAAGACCCAGTGCAGCCAAAAAGAAATTAATTAATTATTTTTAAAAAGAGAAAAGAATCAAAATAAAATAATAATAATAATAAATGATGTATAAGAATTTTGTTTTATTTTTTAGTTTAACAGAAATGACCCCAGAAGACAGGGTCTTTTGGAAAGGTGTAAAGGACTAACATTTATTGATCATCTGTTATGTGCCAAGCATATATGGTGCCTAGTTGAATCATCAGAATACCACTGCGTATTATCGGGTGTTAATCCCTTTTTACAAATGAGAACACTGAAACCAAGAAAAGATCAGTAACTTGTCAAGGGCACAAGCAAATGAAGGGCATAAGTGGAATTCAAACACAGTTTTAACTGACTCTAAAACCTGTCTTTCTGCAAACATGTCATTCTGCTACCCAAAGTACAAAGCAAATTTCCTTAGTCAAAATAATTCACAATGAAGACAAACATCTTCCAGAATTTTGAAATAAAATTACAAGAAGAAGAAAGAATTAAAACAACACTTTAATGAGATATCATCTCACACCAGTCAGAATGGCCATCATCAAAAAATCTAGAAACAATAAATGCTGGAGAGGGTGTGGAGAAAAGGGAACACTCTTGTACTGCTGGTGGGAATGTGAATTGGTACAGCCACTATGGAGAACAGTATGGAGGTTCCTTAAAAAACTACAAATAGAACTACCATATGACCCAGCAATCCCACTCCTGGGCATATACCCTAAGAAAACCATAATTCAAAAAGAGTCATGTACCAAAATGTTCATTGCAGCTCTATTTACAATAGCCTGGAGATGGAAACAACCTAAGTGTCCATCATCGGATGAATGGATAAAGAAGATGTGGCACATATATACAATGGAATATTACTCAGCCATAAAAAGAAACGAAATTGAGCTATTTGTAATGAGGTGGATAGACCTAGAGTCTGTCATACAGAGTGAAGTAAGTCAGAAAGAGAAAGACAAATACCATATGCTGACACATATATATGGAATTTAAGAAAAAAAAGTGTCATGAAGAACCTAGGGGTGAAACAGGAATAAAGACACAGACCTACTAGAGAATGGACTTGAGGATATGGGGAGGGGGAAGGGTAAGCTGTGACAAAGTGAGAGAGTGGGATGGACATATATACACTACCAAACGTAAAATAGATAGCTAGTGGGAAGCAGCCCCATAGCACAGGGAGATCAGCTCGGTGGTTTATGACCACCTAGAGGGGTGGGATAGGGAGGGTGGGAAGGAGGGAGATGCAAGAGGGAAGAGATATGGGAACATATGTATATGTATAACTGATTCACTTTGTTATAAAGCAGAAACTAACACACCATTGTAAAGCAATTATACTCCAATAAAGATGTAAAAAAAAATTGGCTAATAAAGTGGTCACAATTACTAGCTATTATCAAAAGACATTTTTAAGAGGCTACTTCCATTCAACACAGGCCATGCATTGTGTTAAATTCCAGCTGGTGATATTACTGAATTTTTTCCAGCTGAAGAACAGACATAATTTTAGTAATTTTAAACATTCCATTCTTGCCTATAACTGAATATACCTCCAGGAAATATATCTACCCACAGTATGAACATTTAAAATATAGTGAGGACTTCCCTGGTGGTCCAGTGGGTAAGTCTCCACACTCCCAGTGCAGGGGGCCTGGGTCTGATCTCTGGTCGGGGACCTAGATCCCACATGCGTGCCACAACTAAGAAGTCCACATGCCACAACCTCAACAAGCCCACACACCGCAACGAAGATCCCACATGTCGCAACTAAGACCCGGCGCAGCCTAAATAAATAAATAATAGTGGATGATGATAATGCCATTAATCTCTACAGTTTTGTACATTGGCTTGAAAAATGGACTCTGCTGTTTTAAGACCTGATTAATTATAGGGAATTTAGGGGCACTGGTAAACATTCGTCTCACCTGAACGTAAGATGCCAATGATGAGTTTTACCTTCTACTTAAAAAAAAATTACATATCAAACTAGTTCTGTTAAAGACTAAGAGTTTATCTAGAATTGTGGAATTGTGCACAGCTGCTTCACTAAACAGATTCCTGTAAAACGTCTAAAGGAACTGAAACTTCTGAAAGTTGTTGCCAGGGAGTTGGATCTTTTGTCTCCACTGTCAATGAAAAAAGAAGGGTATCACTCATCATTTTGCAATACAAGGGTTAAATTGCCACCCACTGCAGTTGCCCACACCCACCAACAGTGCCAGTGTGCCCTGAAGGAAATTCAAAATGAAAAAAAGTGAGATGAAGCATTCTGTGCTTTGGATAAACTGGCGCCTAGATAGTTAAGATGCATATCTTAGGATGAATATCAATGACCCCAGATTCTTGCATCTTCCCATACATAGAAAGGTGCTAAAATCATTAATACGAGATATCTGTACTTTATAATTAGCAGTAATCTTTTACCAAGATGTATGCTTGACTACATGTATTTCCTAGCCAAAAATTCATATATATACCAGTTCCTCCCCTACTCCTCAGAGCAGTTCCTCAGGGCTATCTGAGAGGCTATTTCCCGGATTATAGTACTTAGTAAGTTAGTTCCCTGAATAAACCTGAAACTTAAAAAAAAAAAAAAAAAGACTAAGAGTTTAGAGTAAGTGCAAAAACATTCAACAAATTCAGTTAAGGCATTAATCTGAATCACCATTATTAAGTCATTTAAATACAGAAAGAATATACACACTTTTATATGTTATAGCATCTCTCTTCTTTTTTTTACTGTTTTATACAAATCTTTGAATATTAAAACAGGTCCTAGAATTTGAATATAATTTCTACCTTAATTAATTGGATAAAATGAGATGTAGTTGCCTGAATCTTATATATAATACAGTTTAACATCTTACTACTAATCAAAATTCATATATATTTTATAGATACCATTATAGGACTTAACAGAATATTTGTGTTCCATCACTGTCTGCTATAAATCAATTTGTAAGTGAATTATGGTTTTCTATGTACTTCCTTTATAAAATTAGAGAAAAACTTCTCTTGAAAAGACTTGAAACAGTAGATACAATTGAACTAAATTTAAAAATTCAGGGGAGTATAGAAAAGTCACATATTTAACAGAAAAATGATAATGTTCAAATAAATATTACTACTTATTACTTATTGCTACTATTACTGTTACTATATTAATTTCATGAGCAATACACTCATACTGTTATGTTAACTGAGGAGTAACTTTTTTAGATTAACAAGAATCACGAGCTTTAGTGTGGTGGTTTTAAAATATGTAAATTCTCTGACAGTCTTCCCATCAAAAGGCAGAATCTAATTCCTCTCCCTTTTAATGTGAGATGGTATAAATAATCATGTCTAAAATATAGAATGTAGTGGCAGTGACGGGACCTCCAAGGTTAGGTCATGAAAAGCATAGCTTCTGTGTGGCTCTTTCTTTTGGATGGCTCACTCTAAGAGAAGCCAGCCTCCATGTTTTGAGAACACTCAAGCAGCACTGTGGAGAGGCCCCTGTGAAGAGGAAATAAGTTCCCCTGCTGATAGCACCAAATTGGTGGCCATATAGTGAGCCACATTGGAAGCCGATCTTTTAGCCCTGTTAATCCTTCAGGTGACTGAGATATGAAAGATCTGGGTCGAAATATCCAGTTGCAGGAAGAACAAATGTAAGGTCTCAAAAGGGCAACATATCTTGGAATGTAAAGTGTGTTCAAGAGGCCAAGAGATAGTCAGTATGACTGGAGCATAATGAAAAGCGAGTGAACTGGATTGTGAGGTAGGCTGATGAGTTGAAATTCAGTTATTATCACTTTGAGGCAACAGTGTCCATCTCAGTTCTAATAACTTGGTGTCTAAAAAAAATACTGCTTTAATCATGAAAGCTAAAGAAACAGCCATTTCTACTTATTTAGAACATTTCTGGAAGGCACATTCACACTGCACTTGCTTGACATTTAATCAGATTTTTAGATTGGCAAAATGATAGGTTGAAGTTGCTCGTGGTAAGTCATAACACCTCATTTGATAGCTTGCTGAATAACAGATGAAAGTATTACCATATCAATTCATTCTTTCAATTCATGTCCATGAGTATCAACTATAACATGATTGCTCTTACATGCAAAAAAATGTATAACCTCTACAATTCTATCAGATCTTTATTGCTATTACTTTTCTAAGATATGAACTGAATAACTCCTTATGTGTTTCTTCCTCTTTCTATCACTCATATTTATGGAGAGGAAAAAAATCATTAGTTAAACACCTAAAGATATATTCAGGTTCAAAATGAAAGATACATTAATGGTTTTACAAAAGTAAAAGTGCTTTCCATTTGCATTCTCATTTTAAAATCAGGGATGCTGGAAAATAAAAAGTGTTGATTCTATCCCACTTTATTACTGAGGCCCTGATTCTCCTTTCTTAAAATAGGGCCGAATGAGGGGAGAAAGCCCTTCATTTCCAGGTATGTAAGTCTTGTACATGACTGAAGTCATGAAGCCTTACATGTCATCATATTCAAGATACATTTTAATTAGGTTGTTTAACAGCTTTTTGGGAAAAGATGAAACTTGAAAATAAAGTGTAAAAATGTGGCCCTGAAATTTAATCTATAAATAAGCCCATAATGAAGCTCACTGGGGATATATAAAACTAGTTTAAATATTAGTACAGCTCCTTGTCTTGATTAAAGGTATTTGCTTTTCTTTCTTTCTTTTTTAAAAGGGACTTGACTGGAGGTATTTAGTTACATGAAGAAAAAAATGGGTTAGGTTGAAGTTGACCAGCAACTAAATTAAGAGTAGAGGAGTTGAAGAATGAAGTATGTGCAGAATTCACCCAAGCACTGTCTAGGTTAGAGTGAGTCTTGATCATAAATATTATTATGGTTCCATTATGAGAAAGAGTTCTTAAACTACCTTATAGTTGAAGGACACTTCCTCAGATTATCTATCTTCTCTCATCAGATTCCGAGCTTCCTTAGCAGTGTTTTGGTTATAGTCTGGCTTCTCACTATAGATTTGCCTAAAGGAAGAAACTATATTGGTCATGTCAACAGCTGTGCTCTGTTGCACATGAACTCTGGAATACAGATATGGATAAATAGGTAGATACACACATATATTTATATTTTAGTTTTATAATGTATTTTTTAACATCTTTATTGGAGTATAATGCTTTACAATGTTGTGTTAGTTGCTGCTGTATAACAAAGTGAATCAGCTATATGTATACATATATCCCCATATCCCCTCCCTTTTGTGCCTCCCTCCCACCCTCCCTATCCCACACCTCTAGGTGGTCATAAATCACCAGAGCTGATCTCCCTGTGCTATGCGGCTGCTTCCCACTAGCTATCTATTTTACATTTGGTAGTGTTTATATGTCAATGACACTCTCTCACTTCGTCCCAGCTTACTGTTTCCCCTCCCTGTGTAAAAGTTTTTTCACACAATTCTAAGCTTGGTGAATATAAATCTGATTTTGAGTGATGAATCTGTTATTGTTATGCTCTTGAGATCTACTATCTGAACCACAAAGCCCATAGACTTGAGTCTGGACAATGGTAACTTAACCAAACGAATGTCCCGTTTGGTATTTTTTGTAACCAAACAAAGCCCAGAACTTTGGGGAGATAGGATTTCATCACTTTTCACACATCTACATTGCTTTGTCTTTCTTTTGAATTTATAAAGAATCCTTTGACAAATAATTCTCAATGGCTCTCCTTTGGGTTCTTTCTCCTTGGGAGGGGCTTCTCCCCCCCACCCCAAACACTCCCTTCCCCCTTTTGCAACAGAGCAATTATGGGCAACCTACTAAATGGGAGAAAGATTTGCAAATCATATATCCAAAAGGGGGTAATATCCAAAATACATAAAGAACTCATATAACTCAATAGCAAACAAAAACAAAAACCCACAAAAACAAGCAATCTGATTAAAAATGGGCAGAGGATCTGAATAGCCATTTTTCCAAAGAAGACATACAGATGGCCAACAGGCACATGAAAAGATGTTAAACATCACTAATTATCAGGGAAATGCAAATCAAAACCACAGTGAGATATCACCTCACACCTGTTTAGAATGGCTATCATCAAAAAGACAAGAAATAACAAGTGTTGGCAAGGATGTGGAGAAAAAGGAATCCTTGTACAGTGTTCGTGGGAATGTAAATTGGTGCAGCCGCTATGGAAACAGTACAGAGGTTCCTCAGAAAATTAAAAATAGAACTACTATATGATCCAGGAATCCCACTTCTGGGTATCTATGCAAAGAAAACGAATATACTGACTTGAAAAGTTATCTGCATCCCCATGTTTATTGCAGCATTACTTATAATAACCAAGATATAGAAACAACCTAAGTGTGTCCATAGAGAAATGAACGGATAAAGAAAATGTGGTGTATGTGCTGTATACACACACACACACACACACACACACAGGAATATAATTTGGCCATAAAAAAGAATGAAATCCTGCCATCTGCAACAACATGGATGGACCTTGAGGGCATTATGCTAAGTGAAATAAGTCAGAGGCAGACAAACACTGTATATGCTCTCACTCATACGCGGAATCTAAAAAAACAAAACAAAACAAAAACAACAACCAAAAAACCAAGCTCATAGATACACAGAACAAATTGGTGGTTGCCAGAGGTAGGGGGTCAAGGAGTGGGAGAAATGGATGAAGGAAGTCAAAAGGTACAAACTTCCAGTTATAAAGTCAGTCAGTCTTGGGGATATAACATACAGCATGGTGACTATAGTTAATTATACTGTATTTCATATTTGAAAGTTGCTAAGAGAATAAATCATAAAAGTTCTCTTCACAGGAAAAAACAGTTCTGTAACTATGGCAACTAGACTTATTGTGGTGATCATTTTGCAGTATATACAAATATTGAATCACTATGTTGTACACCTGAAGCTAATATAATGTTATATATCAATTATACCTCAATAAAAACTTATAACAAAAATAAAGCAATTATAAAATTAGCAAAAGGTTGGGTGTTTTCTAATTGCTTTGGAAATTTTAGGATGATATACATCTCAATATGTTTTCATATCGTTTTGCTGAACAGATTATACTTATGTTATAATCAAAAAGATGCTTCCAGGGATTTTGGTTACCATCTTTGGAATATATTTTACCATAGGGTGTATTAAAATTAACATTACTATGTAATAAAATTCCATACCACAAGCCATGGATTATTTAGATAATTGTAACCAGCTATTCTTAAACTGTTTACCTATTCAAGATTAAAAAATTAAATGTGGTAGTACAAGGCAGTTTTTTCAGTGTAATGGAGGTCAATATTAAATGGCAATAATCCAAAGTTTTACACATCCATTTTCCCTTCTCTAAATAATAAGGCATTTTTCCCTTTAAATATAAATATCTCTATGAGCAATTCTTCTTGGTGGTTATAGAAAGGGCAAAACGTCTCTCTCCTCTTGCCTTAGTACATTTCCTTTAGGCAATAAAAATATTAAGATGTTTCAGGTGAAATTTTGAGCTTGGTTGCTATAGCTTGCATTTTCTGATATAATACTCCCATTGATCTGAATACTCTTTTCTTTGTTGCTCAGTTTTATTGTATGTGTTTATTGTAATCCTCCTCAAAATGCTTTCTGAAAGTAGCAAACAAAATATAATCATTCTCTTCCTTAGGATATAAGAGTGTTCATTTCATGACCTATTTATCACTAAAATGTGCTATAAAATATACTCTTCTACTAACAATTGTTTTAACATCATTTTATGTTGTAGAAAACATGGTCACTATTATTTTTTGGCTTTTAAAGGCTGTTAGTATAAAGTTCTGTATTCCTTGACTCCAAAACTGCCATAATTGAATTGTGATCTGTTGTTTTCTCCTCTCCAAGGGGACTTCGTATTCATTAGTTGTCTCTTTTAAGATATTCTGCAAGATCTGACACATGGATATGTTTATTAAACTAATGAAAAGAAAAGTTCCCAGGCAGAACCTTGAAATGCCAGATATCTGCTAAGGGAAAAAAAAAAAAAAGACACCAGCAAATAGATGCCTGAGAAAAACAAAGCTGGATACTGAAAGACATTTGGTGGCCAACATAAGTGTAAAAAAGGAAAGGGCCTGACTACCATGATAATGACCCGATCACAGCTTTAGCAGTGGAAATGGTGTTGTATGATTAAGAAACTAAATCTCCAGCCAAATCTTCGTTATCATAAAATAGTCACACCATAGAGCAAACATTTTATTAATACCTGAAGTAATACCCATCCTTCTGATGACATATTAACCTGATATTATAAGTCAAGCTGAGAATGTATGAAACGTGCAAGGATTCCCTAACTTGTGTACAAGGAGAGGGATCATTTCCTTTCCCTGAAACCTTGAGATGAAACAGTCTGTCTGCTATAAGGATGGCATGAACTCCCATGTGATTCCAAACAGAAAAAGGGAGATTTAGTGATCTTGATTTAAGCTCTAGTTCCATCAGATTTTACCAGCCAACCAAAGAGAAGATTAAACAGCAACACAAACTGATTTAGAAATCTACCAGTTAAGGCTTTGGGAATTGGCCCAATACCTAAAGTTTGCACCTTGAAAATACAGAAAGATTAATCATGACCCCAGAGACTGCATTAGTCCTTGAGTCATATCAGGATGCATGTGCTGGTAAATATGATGGTTGTGAACTATTCTATATGGTAATATATTAAAGAACTTGATTTTGAATCAAAATAGATTGCCCAAATCATAGACAACTGAATCATCTCATCCAAACAGCTCATCTATGAAGGATAAAAGGAAGAGAGCTGGCATTTACTGAGCATCCACCATATCATGTTAGGCTTATTGCTATTCCTTTTCACATACTCAATTTACTTTAAAACTCAGAATATCTCTAAGTGGAGGGTGCTCTTGGTTATAGAAAACAGAGCTAAGTGAAGTGCATGGAAATGAAGTAAATTACCCACGCTCTGCTTTGCTGTACCTCCACCCACCTCCAACCTGAATTTCTTCCACATGTTTAAAATCATCAAAAAATTTCCTGTTCCTCTCTGCAGAACAAATGAAAGAACAGGTATGAACTAAATGAGCATGTGTAGGATTTGAATTGACACCAGATTGTATTTATAAAATGGTTTAAAATTTGGAATCTTTAAAATAGTCTTCCAATCCAATAATAAAACACATCTAAGTTTTTTTTTTAAAAAAACCTGTTCTTCTGTAGAGTTCAGAAAACTGCAGTAGCAAAGGTATTGATTTTAACATTCTAACTTTAATTAGCCAACTTTCTGAATGCTCTAATAATTCTTAAAAGTTTTGTTATTGTCTATTCTGTAGAATTTTTCAGGTATAGAGTTGTATGATGTATCAGTTAAAGTGTCTGTCACCTTTTCAATATTCATAACTTCTATTGTTTCTCTTTTTTTTGCTAGCATTTCTAAACGTTCAAAGTAATAGTTTTAAGTAAAAAGTTCAAAGCATTTCATTCCTTTTCTGAATTTAATAGAAAAGTTTCTGGTCTTTTATCATTTAGTGTGTTTCTACTGATATGTGTGCATGCATGTGTGTGTGTAAATATTGATGTAAACAACACATACATTTATTACATTAAGGATTATGGAAGTATCCTAATATTTTCCTTTCAGTAAGGAGTTTTATTATTAGGAATAAATATTAAGGTTTATCAAATGCAATATTAACTTCTATAAAATGATCTTATGATTATTTTTGGCATATTAAAATTCTCATATCAATGATTTTTAAGCTGTAGTATGAATACCTGTTTGTCTTGAAGTATTAATCTTTTAATGTGATTCTGATTATATTGGCTAATATTTTATACAGAATTTATATGTGAAAATAAAGAAGCAATAGTCGTGTTGATTTGATATAGCTATTTTCTAGCTTAATATAAATATCTTTATAATGGTTCTTTATTCATTATGACTTGAAAAACTAGTGGTATACATTCAATCTATTCCCAAAGAGTTGAAAGAAATGATATATATAACACCTGGCCAGGTTTTGAGAGAGTAGTTCGTTTGACTACAATCTCTGTCTTCCATAGTTAATTGGTTTACTGTGGTTTTCTAACCGTACTTGAGTCAATTTCAGGATTTTATATAACACTAGAAAATCTATTAACCTTGAGCTGCAGAAAATAGCCCCCTATAATCCTTTCATTTTCACATGCATTTGTTATTTGCCCATTTCTCACATCTAATTTTGCTTAATTAATCTATTTATCAAATGACTACCTCTTAGAGTTTTCTATCAATCTCCCTCTTCTCTTTTCCTTTCATACTTTCCTTACCTTTTAAAAAAAAATATTCATCAGTTTCAAAATATTTCATTTAAGATATTTCTAGTTTCATTGTTGTCACAATGAATCAGTCAGGTTAACCAGAGAAGCAGAACCAGTAAGATATAAAAATATTTATATAGATATATAAAAATATCTACATATCTACCTACCTACCTACCTACCAGAGAGATTACAAGCAATTGGCCTACATGATCATGGTGGCTGGTTAGTACAATATCTATAGGGTAGGGAGTCAGGAAGGGACAATCATGAACAGGTTGGAATGCATGGACATGGGCCAAAGCTCTGTTCAGAGGTCGTCAGGAAAGAAAAATTTTGAGCATGGTGAAAGTTGTCCATGGCATGGGTGGACACTACCGTGCATAGTTGGAATATCTTCTCTCTCTCAAGAAAGCCTCAGCTGTTTTTAGGCCTTCCAACCGAATAAGTCAGACTGAACCTGACTGAAAGTCAGTTAATTAGAGACTTTCATTATATCTGAAAAACCCCTTCACGGCAAAACTTAGTGTTTGAATAACTGGGGACTGTAGTCTAGCCAAGCTGACATATCAAAAAAGCCATCCAACATATCCTTTTCTGTATATTCTGTTTTCCTTCTTTTCTCTTTCCTAGTGATTTCTAAAATAAACAGTCTGTGTTTAGCTTGACTTGAGATTTTTATAAATATAAACATCTTATTCAAACTTATGTTTCTCAGTTAATTTGTGAAAAAAACCCTGGTAATTAATTTTTTTCCTCTCAATTTGCATTAGAGTAATTCAGTGTTTTACTGATCCTTCAACTAACTGCCTCTGGTATTTGCGGTAAAATAAATTAATTGGCATCTAATTCCTGGTTCGGCCCTTCCTACACTTGGATGTTCTGTTGTCTCTTGTCCCTCTCACTCTAAGCTCTGCTTTGGGCTTGACAAGTCAAACTCACCATAGATCTGTTTCCTTCACTGTCGTATAAATATAAGGCTGATGCATATAACTGAGATTTCCTAATGGTTTGGAATAATATAATACAGGGAAATATAAGCCAGCACAGGACAGAAAGGATCTTAACAATGCTGTTCACCAAGTCCCTGAATTCATGTCATCATAAAAATGTTTATCTTCTGGATCTAATCCTTGCCGAAGTGAAAGTTTTGGCATATGTAAGGTGTGTGTGTGTATATGTATACACATATATATTCAAATATATAAAATATACATATAATATACAAATATTATATACACATATTTATTATATACATGCATAATCTACCAAAGGAAATTTTCAATCTGATCATACTTTATTGCACAGAGCAATTCAGCTTGATTTATCCAAGCCATAGTCTTATCTTTCTCCATCATGAGGGAAATTAATTTTTTTCAATAAAAGAATCATTTCTACTAGCAAAAATTTATGCCTGCATCCATCCCCAAAGCAGAAGCAGCTAAGGCCAGTTTGTGTTTCCCTTTTCTTCTACTATAGGAATATGCTGACTGGTATTTTTGTTTAGTCTACTGGAGTTATATCTTAATTATGCATACATAGCTTTTGTTTCAGGAGTTACAATTTGTATATTATCTTCGAAAATAATATGAACCAAAACTATTTAAGCTTCCCTGTATTTATATGGATACAATTTTCATGGCAACATTTTCTGGATACAACTTCCCCAATTGTCTTTTGTTTATTCAATAAGAGTTCTCTGTAAGAGTGCAAGAATGATAAATTTCCAAATCACTTGCTTTAAAAAATTTTTCATCTGCATTTGTAAAAGGCAGCTTGGTTGAACTTAGAATTGTAGTGGATATATTTCTCCGTGGAAAAGTACTAGATAAGAGTTCTAGCAGCAGAGAGCACCTGAAGAGCAGCCACTGAGAATTCTGGGACTCAGGGGCCCTTCCAGCCATTATTTAACCCTCATATGGTTGTAAAAATCAAGAACAAATGGAGAGCAGCCTTGAAAATTCCCTGAGCAGACAAAACCAGTTTAGTCAAACAAGCAAAGCTCAATTTAGCTTATTTTACAAGACTAGCTTAACCTGGGTCATTTCTTGTTTATGCCTCTGGAAATCATAAACAAAACTTAAACTCTTGCCCAGGATTGAAAGGAAGTAACTACTGACCAATTCCCTATCATTTAAGAAAATTCCAATATTATACCCAATCACTGTGCAAAATAAAGTCACTGTCTTCTCACTATCTAAGCTGCTTTATAACAACATATCCCTGAGCTTCATTTCATGTTTTGGTTTGAATGCTCCAGTTTGCAAACTGTCTTTTGGTATGTGCACAATAAACTTTTACTAATTACTACTTTGATGATTCATTGCCTTTAGTTTTGCTATTTCTGATCTTTTGACACAATGAACCCAGAAGACGACAGGCTAAAAAAAGACTCCTCATAGGCACCAGCCTGACCACACACTGGGAGCCAGGGGTACCTTTCAACCACCTTACAGCTCTCCAGCTACAGCCTCAAAGACCCGTATGGCCACCAACCAGCCTGTTCATGAACTGGTGTCCCAAAGGCCTTTGAACCTTAGGTTACAAATTATTGGCAAAGAAATCTAGGGCCCTAACAGCAACCATCCCACGTGCATAGTAGTGCCTCTGGGACCCTTTCCGAAACCCAGTGCTGTAAAATCCACAACTCCTACTAGGCCATCAGCAGGGCTAGCGCTTCCTGCCTGAGTCCACCTCACCCTCTCAGACCCCAGAACTCTACTGAAAACCTACCTGTCAACTCGGTGGTGCACGGGAGCACTTCCAGACGCTTCCTGCCCTGGCGATGGTACCCTGAGGGTCCTTTCTGAGACCATACTGCACATAAACTGTGTTCCAGGGTAACCTTATAGTAGCCAGTTCCCTTGCTGTAGCACACAAGGCTCTATTGGCAATCATCCTTCCACGGCGGTAGAGCTTCGGACGCCCATTAATTACATGACGCTAGTGCAGCTGGAAATCTTCCGACCACCAAACTTCCTACCAGCTAGGGATCTGGGATGCCTTCAACCCCAGCCTGTGTGAACGCTGAAGAACCCAAGGTTCTTCGGCAATCAGCCTGCCCCTCTGCTAAGGAAAGGAGGGCACTTTCAGTCACAACATTGGCATCCAGCAGAAGTAGCAGGAGTCCTTCAACCTTCAGTCGGCTCACAAGTTCGGGAAACATGAGCCTTCTCGGCCACTGTCTCTCCCTCGCGCAGGTGCCCCGGAACCTTCCTGCCAGAAACCTGCCCCCCTCGCCAGGGTTCCGCGGATCCTTCAGGCCCCCAGATGGTCCTTATAAAGCGTAAATCCGAGCAATTCATACTAGGCCGTCAACAGGTCTTTCGGTCTGGAGACATCCTTCCCAATCAGACAGCTGGACTCTTATCACTTCACTGGGGTCACGGGAGAGAGGCACAGGGCTGTGGGAGGCACTTCTGCAACTGGAGGCCCTTTTGGCGACTAGACTTACCACGCACAGTTGTGCCAGGGGCCCGGCCCAAAATCCTTGCTGTGGAATATGGCCCTTTTGCGAACTAAACTTCCAGCTCCCTGGAGCCCTTCTGGCAGCATACTTCCATCGTATTGGTGTCATAAGGGCCCTTCCACCCCTAAGCGTTTCAGGGAGAACTTTCCGTCCACAGTTGATACTGTGCACCTGGAGATTTTGACTATAAGTTTGCCTCACTGCTCCGGATTCCTTTTTGGCTTAGTAACCTGAGCCATTTCGGCCACCATCCCTACCCACTCCGCCCCCATCGGCCTTAGTACCCTGGAGAACCTTCCAACCATCAATTTAACCCCTCACTAGAATTCCAGAGCTCCTCTGGCCTAAAGTCATCAAAAAAGTATATACCCTTGAGACCACAGGCTACAGAACGGAGACCTTTGGCATCTAGGACTCCTGGAGTTCTTCCAGACACATGCGGTCCAGGGCACTGGCACCCTGAAGCACTTCCAGACACCTTCTGCCCTGGTGCTGGTGCCCTGCGGGTCCCTTATCAGACCATGCTACCTGCATACTGGGTTCCAGGAGAGCCCTTATGAGCACCAGCTTGCTCTACTGCTAAGGAATATGTGGCCTTACAAACACCTATCGAGAACACTGTTGCAAGGGGATCCTTTTCACCACCACACCACCTTCTGGGCAGTGCCCCCAGGAAACCTTCCGGCCACCAGACTTCCCGACAGCAGGAGATCCGAATTCCCTCTGGAATCCTTAGTCTATATATGCGCTAGTGAGTCTTGGGTTCTTTAGTGACCAGATAGTCCGCCTGTGGTGGAAAGGAAAGCACTTGGTTATGGCACTAGCCACTGGCTGGGGAGGGGTAGGCCTCAACTGCTCCAAGTCAGCAAAGTGATGAAGTAAGATCCCTTGGGGCCACCGTCCACCCATCCAGCTGGTGCCCCAGGGTAACCTTCCTGCCACCAACCTGCCTCCTCCATAGGGTTCTATGGATTCTTCACACCCCTCAGTAGAAGCACAGGCTCCTCCTACCAGCACTTCAGCAGGAGGCAGAATTTACACCTTGGGCCCAGCAAGCCATAGCTCCCGCTCACAGCCCAGGACCCTACTGTGTACATGCCTGACACCTCAATGATGCCTTGGTGGGGTACTTCTGGACACCATTTCCCCTGACATGGTGACCCTTTTGGCAACTAGACTGTCAGTGCACTGAGGTCCTACGAACTGAATTAAGAATCCTTGCTGTGATCAAGGATTTACTGTATAGCACAGGGAATTATATACCCAGTACCTTGTAATAACCTATAAGGTAATATAAGCTGCACTGTGCTGTACAGCTGAAACTAACACAGTATTGTCAACTACAATAGAAAAAAAATCCAGTATTAGACTCATTTACCTGTCTAGTTCAGCAACATTTTTTCCCTCCTGTGTCAGAGAGGGATTTTGATATAAATATTTGATGTTACAAAAATGCAAATAACTCTAATAAAGATAAGAAGTAACCTACAGAAAAACAAAAAAGAAAAGAAAAAGAATCCTTGCGGTGGAATATACGACCTTACTGGAAACCATACTAACAGTTTGTTGGTGCCTGGGGTCCCCTTTGGCCCCAGTACTCCCATCCTGTTAGTGTCATAAGGGCCATTCCAGCCCTAAAAGTTTTTGTGAGGTCCTTCCTGCCCACAGTCCAATGGGAATCACGGGCTGTCAGCCAAGTCTGACAGCCTGTGTACTGCTGAAACCGGAACACGTTCGATCGAAGTACAGGTCTCTGACCGAGATACCCCGGGCCCTTTAAACTAAGAAATTTGATTGCTTTCGGCCACCATCCTTCCCCGAGCTCAGGTGCCCTGTAAAATCACGGACCACCAACAGTACCCTTGCTCTAAGGTTCCAGCACTATTTCCAGCCTGCTATCATTCACGTGCCCGGGAACCGAAGGTTCTTATGCCACGAACCTGCCCCCATGATGCAGAATCTAGAACCCTTTAGGTCACGAGTTAGGCCCGGCTGTGGTGAGCCAATAGCTCTTCCAGTCCTCCGCTAGCTCGTGTGCCATGGAACTTAGAACCCTTTCAGTCACCTGGCTTGCTCGCTAGTGTCCCTGGAGACTTTCCGATCACCAGCCAACCCAGCACCTAAGGTTCCTAGGGTTTTTATGGCCCCTAGTCTCACCGTTATTTGGGGGCACAGTGTACCCTTGTGACCATCACCCTCACAATAGGCTGCAGAACTTGGAGCCCTCTGTGCGTCTCATTCATTTTGATCGGTAGGAACCAAGGGGGTTCCTCCGGAATCATGCTGCCCTGGCCATTGGTACTCAGAAAGGACTTCTGGACACATTCTGCTCTGGTGTTAGTGACCTGTGGGTCCTTTCTGAGACTACACTACCTTTGCGTAGGGTTCTAGGAGAGCCCTTATGTACACTAGCCTGCACCCTTGCTTTGGAATGGAGTTCTCTACTGGCAATCACCCATCCAGAAATCTGAAGCACGGGGCTCCTTTTTGCCACTTCAAATACATCTGGGTGTTGACCCAGGAAACCTTCCGGCCATCAAACTTGATGCTATCTAGGGTGCCGGATTTTCTATAGGCCCACACTCTGTGCACACTCTGGGGAACTAAGTGTTCTTTGGCGACCTGCTGGCTTGTCTGAGGTGGAAAGGACAGTATTTTGAGTCACAGAGCTGCCACCCTGCAGGGGAATCATGAGCCTTTCAGGCCATCACTCAGCCCTCAATCTCAGGAGTCCTGAGCCCTCGCGGCCACCATCTATCTCTTACACAGGTGACCAAGGAATCTTCCTGCCAAAAACCTGATCACTCACTGGGGTGCCAGTGATTATTCAGACCCCCATATTGTCTTTATACAACGCAATCATGAGTTCCTCTTACCCAGCTTTCAGAAGGACTAGCTCTTTTTGTCTGGGTCATTCTCACTTTCTTAGCACCGCCCCACGACTCCTCGGGATGCCTACTTAACATTGGACTGATGCCGGAGTGAGCACTTTCAGACATCATTTTCCCTGGCTTGGCTGTCCTGTGGGTCCTTTTGTGACCAGACCGCCTGTGTACTAGAATACTATGGGCCGAAGTAAGAATTCGTGTCGAGCATATATGCCCCCTACTGGAAACCATACTTGTACTCTCATGTTAGTGTCATGAGGGCATTTATGTTCCCATAAATTTCTGGGAGTCCTTCCTACCCACAGTACACGGTCATGTCCGGGTCCTGGGGATTTCTAGCCATCAATTTGCCGATCTGCTACTGAAACCGAATCATATTCAATCACAGTTTAGGACGCCTTCTGGGATATCGTGGGCCTTTTCGGATCCAGAATCTGAGCCTTTCAGACACCATCCATCCTCCTCTTTCCCTAACCCCCACTTCCCCCGGCTCCTCACTTGGTTACCCAGGGAAATCTTCCAAATACCAACATGGCCTCTCACTAAGGTTCCAGGGCTCCTTCTGGCCCCGAGTCATCACATGTACCTAGGAACCAAATGGTATTCTGATACCAAAATGCCAGTGTGGTGGAGAACCCAGAACCCTTATGGTCATTGGACAGGCCTTGAACTGGGTAACTAATGGCCCTTTCAGTCCTCAGCTGCTCTGTTTTCAACAGAACCTATAATCCTTTTGGTTTAGGGCCTCCCACGAGATAGTGTCTCTGGGTACCTTCCCATCACCATCTGGCCCGGCCTCCGGGGTTCCATATGTCCTTATGGCCCCCAGCCAGCCTGCGAAGTGGGGAATCACATACCTTCTGACCACCATCCGCCCTGCAGACTATGGAACCCAGAGTCCATTGGGGATCATTACTAACCTGGAGGTGGGTTTCCTGGCACGAGCCGTCCAGGGGCGCTGGCATGCCGGGAGCACTCCCGCACATATGTGCCCCAGTGCTGGTGTCTTAGGAGTGCTGAGACCAGGCTGCCCACACACTAGGTTCCAGAAGATCCCATAAGGACATTAGGCTGCTTAATGCTGTGGAACACAGAACCCTATAAACAACCATCCATCCAGATCCCTGGGGCAAGAGAGCCCTTCTGCATCACCGTACCTCTATCTAGCTGGTATACCTGCAAAGCTTCCAGCCTCCAGACTTCCTAGCAGCTAGAGTTCCGGGATAGCCACTGGCCCTCAGCCTGAATTTGTTCTGGGGAGCCAAAGGTTCTTGGACAACCAGCCTGCCCATCTGCAGTGAAAGGAGAGGATTTCCCCTCACAGCACTAACACCCACCAGGTGGAACTGTGAGCCTTTCAGGCCTTCAGTTAGCTAGCAATCTTGGGATTAAATGAGCCCTCTCGGCCACCGTCTGCCCTCTTGTCGGTGCCCCAGGAAATTTTCCTGCCGCTAAATTTCCCTCTCACCAAGGTTCCGGCGATCCTTCAGGTCCACAAACTGTACTCATGCGGTGGGAACATGGGCTCCTCTCATTCAGCCATCAACCTGATGAGCCCTCAGGCCCCGGGACTCTTCTGGATTCTTGCCTGCTACCACACTGGTGCCGCAAGGGGCACTTCCGGACACCATCTGCCATACAACTGCTGCCTGGGGGCCCTGATTTAGCCACATTGCCAGTGAACTGGCGTCACGTGGGCCCTCCCCAGATCCTGTGATGTGGAATATATAGTCTAATTGGAAACCACACTTCCAGTACTCCGGTGGCCTCAGTCCCAATTAGGCACCGTACTCCACATCGCATTAGGGAAGTTTCCAGGAGTTCTTACTGCTCAGAGTACACTGACATGCTCAGGAACGGGGGATTTCTGGCTATTACTTTACCTGTCAGTTTTTAAAACTAGAGTGTTTTTGGTCACAGTATCAGACTTGGGATTATGTACTGTGAGCCCCACAGCTAAGGAATCTCAGCCTTTTCAGACACCGTACTTCCCACCAACATGGATGAACCAATGAACTTTCAAGCCAACGACGTATCTCCTCCCTTAGATTCCGGTGTTCCTTAGAGTCTAGAATTGTTCGGCTTCCCTGCAGACCTAAAGTTATTAGGTCACCAGCTTGACACTGTGATGCAGAAATCAGGGCCTTTCCAGTCACCAGCCTGGCCTGGCCTTGGGGATGGTCCTCAGCTATCCCATTTGAAACAGAACCTAGAACCTTTTCAAACATGGAACTCCACACGAATTAGTGTCCCTGGGCACCTTCCAAGCACCATCTGGTCTGGCACCTAGAGTTCCACGTGTCCTTATGACCCTAGCCTGTCCATAAGCTGGAGAAACCAGATATGCTTCACATCATCACCATCTTTGTAGGCTGTGAAACTCAGAGCCTGAACTCTAGGTCCCTTAAGACTCTTCTGGACACGTTTGGTCCAGGGCACTCACACCAAGGGAGCACTTCCGGACATGTTCTGCCCTGGTGCAGGTGCCCTGTGCGTTCTTTCTGAAGCCAAACTACTTGTGCACTGGGTTCCAGGAGAGCCCATATGGGCACTATCCTGCACTGGGTTGTGGCACACACTGCCCTACTGGCAACCATCCACCCAGAGATCTGGTGCAAGGGGCCTCTTCTCCACTGCATCTTTTTTTTTTTTTTAATATTTATTTATTTATTTGGTTGTGCTGGGTCTTAGCTGAGGCTTACAGCCTCCTTACTTGTGGCATGCGAACTCTTAGTTGCAGTATGCATGTGGGATCTAGTTCTCTGACTAGGGATCGAACCCGGGCTCCCTGCATTGGGAGCGTGGAGTCTTAATCACTGTGCCACTAGGGAAGTCCCTCCCCACCGCATCTTGATCTGTAAGTGCCCAGGGAACTTCTGGCCATCGGACTTCTTGCTAGCTAGGGTTCTAGGTTTCCTACTGGCCCCCACTGGCACATTCATGAGAACCGAGGATTCTTGGCGAACTGTCTTCCTGCCTTAGGTGGAGACCATTTGGGGTCACAGCACTATCATCCTGCAGGGGAACCGAGAGCTTACTAGTTGGGGAATCGTGAGTTCTCTCGGCCACTAGCTGTCCCTCTTGTTGGTGCCCCAGAGAACCTTCCTGCCAACAACCTGACTGCTCAGTAGGGTTCTGATGATAATGAAGGCTCCTACATTATCCTCATGGGATGGAAACCTGGGTTCCTCCAATTAGACTGAGAGCAGAACAAGGTCTTTTGCTCTTGGGCTATGTTGCCCTCTCATGCCTGGGACATTTCCATGCCCCTCGCTGGTAGCATGGGCATTACTCCTGGACAGCATCTGCCCTAGTACTGCTGCCCAGCTGGCCATTTAGGCAGAAACAATACCTGCATACAGGGGTCCCATCAGCCCTAGCCGGAGGCTGTGCTGTGGAATATATAGACCTATTGGAAACCATACTTGTAAAATGCTGGTATTCCAGACCCATTTTGGCACCCAAACTCTACCACATTAGTGTCATGAGGGCCTTCTTCACCATAGAGTTTTAGGGTAGTTCCCATCTACAATGCACCAGTGTGCTTGGGACCTGGGGGCTTTCCAGCCATCAGTCTGGCTGCCTACTGTTGAAATGGGAGCACTTTCAGTCACAGTACATAACACACTGAGGTAACATGGGTACTTCTGGTTCAGGTACGTGGCTCCTCGCTAGGGTTCCAGGGTTCTTTCCTGGAAGTCTTGTAGCATGCCTGAGAACTGAAGGTTCTTTGGCCACCAGCCTGCCTGCATGATGCAGAAACGAGAATTCTTCCAGCCACTGGTCAGGCCTAGTTCTAGGAATATTTGGCCCCTCTAGTGCTCAGCTACACCATTTGCACATACCCTTCCCACAATCACCCTCCCTATAGGCTGTGGAACCCAGAGCCCACTGAGCATTGTTTTCCATCCTGACATCCGGGAACAAGGAGGTTTTCAGGACACTTGCACTTGGAGCACTTCTGGTGACTTTCTGCCCTGGCACTGGTGTTCTTGGGGGTACTTTCTGAGACCAGGCTGCCTGTGCACTGGGTTCTATAATGACAATAGGCTGCTTAGTGCTGTGGAACACAGAACCCTATAAGTAACCATTTATCTACAACCCTGGTGCAAGATGTCCCCTTTTCGCCACTGTACCTTCATCTGCACAGTGCCCTGGGGAACCTTCCGGCCACCAGACTTGCCACCAGCTAGGGTTCCAGGATTCCTGCCAGCTGCCAGCCTGTGTGCACTGTGGAGAACCAAGAACTGTGTTGCTCTCTTGGACAACCAGCCTGCTCACCGGTGGTGGAAGGAGAGCATTTCCCCTCATAGCACTACCATACCCCAGGGGAACTGTGGGCCTGATGTTGAAACCAGAACACCTTTGTTCACAGTACAGGCCTCACTAAGGTATCATCTGCACTTCCAGCCCAGGAATCATGAACCCTCTAGGCCACCGTCTGTCCTTCCTGTGGGGACCCCAAAGAATCTTCCTGCCACCAACATGTCCATTCACTAAGGTTCTGGGGATCTTTCAGGCTCCTAATCACACTTACGCGGTAGAACCCAGGTTCCTCCTGTTAGTCTGTCAGCAGGACAAGACATTTTGGTCTGAGTCCATCTTGATTTTTCAGTCCCTGGGATTCTTCTGGATATGTGCCTGCCACTGTACTGGTGCCATGGGAGGCAGCTCAGGACACCATCTGACCTGGCACTGCTGCCCTGAGGGCCCTTTTTGCAACTATACTTCCTAAAACCTAGGGTCCCATAGGTCGTGGCCAAATCTTGTGGTGAGGAACACATGGCCCTACTGTGAACCATACTTTCCAGTATGCCTGTGCCCCTGGTCCCTTTCAGGCACCTTACTCCACATAACGTTAATGTCGTGAAGGCCCTTCTGGCCCTAAACTTGTAATCAAAGTCTGTTGGTGTGCTGGGTACCTGGGTGATTTCCAGCCGCCAGTTTTCCCACACGCTGTTGAAACCAGAACATTTTCCGTTGTAATACAGGCCTCGCACTGGAATACACTGGGCACTTTCAGTTAAGAAACCTGAGCCCTTTCAACCAGCATACTTCCCCCCAATGTGGGTGCACTGATGAATTTTCTGACCACCAATGTACCCCTTCGCTATGCTTCCTGGGTTCCTTCTGGCCTGGACTTATCCTGCTTGCCTGGGAACCAAAAGTTCTTTGGCCACAAGCCTGATAGTGTGATACACAAACTAGAAACCTTCTGGTTACCAGATAGGCATGGGAAACTATGGCCCTTATAGTCCTCAGCTGTCCCATTTGAAATGGAACCTAGAATCCTTCTGTCAAGAGCCTTTTCAGAAGTTAGTATACATAGCACATTCTGATCACCATCCACCCTAGACCCCAGAATTCCACGTGTCCTAAGATCTACTAGTTGGCCTGCAAGCTGGGCAACTGTGTACCCTTCTGACCTTCACTCTGCTTGTAGGATGTAGAACCTGTAGGCCTTGGGCATCCTGTCCATCTTGATCTCTAGGTTCCTAAGGGCTCTTCCAGAATGTGCTGGCATACTGGGAGCACTTCCAGACACTGTTAGCCTGGATCCTGGGTCATTTCTCAGACCAGACTGCCTGCACTGGGTTCTAGGAGAGCTCATATGGGCACTAGCCTTGTCCAGTGCTGTGGAACACAGGGCTCTACTGGAAGCCATCCAACCAGAACTCTGGTGCAAGGGGGCCCTTTTCACCACTGCATCTCCATCTGGGCTGTGCCATAGGGAACCTCTGGTCACCAGACTTTCTAACAGCTAGAGTTCCAGGTTTCCTATTAGACTCCAGTCTGTGTATGCTCTGGGGAACTGAGGATTCTTTAGCTACATGCCTGCCTACCTGTGACTGAAATGAGAGCATTTAGTTTATGACCCTAGTATCCCAAACAGGAATAGAGGGCCCTTCAGGCCTTCAGTCAGCTTGCAAGCTTGAGAAGCATGAGCCCTCTAGGCCATCGTCTGTCCTTCATGCGGGTTCCCCGGCGAAACTTCTTCCCCTCTTCCTAGGGTTCCGGGGATCCTTCAGGTCCCCAGATTGTCCTTAAATGATGGAACCATAGGGTCCTCCTACTAGGCTATCAGCAAGATGAGGCCTTTCTGCATGGTTTCAATTGTGCCCTCTCAAGTTCTGGGACTCTTCCTGTCACTTACCTGCTACCTCGCTGGTGCCACGGGTAGAAATTCTGGATACCACCTTCCCTGTGGGCCCTTTTGGTCACCAGACTGTCCGTACACTAGAGTCCCACGGACCCTTAAAGGCTCTAGCTAGATCTCATGCTATAGACTATATGACTGTTTTGAGAACCACATGTCCAGCACACTGGTGTCCCTTTGGCCCCTGTTACTTCCATCATGTTAGTGTCAGGAGGGCCTTTCTGGCTTTCAGGAATTTCTTTCCGCCCACATTCTCCTGGCATGCTAGTGACCTGGAGGTTTTGTGGTTATCATTTTGCAACTCTGCTGCTGAACCAGAGCATGTTCAGCCACAGTACAGACCTCAACTGGGTTACCCTTGGCCCTTTGGCTCAGCTGTCTGAGTCCCTTTGGCTACCGTAAGTCCTGCCCTCCCCACTTGTTGGTGCCCTGAGGAACCTTCCAACCACCATCAGGTCTATTCTGACCTCTAGGAACCTGGGGCTCTTCTGGACATGTGCCAGCCAGCATGTTGGTACTCTTGAGCACTTCCAGACATGTTTTAACCTTGCACTGATACGCTATGGGCCTTTTCTGAGACCAGACTGCTTGTGTACCCTTGCCCACTATAGTGCTGTGAAATATAGGGACCTATTAAGCAATCATCCTTCCAGCACAATGGCACTTCAGGGGACCCTTTCAGCCACCATACCTCCAGCACACTAGTGCATTGGGGAACCTTCTGGCTACCGTCTTCCCACCATCTAGGGTTCAGATGTTCCTGACTGACCCCAGCATATCCTCAGGCTGAAGGACCAAGGGTTCTTTGGCCACCAGTCTGTCCACTTGCAGTAGAAATCAGACCATTTTAGGTTATATTATTGGCCTTCCCCAAGGGTACCATAGGGCTTTTTGGACCTTGGTCAGTCCACAAGCTGACAAAGCAAGAAACCATTTGGCCACTGTCTGTTGAGCTTGTGCCTCAGGGAACATCCTGGCCACCAGACTTCCCACCAGCTGGGGTTCCAGCCTTCCTCCTACTACAGCCTGCTGGCATGCTATGAATCCAAGGGTTTTTCTGTTATCGGCCTGCCAAACTGTTGTGGAAACGAGAGTATATTCAATCACATAAAATGCCTGGAGCTGGGGAATACTGTTCCCTCTGGCCTGAAGCCAACCCACAAGCTCAGGAAGCTTGAGGCTTCAGCTATTCTTTGCACAGGGTTTCCTGGAGAAACCATTAGACCACCAACATACTCACTTGCTAGGGCTGCAGGGTTCCTTCCAGCACCCAGTCAGCCTGAATGTTGGGGAACCAACAAAAAAACCAAAGGTTTTTCAGACATCAGTCTATCCTTGTGATGTAGAAACCATAGCCTTTTAGGTCACTGAACAGGCTTTGCACTGGGGAACTGAGGAAACTTCCAGCCATAATCCAGCACATGTGTGTATAACATAGAACCCTTTTGGGCACTGTCCCCTTGGCACATTGGTACCTTTGAGGACCATGTGACAAATAGCCTGTTTACCTGCTAGCATTTATTGAGTTCTTATGGCTTTCAGCCAGCCCTGGGGCTGGGGAACTGAGGGGTCATAGGCTATCAGCCAGCCTACTTGCTATGGAACTAGAGCCTTTTCAGCCTTGTTCTATCCCACCCTCTAAATCTCCATGGCCCTTCCATACATGTGTCTGCTAACACATTGTTGTCCTGGGGGGAATTCCAAATATTTCTGTCTTTGCACTGATGCCCTGGTGGCCCTTTTAGCAACCAGACTGCCTGTACACTGCCGTCCCCACTGTCCCCAGCAGTGTCCCCATACACTGCTGTCCCCAGGGGCATAACAGACATGAACCAGATCCAGTGCTGTGAAATATATGGCCCTATTGGCAACCACCTATCCAACATTCTGGTGCTTCAGGTCCCCTTTTGCCAAGCTTACTTCCAATACATGCTGTTGCCTTAGAAAACTTCAAGCCAGCCACTTCTCTCCAGTTCGGCTGCCAGGAGTCCCTCCAATCCCTAGCAGGTCATGTGCTGGGAAACTGAAGATTCTTCTGCAGTCAGCCTGCCTGTCTGTTATGTTAGTGTCAATTCAAATTAGATTTTGCTATTACTTGAGGATGTTAAATGCAATCCCTATGGTAACCACAAAGAAAATATGGGTAGAATATATACAAAAGGAAATTAGAAAGGAATAAAAATGGTTCACTACAAAACATCAACTAAAATAAAAATAAGGTAGTAATAAAGATACAAGACATACACAGAACACATAACAAATTGGCAAAAGTCAGTCTTTATCAGTAATTCCCTTAAATGTTAATGGATTAAACTTTCCAATCAAAAGGCAGAGATTTGGTAAGATACATTTAAAATATGACCCAACTATTTGATCTACAGTGGGTCTACAAAAGACCCACTGTAGATCAAAAGAAACAAATATGTTCAAAGGGAAAAGAATGATATTGCAAAGATATTCCATGCAAATAGCAACCAAAATAGAGAAAGGTCACTACACTGATATCTTTTAAAATAGATTCTAAGTTAAAAAATACTATAACAGACAAAGGAGGGCACTGTACATTGATAAAAGGGTTAATTCATCAAGATATACTAATTATAAACCTACATGTAACAAATAGCAGAGCCCCTAAATATATGAAACAATGATGGACAGAATTGAAAACTTCAATACCCTACTTTCAATAATGGATAGAACATCTAGACAGAAGAGCAATAAAGATATAGAGGGCTTGAACAACACTATAAACCAACTAGAGATAACAGGTATTTATAGAACAGTTCACTAAATAACAGCAAAATACACATTCTTTTCCAATGCACATAGAACATTCCCCAGGATAGACCATATATTGGCCAGAAAACAAGGTTAATAAGTTTTAAAAGGTTAAAATAATACAAAGTATCTTCTCTTACCATAATGGAATAAATCTAGAAATCTATAACAGAAGAAAAATTGAATAATTCACAAATTTGTGTAAATTAAATAATACACACTTAAACAACCAATGAATCAGAGAAAAATCAAAGAGAAATTAGAAAATACAGACAAATGAAAATGAAAACACAACATAGCAAAACACATGGGATGCAGTAAAAGCACTGCTCACTAAAAAATATTACACCTGTAAATGCATACATTAGAAAAGATGAAAAAGACTTCTTGTCTCTGGTATGGCATGTAAGGAACTTTGAAATCATCACTCTCATTCTTACAACAAGAAAAAACTGAACAAATTGAAAATCAGCATCTCTTTTTAGATTTATCAGAGATGAGGTAATACAGAAAACTGCTGTTCTCCAAATTTTAGTGACACACAGAAAGATACAGAGAGCTAGCAGAAGTCCAGGAGCACAAACAACCACTGGAGCAACTTTCAGTTCCTTTTAATCGGCACATAATGGTTGGCTTTCAACAGAATAATTATAAGCCATACTAAAAGACAAAAACCACAACTTGAGGAGACAGAGAAAGTATGAGAATCAGATTTAGAGTGGTAAAGATTGCGGTAGTATCACACCAAGAATTTTAACAAATATGATTACAGATGGGTAATGTAAGCAAAGAGATGGAAATTCCAATAAAAAATCAAAAGACAATGCTAGAAATCAAAAACACTATAGTAAATGAAGAATGCCTTTGATGGACTCAGCAACAGACTAGACATGTAGGAGGAATGATTGAGTAATCTTTAAGATACGTCAAAAGAAACTTCCAGGACTTCCCTGGTGGCACAGTGGTTAAGAATCTGCCTGCCAATGCAGGGGATGCAGCTTCGAGCTCTGGTCCTGGAAGATCCCACATGCTGCAGAGCAGCTAAGTCCATGTGCTGCAACTACTGAGCCTGCATTCTAGAGCCTGAGAGCCACAACTACTGAAGCCCGCCTGCCTAGACCCTGTGCTCCACAACAAGAGAAGTCACTACAATGAGAAGCCTGCGCACCGCAACAAAGAGTAGCCCCTGCTTGCCTCAACTAGAGAAAAGCCCACGCACAGCAACGAAGACCCAATGCAGCCAAAAATAAATTAATTAATTAATTAAAAAAAAGAAACTTCCAAAACTGAAATGCAAAGAGAAAAAAAAGAATGTAAAGACAAAATGAGATATTCAAGAACTGTAAGACAATTACAAAAGGTGTAACATACACATAATGAGAATAACAGAAGAAGAAAAAAGAAAGGAACAGAAGAGATATTTGAAGTAATAATGACTAAGGATTTTCAAATATTAACAACAGACACCAAACCACAGATGGACGAAGCTGAGAAAACACTGATCAAGATAAATACCAAAAAGTCTACTACTAAGCATGGCATATTCAAACTGCAGAAAATCAAAAACAAAGAGAAAATATTGAAAGAATCCAGAGTGGGTGAAAACACTTTACCAAAGAGGAGCAAGGATAAGAATTACACTGATCTTCTCTTTAGAAACCATGGAAACAAGAAGAGAGCAGAGTGAAATATTTACAGTGCTGAAAGAAACAAAAATCCATCAACCTAGAACTCTATACCCAGAGAAATTATCCTGCAAAAGTGAAGGAGAAATAAAGACTGTCTCAGACAAACAAAAATTGAGGTAATGTGTAGTCAGTACATCTGCCTTGCAAGAAATGTTACAAGGAGTCCTTCAGAGAGAAGGAAAATTATATAGGTAAGAAACCTTTAGAAACTTTAGACATCATGTTCTAAATACACCAATAAAAAGAAAGAGACTGGAAGAGTAGATAAAGAAGACCCAACTATATATCCTCTACAAAATCCCATTTTAAATATGAAAACACAGATTGATTAAAAATAGAGAGGTAGATATAGATATTACATGCTAAAACTAATAAAAAGAAAGCTGGAATAGCTATATCAATTTCTGACAAAGCAGGCATAAGAGCAAGGAAACTTATCAGGGACAAAGAGAGGTGTTAAATAATGATAAAGGGGTCAATTCTCCAAGAAGACATTACAACTCTTAATGTGTAACATTAACTACCAACAGAGCATCAAACTACATAAGCCATAAACTGATAGAACTTCAAGGAGAAATGGTCGAATCCGCTCTTATAGTTGGAGACTTCAACACCCCTCTATCAGTAATTAATAAACTCAACAGGTAGGAAATCTCTAAAGACAGAATTCAACTGAACAGTACCAATCAATGGAATCTAACTGACCTTTATATAATAACGCATCCAACAACAGCGGAATACACATTTTCATTACGTTGACACTGAACATTAACAAAGATAGACCATATTCTGGACTACAAAGCACAACTTAACAAATTTAAAAGAATTAAAATAATATGTATTATGCTCTAAGATCACAGTAGAATTAAGCTGGAAACCAATAACAAAAAGTTAGCTGGAAAATCCCAAAATATTTGGAGATTAAACAACATGCTTCTTGATAACACACAGGTCGAATAACAAGTCTCAGGAGGAATTAAAAAGTACTTTGAATTTAGAAATATTTGAAATGGAAATGAAAACATAACATCAAAACTGAGATACAGCAAAAGCAGTACTTAGAGGGAAAACTATAGCATTGAATGCAGCTATTAGGAAAGAAAATCTAAAATGAATAATATAAGCTTCTACCTTAGAAAACCAGAAAAATAAGAATAAGTTAAATCTAACATAAGCAGAAGAAATTAAGTAATAAAAATTAGCAGAAATCAATGAAATTGAAAGCAGGATATCAACAGAGAAAATTAACGAGACCAAAAGATGGTTCTTTGAAAAGGTTAATAAAACTTACAAACCTCTAGACTGGCTAAGCAAGAAAAAGAAAGAAGACAGAAATCACTAATATCAGAAATTTTTATTTCTGATATTAGTGATTTATTTATTTCTGATATTTCAGGAGCCAATTACTGCTGATTCCATAGCTATTAAGAGGATATTAAAGGATTATGAGGAACAGCTCTATGCCAACAAATTTGATAACCTAAACGGAATGGACCAATTCCTTCAAAGACACAATCTGCCAAAACTTACACAAGAAGAAATAGATCATCTAAATTAATAACAACAAGAAGAAATTTGGAACTAATAATAAGCAATTATAGCAGATTTGCAGAATACAGTGTTAATACACAAAAGTCAATTGCTTTCTTACATAACACCAATGGACAATTGGAATCTGAAATTAAAAACATAATACTATTTATATTATCACCAAAAATATTAAATACTTAGGTATAAATGTAATAAAATGTGTCCAAGATCTATATGAGGAAAATGATAAAACTCTGATGAAAGAAATAAAAAGAAATTAATGGAGACATATTCCATGTACATGAATAGGAAGACTCAATTTTGTTAAGAGGTCAGTTCTGAGACTTCCCTGGTGGTGCAGTGGTTAAGAATCTGCCTGGCAATACAGGAGACATGGGTTCGATCCCTGGTCCGGGAAGATCCCACATGCTGCAGAGCAACTAAGCCCGTGTGCCACGACTACTGAGCCTGCACTCTAGGGCCCACGCACCACAACTACTAAAGCCCGCGTTCGGCAACTACTGAAGCCTGCGTGCCTAGAGCCCATGCTCCTCAACAAGAGAAGCCACCGCAATGAGAAGCCTGTGTACCACAACAAAGAGTAGCTGCCACTGGCGGCAGCTAGAGAAAGTCTGCACACAGCAACAAAGACCCAATGCAGCCAATAAATAAATAAATAAATCAGTTCTTCCCAACTTGATCTAGAAACTCAATGCAAACTCAACCAATATCCTAACAAGTTATTTTGTGGACACTGTCAAAACTAATTCTTAAGTTTACATAGAGAGGCAAAAGACCCATCATAGCCAACATAACATTGAAGAAGAACACAGAGGAGTGACACTACTCAACTTTAAGACTCACTGTAAAGCTACAGTTATCAAGATAGTGTGGTGTTGGGGAAAGGATAGAGGAGATAAATGCAACAGAAAAGAGAGTTCATAGTAGACCCACTCAAAGTCAACTTATCTTTGATAAAGGAGCAAAGGCTATTCAATAGAGAAATAATTGTCTTTTAACAAATCGTGCAGGAACAATTGGAATCTATGCAAAGAAATGAGTCTAGACATAGATATTATATCCTTCACAATATTTAACTCAAAATGGATCAAACAGCTAAATGCAAAACACAAAAATATAAACCCCTAGAAGACAACATAGGGAAGCATCGAGATAATTTTGGTATTGGTGATGACTTTCTAGATACAACACCAAAAGTATGAGCTATGAAAGAAAAAATTGGTAAGTTGGACTTCATTTAAATTAAAAACTTCTGCTCTGCAAAAGACACTGTTAAGAGAATGGAAAGAAGCCACCAACTGGAAGAAAATCTTTGCAAAACACATATCTGATAAAGGATTGTTATCCAAAACATACAAAGAACTATTAAAACTCAAGATTAAGAAAACAAACAACTCAATTAAAAATGAGTAAAAGATATAAACAGGCACCTTACCAAAGAAGAAACGCTGATGGCTAATAAGCATATTAAACATGCTCAACATCATATGTCATTATGGAATTGCAAATTCAAACAACAAGAACCACTACACTCCTATTAGAATGGCTAAAATCCAAACCACTGACATCGCCAAATGCTGGGAAGGATGTAGAACAACAGGAACCTTCTTTCATGTTGGTGGGAGTGCAAAATGGTACAGCCACTTTGGAAGACAGTTTGGCAGTTTCTTACAAAACTAAACATGCTCTTACCATACAATTCAGCAATTGCACTCCTTGGTATTTACTCAAATAAGTTGAAAACTTATGTCCACACAAAAACCTGCAAACAAATATGTAGAGTTTTAGCTTTATTCACAACAGCTAAAACTTGAAAGCAACCAAAATGTCCTTTAATAAGTGAATGAATAAACAAACTATGGTACATCTATATAATGGAATATTATTCAGCAACAACAATAAATGTGCTATCAAGTCCTGAAAAGACACGGAGGAACCTTAAAAGCATATTAGTAAGTGAAAAAGCTATGACATTCTGAAAAAGGCAAAAATATGGAGAGTATAAAAAGACCAGTGGTTTCCAGGGGTTCAGGGGAAGGGAGGGAGGAATGAATAGGTGGAGGACAGGTGCACCTTACTAGGGCAGTGCAACTATCCTGTATGATACATGGCATTATACATTTGTGAAACTCCATATAATGTACAACACCAAGAGTGAACCCCTAATGTAAATAATGGATTTTTAGTTAATAATAACATACCATTATTGATTCATCTATGACAACATTTATACAACACTAATGCAAAATGTTAATAATAGGGGAAACTGTGTGCAGGGGTAGGGGGAGAACAGGTATATAAGAACTCTGTATTTTCTGCTCAGTTTATCTGTAAACTTAAACCTGCTCTAAAAATAAAGTAATAATTTAAAAAAGAAGAAATATCAAATCAAAACCTAACTTCACACCTTGAGTAATTAGGAAAAGAAAAGCAAACTAAAACTAGATCTAGCAGAAGGAAGGAGTAGAAATAAATGAAACAGAACAGAACAACAATAGAAAGAATCAGTGAAACCAAAATTTGGCTCTTCAAAAGGATTAGCAAAATTGACAATCCTTTCGCTAGACTAAAAAAGAAAAATAAGAAAAGATGCAAATAACTAAAATTATAAATGAAAATGGGAGGATTATTAATGACTTTTGAGGGAAAAAATGTATTATAAGAGAATAGTATGAACAATTGTATGCCAATAAATTAAATAACCTATTAAAAATGGACAAATTCCTAGAAACATGTAAATTGTCTAAACTGACTAAAGAAAAAAGAGAAACCTGATAGATTTAAAACATGTAAAGAGATCGAATCAGTAATCAAAGACCTCCAACGAAGTAAAGTCTATAACCAGAAGCCTTCACTGGTGAATTCAACCAAATATTTAAAGAATTTACACTAATCCTTCTCAAACTCCTCCAAAAAATATGAGAGGGAACATTTCCTAACTCATTATTTGAGGCCAGCATTACCTTGATACCAAAGTTGAATGAAGGCATCACAAGAAAGAAAATTAGAGATCAATATCCCTTATGAATATAGATCTTCAGAGAGATCAATCTTAGAGATCTTATTGATCTTAGAGATCAATATCCCTTATGAATAAAAATCTTCAAGAAAATACTAACAAACAAAATACTAGCAAACAAAATACAACCAAACAAAATACAACAGGATTGAAAGCATTAAAAAATTATATACCATGATCAAGTGGCATTTAATCCAGGAATGCAAGGTTGAACATAAAATCAATCAACATAATACATCACACTAATATAACCAAGGGAAGAAAACAACACAATCATCTCATTCAACACTGAAAAGGCATTTGAGAAAATCTGATACCCTTTCATCATAAGAACTCTCAGAACACTAGAAATAGAAGGGAACTACCTCAACATAATAGAAGGCGTGTATCAAAAACCCACAGCTAACAACAGACTGAATGCTGAAAGACTGAAAGTTTTCCCACTACGATTGAGAACAAGACAGGGATCCCTACTTAAACCACTGCTATTTAACACTGCACTACAATTTTTAGCCAGAGAAATTAGACAAGAGAAATAAATAAAAGACATTCAAACTGAAAAATGAAGAAGGAGAACTATCTCTATTCACCAATGACAAGATCCTCTATGTAGAAAATCCCAAAGAATACGGAAGAAAATTATTATAGTTAATTTAAAAATTCAGCAAAGTTACAGTGTAAAAAATCAACACAAAAATTCAATTATATTTCTATATCAGAAATGAAAACTCAGAAAAGAAAATTAATATAGCAATTTCATTTATAACAGCATCTAAAAGAGCAAAATACCTGGGAATAAATTTAACCAAGGAATTACACAATGAAAAGTATAAAACAATGCTGAAAAAAATTAAAGAAGGCCTATATATTCCTAATATAAAGTAGAGTGTTCCTCTGAAATCTTTTGTAAACTGAAATGGTGTAAAGCAAAGAAGCAGCTACCTGAGGACACATCTTGCTAATGGATGCACAAAATAAATTGAGGCAAAGCACAGATATTCACAGACACAGTTCATAGCTATGACAACTTGATGCTGAGTGTATTTCCCAGGGAAAGAGCTTGGTGGTGCCACTCTCACTGCTCAGGGAGCTTGCTGCCTCTATAACAGCTCCCTGCAAAAGAAATGCTGAACACTATTTTTGCTTTTTGCCTTTTCTTGTAAAAGTGAAACTCCTCTTCAGATTTCTTTTGGTTAGTGAAAACAGGTAGTAATGTTGGTATTTCATAAAAATGAAGTGGCATAAAGTGAATTTTTGAAAAGCTGGGGATACCTGTACTACCCAAAGCAATCTACAGATTCAATGCAATCCCTATAAGTATTTGAACAATCTTTTTTTTTACAGAAGTGCAAAAGCCAAACCTCAAATTCACATGGAAGTGCAAGGGGCCCTGGATAGCCCAAACAATCTTGAAAAAGATAAACAAAATTGTAGGACTCACACTTCCCAATTTTAAAACAATGCAAAGCTACAGTGATTAAAACAGTGTGGTACTGATATAAGGATAGACATATCAACCAATGGAATAGAATTAAGAGTTCAAAAATAAACCCATATATCTATGGCCAATTGCTTTTTGACAAGAGTGGCAAGTCCATTAAATGGGGAAAGAATAATCTCTTCAATGGATGATGGCTAGGAAAACTGGATTCCTACATTCAAAAGAATGAAGTTGGACTCCTACTTCACCCCATATACACAGATTAACTCAAAATGAAGCAACAACTTAAATATAAATAGAAAAACCATAAAACTCTTAGAAGAAAACAGGAATAAATCTTTATGACCTTGGATTCAGAAATGGTTTCTTATAAATGACACCAAAAGCATGAGCAAAAAAAGAAAAAATAGATAATGGACTTAATCAAAATTAAAGATCTTAGTGCATCAAAGTACATCATCAAGAATGTGAAAGGACAACCTATGGGATGGGAAAAAATATTTGGAAATCATATACCTGATAAGGGTTTAATATCTAGACTATGTAACATCTACAACTCTACAACAAAAAGACAGTCAATTAAACAATGGGTAAGGGACTTGAATAGACGTTTCTCCAGAAGATATACAAATGGCCAATAAGCACATGAAAAGATGTGCAACATAATTGGTCACTAGAGAAATGCAAATCAAAATCATAATTATATACCTCTTTATACCTACTAAGAGAGCTATCATTTTTTAAAAAATGGAATAAGTGTCGGATAATATGTAGAGAAATTGGAACCCTCATACATTTCTGGGAGGAATGTAAAATGATTTAGCCACCATGGAAAACAGTTTGGTGGTACCTCAAAAAACTACACATATAATTAACGTATGGCCCAGTAAATCTACCCCAAGGTGTATAACCAATGGAATTTAAAAGCAGATACTCCAAAATACACTTGTATATGCCAATATTCTTTGCAGTATTAGTCACAATAGCCAAAAGGTGGAAACAGCCCAAGTGTCCATCAACAGATGAACAGATAAATTAAGTATGGTATACACATACAGTGGAATATTATTCAGCCATAAAAAGGAATGAAGTTCTGATACATGCTACAACATGGACAAACCTTGAAAACATTATGCTAAATGAAACAAACCAGATACAAAAGGACAGATATTGTATGATTCCACTTATATGGGGTACCCTCAATAGATAAATTCATAGAGACAGAAAGTATAATAGAGGTTACAGGGGCTGGGGCAGGGGGGATGGGAAGTTATTGTTTAATGGGTACAGAGTTTTTGTTTGAGATGGTGAAAAGTTCTGGAAGTGGGTAGTAGTTATGGTTGCACAACATTGTGAATGTACTTAATGCAACTGAAATTAAAAATGGTTAAAAGGGAAATTTTATGATACATATATTTTTACCACAATTTTAAAAAATTAATAATGTACTATATCAAAAACCATTGAACTGTACACTTAGGGGTGTGAATTGTATGGTATAGGAATTATATCTCAATATAGCTGTATTTAAAAAAGATAGTTTTAAAGAGCTTAGGTAACTGAAAACAGATTTATGCTAAATGATGTTAATTAACAGATATTCAGTAATATCTAGATCATTATAGATACAGATATCTAGTAATACCTAGATCATTATAAATGAGATAAAGTACTGAAAAATTAATTGCTAGGCATAATTTTAAGGTTGTACATATTTGGATTTATTAATGAACATGTTCACTTTTTTCCAATTTGAGAAATTTTACTGCAAGGACATACTACTATATCCTTTGTATGATTATAAAAAGTTGTGAAATGTATATTTGCAAACTTTGCTAGTCTGCTATAAAATGCTAGTGTATGACAGTTCATAATTATCCACTTCCAAGATTTTTCTACATAACAGAAGTTACCAATTGTTAAAATTTATAATCGATATAGTGTATGCAAGATATAGAGAGTATATTTTTATTAAGGAAGAGAAATAGTTTTGTCCTAAAGTAAAAGAACTGGTTGTTCCAGAATGAAAAAGAAAAAAGTGTTAGACAAAACCTGGAAGGATATAAAAAGTTGTAAAAGGTTCATGGATGAGGAATTTTGTTGCGGTCCAAGCTAGTTAAGATTGACAAATTTATTAATAACATTTTAAAAACAGCTTTAATTCAAATATTATATTGATGCAAGACTAGAATTTGGTTTTCTCTGTGTTAAATGACACAATTTTCTTAGATTATTGGTCTGCTCTTAAGAGGTTGTAAAAGGTTTTACTTTTTCTTCTGGTAATCTGCTTTGAAGGTAAATAGGCTATGTCTTATTAGAATAATTTCCTGTGCCTTATGTTGACTTCACCATGCCCCTGATTATTTAAGAAAACAAAGTGTTCTCACTTTTAAAAGACGTAAGGTTTTTTACAATCATGTTAATTCCAATATTTACTTTTAAAATCTGTCTTTGTCACTGGCATAAACTAGGTAGCCAAGCACTGTTTTTCACTGACCCATGATCCCATTTAATTAAATGTTCAAACCTCCTGACAAGTTCTGACATTTTGCCTTCCTAGAACCGAATCCTAAATGTTATCTTTTGCACCTAAAACTGTCTCTGAATTTCCCAAAGGCCCCTGGAAATTCACAAAGGATTTGTTCTTTCACCTTGTAAAAAGAGTTGCTAGAAATTATCTGATATGTTTTGAGTTATGTGGGAAGTGTTGTCAAATCAGAAGAACCACTTAGCCTTCCCTAGGCTAAATATGTATGGGTAAAATGTTATTAATATAAATATTTAAGAAATTGCTTGAATTTCCTAGAGATTTATCAATGTCCTTGCTGTCAATGATGTTTCCATTTATCAGAGTCCTGGTACTGTTCTTCTTGATATTAGACAACAACAGTATAATGTTATTAGTGATAATTTCAGTTACTTTTTAAAGTGTTAACTTGGTCACAATTTTATTTCTTAAAATTAAATCCAGTATGTTCTAGGCCAATGGTTTTCAACTGAGAATTCCCATCACTTGCCTATGGAGTCTCATTAAGATGTTCAGGACCTACTCCAGATTTGACATTCTTTACTTAATATTTTTGATATATTCTTGGTATACTCTAAATAAATGCTTGATGTATTCTTGGTGTATTATGTCTCAGGATTATTACATGTTACATTTGAAGCTCTTTTTCTCTGCAAGCATTATGTTCACCCATTTTCATAAATTAGATACCCATTCTTTGAAAATAGGGCTAACTGCTGTTTATAGATATTTTGTCTAAAACCTTTTTGAATTGACTTTATTTTGTTTTGCATGCCACAAAATCAAATTTCCTGGTTAAATGCATTATTTTTATAATGAACTCTCATCAGATCATTCATTTTGAAAATTATCAGTAATAAGTTAACTACTGCCATTTTGTCTTCTGTCAACCACAGATAGTTTTCTTTTTTTCACTCTGATGTTTCCCTGAAAGCATTTGCCATCAGCTACAGGCCAGAATGCTTGTCTTAAATAGGATTGTCTTAGAGACCCATGGAAAAGGACTATGCCAGCTGGGTATTCTTGGGCACAGGTTTCTAATAGCATCAAACAACTTTGAGGCCATACCAGTGGCCAAAATCAGGATTTCCAGAACTCTAGTAGAAAACCAGATGGGGTCATGAAACTGGTAACCTGAAATCAAGTGGAACAGGAATTAATTAAATAGGACTAAATGAAGTGATGAAGGATGATTATAGGTTTTGTTAGGAATATTGCTAGTACTTTAGTGCTCTATTTTCTGCATGTAAGCTATCTCTAACTCATAACAATTTAGTGGACTATGCTTTTGTGAAAAGAAATGAAACATTTATCTTTCTCTCCCTGCCTGATCCCTCTATAATTTGGAAACTCTTATTGAGTATTCTTATTTTCATGGCAATATTAGTTATGTGCATAGATTCAATGAGTCTATCCTCCTTGTTAACAGAACGTAATTGGAAGCATCAGTTATGCGACCAAGGCTTTTTCTGGAATGTCACATTTGAGACTGAGATTCATTTAATGAGATTGACTAGACACTTTAAAGGAAAGGAACAAAGGTTGACTTTATGGAGCAAATGCTTACAAAGCCTTCTTAAGAAAACTGGCCTGATACCTTAGGTACAGGTTTCTAGCTTTATAAATGAGTAAGGAAAATCACTTCCTGACAGGCAAGGAATCTTAGGATATTTTGTCGACCTCAAAAAAAGAGGGATTCAACCAAATCTACAGGTACTGAAGGTAAAATGCGATGGCAAATTCTTGGCTTGCCTTCCTATCCTCAACAGGCTTTTTTTTTTTACATTCCAGTCTGAGAGTCCTCGTGAAAACTTACAGCAAACTTAAAAAGGCTTATATACAAAATCATTACTGCTGCTTCTATGTAAATAATCAGGCCAGCTCTAATGAGATCAGCCTTATTTTGTGATCCAGAATAATATTTCTTTGATATTATTGTTGTTCTAAGGGGGGGTGGGTAACTGTAGAAAAAAAAAAGTTTCTGAAAAGGTACTCATCATCACTAATCATTAGGGAGATGCAAATCAAAACCATAGTAAGACATCACCTCACACCTGTTAGTATGGCTATCATCAAAAAGACAAGAGATAAATGCTCTCAAGGTATGGAGAAAGTGAACCCTTGTACACTGTTTGGATGATCATACATTGGTACAGCCACTATGGAAAGTATGGAGGTTCCTCAAAAAATTAAAAATAGAACTACCATATGATCCAACAATTCTACTGCTGGGTATATATCTGAAGGAAAGCAAATCACTATGTTGAAGACATGTCTGTACCCTCATGTTCACTGTGGCATTATTTACATAGCCAAGACATGAAAACATCCTAAATGTCCATCAAAAGACAAATGGATAAAGAAAGTGTGGTATATACATACAACAGAATTCTATTCAGCCACAAAAAAAGAAGGAAATTCTGCCATTTGCAACAACATGGATGGTCCTTGTGGGCACTATGCTAAGTGAAATAAGTCTTACAGAGAAAGAGAAATACTAATGATCTCACTTATATGTGGAATATTCTTTTTAAAAAAACCTCATGGAAAAATAGATCAGATTTGTGGTTACCAAAGGTGAGGGTTGGGGCTGGGTGAATTGGATGAAGGTGGTTGAAAGGTACAAACTTCCGGTTATAAGATATATAAGTACTGGGAATGTAATGTACAACATAATGAGTATAGTTAACACTGATGTATGGTATATTTTAAAGTTGCTAAGACAGTAGATCGTAACAGCTCTCATCACAAAAACTTTTTTTTTTTACTGTACTATATGAGATTATGGATAACTAAATTCATTGTGGTAATTATTTCACAGTATATGTAAGTCAAGTCATTGTGCTGTGTATCTTAAAACTATACAGTGCTGTATGTCAATTATATCTCAATAAAACTGAAAGAAGAAAACAAATGAGATATAAAATTTTTTTTGATTATTTTTCAATAAAAAAACTATAGCACATCCTTCTGGGTTATCAGATACTGACCCTGTCAGTTTTCTTTGAGCTATTTTCTACCTCTTTGTGAATTGCAAGTAACTGATAGATATGAAAATTCTGTCTTGTCTGATAGAGATTTAAGTGACTTTCTCTCCCACTGTGGAAAAACCATTTTTGGCATCTACCTGTAAACTGGAATGAACCCTACTACCTTGTCCAAACTGTCAACCTGTACCAAATTTTTCAATCTTGCAGTTACTTTCAATATCTGGCTATATCCCTCCAAACTAACATTTCCAGGTTTTCTCTCTTTCTCTTACCCTGGAATCACCAAGAACTAAAACTTGACTACCAGATCCTTATAGTGACTCTAGGTGGCCTAATTGCTGGCTTTTTCTCTGGGATCTGAAAGAGCAATGTTTAGCTAAAGCCAGACCAACTTGATATATACCTTGAAGGATTCATCACTGTAGTAGACTATGCATGGCCTGATCTCTTCCTGGAGAAGTGTGTGGGTCACTAAGAAGTTCTGGTGAAATGCTAAGGCAATGCATGCCCTTATAAAAGAGGTAACAAAGACTGTTGACAACATCACCAAAAACTCAATGACCAGACATTTTCCGTAGCTTGGCCAAGAGGAGTAGGACGACTCTGAGCTCACTTCCTCTCATGGGCAGACCAAAATTACAACTATTTACAGAGAAACTACTTATGAGAAAGACCAGAATCTAGCAGAGAAGATCTTCTACAACTAAAGATATAAAGAAGGAACCACAACAAGACAGGTAGGAGGGGCAGAGTAGCAGTATACTCAAATGCATACCCCAGGGTGGGCAACCCACAAACAAGAGGATAATTACAATTGCAGAAGTTCTCCCCAAGGAGCAATGGGTATGAGCCCCACATCAGGATCTCTAGTCCAAGGGTCCTGCAAAGGGACATAAGCCCCCAGAAAGTTTGCCACTGCAGGCCAGTGGGGCTTACTTTCGGGAGACCCAGAGGGCTGTGGGAAATCAAGGCTCCATTCCTAAAGGGCACACACAAAATCTTACATGCTCCAGAACCCAGGGCAGAAGCAGTAATTTGGAAGGAGCCTGGATAAGACCCACCTACTCATCTTGGAGAGCCTCCTGGAGAGGTGGGAGGCAACCGGAGATCACAATGGGGACACAGACATTGGCAGCAGCCATTTTCAGAAGCTCATTATACCACATGGACACTGATGCTGCCAAGAACCATTTTGGAATCCTTCATCTAGCTTATTAGCACCAGGACCCAGCCCTACTCACTAGCTTGTCTGTACCAGTAACTGGATGCCTCAGGCCAAGAAAGTAGCCTGTGGGGAGACAAAGGCCCACCCACCAGCAGGCAGACTGTCTTAAGAACTCCTGAGCCCACAGTGGCCCCAGGACATGGCCCTAGCTACCAGAGGGCCCAGGACCTGGTCCCACACACAACTGCACAGGTGCTATTCCTGGGACCCCTGGGGCCTTGCAGCCTGAGACTCCCAGGACCCAGCTCTGCCCAAAAGTGGGCAGACACCAGCCCCAGGACCCCCTGAGTCCTAGCTTCACCCCCCAGTGGGCCAACACACCAACTCTGGGAAGCCCAGGGTCCTGCAGCCAGAGACCCTGGGATGTGGCTCTACCTGTCAGTGAGCTGACATTAGCCTCAAGGTCCCCTGGGCCTTTTTCCCACCCATCAGAGGGCCAGTACTAGCCCCAAGACCAGCCTCACACATGAGTGGGCAGGTACCAGCCCCAGGACCCCTTGGGCATCAGCCCAACCCACCAGCAGGCTGGCAGCTCAGGGACACCTTGGGGCCCTCAGTCAGCCATACCAGGATCCAGTTCCATTTACCATTGGGCCAGTATCAGCTCCAGAACACCCTGGGCCTCAGCCCCACCCACCAGAGATTCAACACTAGCTCTGGGACCCCTAGGCCCTGCAGCCAGAGACCTCAGGACCTGTATCTGCCTGACAGAGGGCTGGCACTAGCCCCAGGACCTGGATGCACCCACTAATGGGAGTGCATCAACTCCAGGATCCCTGGGGCCACAACCCCACCCATGATCACACAGACACTAGCCTCAGGGTCACTGCAGCTCCACAGCCTGCATTTTCAAGACCCAGCCAACATACCAGCAAGTTGGCATAGCCCTAGGACCACCTGGCCCTGGCCCTGCCTGCCAGCATGCCAGTACCAGCTCTGGGACTCCTTGGGTCCCTCAGTCAGCATCACTGAGAGCCAGTTCCACGCACCAGTGGGCTGACCCAAGATTCGGGACCCCCAGGGCCCTGAAGCCTGAGACCTTGGGACCCAGATCCACCCAACCAGTAAGCTGGCACTAACCCCAGAACCCCCTGGGACCTGGTCCTGCCCACCAGCAGGCCAGCACCAGCCCTGGAACCACCCAGGCTCCAACCTCACGTACCAGCAGGCCAACACCAGCTCTAAGATACCTTTGACTCCTCAGCCTGTCACTCTGGGATCCAGCCACTCACCAGTGGGCCAATACCAGCTTTGAGACACCCCAGAATCCACAGCTAACCATGTCAGGAACCAGCCATACCCACTGGAAGGCCAATACTAGATCTGGGAACCCCAGTCCCATAACCATCCACCCCAGAACTCAGCTCTGCCCACCAGTGAGCCAGCTGTAACCCTTGGAGCCCCCAGGGTTCTGTGACCAGTTGCCTCATGACTCAGCCACGCCAACCAGTGGCTGGCAGTCTCCACACAAGGCAGGGCCTGGCAAACAACTGGACAGGGGTCCAACCACACCTACTAGACTACTCACAGTAGTCAACCCATAACAGTAGAAAGCCCCATGCAGTCCACATAGGGGGAAACCCCCTGGAGCATATAGGTCTGGTGACCAGAGGGGAGTACACTGCTGCAATGAATAGGATGTCTTCTATAAAAGGCTACTTCTCCAAGGTAGCAGAATGTAACCAATCTGCTAGATACGTAGAAATAAAAACAGCAAATTAGGCAAAATGAAGAGACAGAGGAACACATTCCACATGAAGGAACAAGATAAAACCCCAGAAAAAGAACTAAGTGAAGCAGAGATAGGCAATCTACCCAAAAAGAGTTCAAGGTAATGACTGTAAAGATGATCAAAGAACTTGGGAGAAGAATGCTTGAGCAGAGGGAGAAGTTAGAATTTTTTAACAGAGTTAGAAAATATCTGGAACAAACAAACAAACAAAGATGAAGAATATAATAACTGAAATGAAAAATACACTAGAAGGAATTAACAGTAGATTAAATGATAACAGTAAATTAAATGGATCAACAAGCTGGAAGACAGAGCAGTGGAAATCACTAATGCTGAACAGAAAAAAAGAAAAAAGAATAAAAAAGCTTTCAGCTATTACGTTAAAGGAAACAGATATCAAGGTCTAGGAAGCACAAAGAGCCCTAAACAGGATCAACTCAAAGAGGATCACAGCAAGACACACTGTAATAAAATGGCAGAAATTAAAGATAAAGAGAAAATACTAAAAGCAGCAGGGGAAAAGCAACAAGTTACATTCAAGGGGACTCCCATATGGCTATCATCTGACTTTTCAGCAGCAACTCTGCAGGCCAGAAGGGAGTGACACAATACATTTATAGTGATGAAAGGGAAAACCTACAACCATATGAGGCAAGGTTTTCATTCAGATTTGATGGAGAGATAAAAAGTTTTACAGACATGCAATAGTTGAAAGAGTTTAGCACCAACAAACCACCTTTACAAGAAATGTTAAAGGGACTTCTCTAAGTGAAAAGGAAAAGGCGACAAAGGAAACATGAAAATTACAAAAGGAAAAAGCTCATTGGTAAAAGGAAATTAACAGTAAAGGTAGTAAATCAACCATGTACAAACCTAGTAGGAAGGTGAAAAGACAAAAGTAGTAAAATTATGTATATCCAAAATAAGTAGTTAAGGAATACACAAAACAAAAAGTTATAAAATATAATGTCAAAAACAGTAATTGTGGAGGGAGGGTACTAAAAATGCAGGGTTGTTAAACTGTGTTTGAAATTAAGAGAGCAGCAACTTAAAATAATCATATATGTTTGTATGTGTGTATACATATAAAAAAACTATATATAAACCTCATGATAACCACAAACCATAAATCTATAATACATACACATAAAAAAAGGAAAAATTAATCCAAACATAACACTTAAGGTAGTCATCAAATCATGATGGAAGAGAGCAAAAGAAGAAGAAAGGAGCAAGAAAGAACTACAAAAATTACCACCAAATAATTAACAAAATGGCAATAAGTATATACCTAACAATAATTACTTTAAATGTAAACAGAGTAAATGCTCTAATCAAAAGACATAGAGTGGCTGAATGGACACAAAAACCGGACCCATACGTATGCAGCCTACAAGAGACTCATTTCAGATCTAAAGACACACACAGACTGAAAGTGAGGGGATAGCAAAAGGTATTTCATGCAAATGTAAACCAAAAGAAAGCCAGGGTAGCAGTACTTATATCAGACAAAATAGACCTTAAAACAAAGACTGTTACAAGAGATGAAGAAGGACATTACATAATGATCAAGACATCAATCTAAGAAGAAGATATAATAATTGTAAGTATGTATGTATCCAACACAGGAGCACCTAAATAACTAAAGCAAATATTAACAGACATAAAGGGAGAAATTTACAGTAACACAGTAAGAGTAGGGGACTTTAATCCCACTTACATCACTGGACAGATCATCCAGACAAAAAATCAATAAGGAAACACTGGCCTTAAATGACACATTCGACCAAACGGTCATAGATATATAAAGAACATTATATCCAAAGGCAGCAGAATACACATTCTTTTCAAGTGCACATGGAACATTCAGGACAGATCACATGCCAGACCGCAAAACAAGACTGAGTAAATGTAAGTATTTTGAAAAAAAAGTATCTTTTTTGATCACAATGCTATGAGACTAGAAGTCACCTACAAGAAAAAAAAAAAAAACCCTGCAAAATACACAAATACCTGGAAGCTAAACAATATGCTACTAAACAACAAATGGATCACTGAGGAAATCAAAGAATAAATAAAAAGATACCTGGAGACAAATGAAAACAAAAACACAATGATCCAAAATCTATGGAATGCAGCAAAAGAAGTTCTAAGAGGGAAGTTTTTAGCAATACAAGCCTACTTCAGGAAACAAGAAAAATCTCAAATAACCAACCTAACCTTATACCTAAAGGAACTAGAAAAAGAAAACAAACAAAACCGAAAGTTAGTAGAAGGAAAGAAATCAAAAATATCAGAGCAGAAACAAACTAAGAACAATAGAAAAGATCAATGAAACTAAGAGCTGGTTCTTTGAAAAGATAAACAAAATTGTTAAACCTTTAGCTAGGCTCATCAAGAAAAAGAGAGGACCCAAATCAATAAATCATAAATGAAAAGGAAGTTACAAATGACAACACAGAAATACAAAGGATCCTAAGAGCTTACTATGAACAACTATGTGCTAATAAAATGGACAACCTAGGAGAAATGGAAAAACTCCTAGAAGTATACAATCTCCTAAGACTGAAACAGGAAGAAAGAGAAAATGTGAGCAGACCAGTTACCAGAAATTTTATCAGTAATTAAAAGAAAAAAAAAAACTCTCAATAAACAAAAGTCCAGGAACAGATTAATTCTGCCAAACATTTAGAGAAAAGTGAATTTTGCCAAAAATTTAGAGAAAAGTTAATACCTATTTTTCTCAAACTATTCCAAAAAATTTCAGAGGAAGTAACACTTCCAGACTCAGCCTCTGATGCCAGCATCACCTTGATACCAAAACCAGTCAAAGATATCACAAGAAAAGAACATTATAGGCCAATAACACTAATGAACAAAGATGCAAAAATCCTCAACAAAACATGAGCAAACCAAACTCAATAATACATTTAAAAAAATCATACACTATGATCAAGTGAGATTTATCAGAGGAATGCAAATCAATCAATGTGATACACCATATTAACAAACTGAAGATTAAAAAATCATGTGATCATCTCAACAGATGCAGGAAAAGCTTTTAACAAAAATCAATATCCATTTATAATAAAAACTCTACACAAAGCAGATATAGAGGGAACACATCTCAATATAATAAGAGGCACACATGATAAGCCTACATCTAACATCATAATCAACTGTGAAGTGCTGAATACATTTCCTTTAAGATCAGGAACAAGACAAGGATGCCTACTCTTGCCACTTTTATTCAACATGGTATTGGAAGTCCTAGCCACAGCAATCAGACAAGCAAAAGAAATAAAAGGAATTGGAAAGGAAGAAGTAAAACTGTTTACAGATGGCATGATTCTATACACAGAACATCCTCAAGACACCACCAAAAAACTATGAGAGCTCATCAATGAATTTGGTAAAGTTGCAGGATACAAAACTAACATACAGAAATCTGTTGCATTTCTATACACTAACAACGAACTATCAGAAGGAGAAACTTACCCATTTACCACTGCATCTAAAAGAATAAAATACCTAGGAATAAATCTAACTGAGGAGGTAAAACACTTGTACTTGCAAAACTATAAGACACTGATGAAAGAAATTGAAGACAATACAAACAGAATGAAAGATATACTGTGTTCATATATTGGAAGAATTAATATTGTTAAAATGACCATACTACCCAAGGCAATATAATATACAGACTCAGTGCAATCCCTATCAAAATACCAAAGGCATTTTTCACAGAACTAGAACAAATAATTAAAAAATTTGTATGGAAAGATGAAACACCCTGAATAGCCAAACAATCTTGGAAAAAAAACAAAAACACAAAGAACAGAACTGGAGGTGTCATATTTCCTGGCTTCAGACTATACTAAAAAGCTACAGTAATCAAAACTGTATGGTCCTGGCACATATACAGACACATAAATCAATGGAATAGAATAGAGAGCCCAGAAAAAAACCCACACACATATGTTCAATTAATCTACCACAAAGGAAGCAAGAATATACAATGGAGAAAAGACAGCCTCTTCAATATGTGGTGCTGGGAAAACTGGACAGTACATGTAAAAGAATGAGATTAGAACATTTTCTCACACCATATACAAAAATAAACTCAAAATGGATTAAAGACATAAATGTAAGATGTGAATCCATAAAACTCCTAGACGAGAACATAGGCAAAACACTCTTTGACATAAATTATAGCAGTATTTTTTTGGATCTGTCTCCTAAGGCAAAAGAAATAAAAGCAAAAATAAACAAACGAGGCCTAGCTAAACTTAAAAGCTTTTGCACAGTAAAGGAAACCATTGATAAAATGAAAAGAATGGGAGAAAATATATGCAAATAATATGACCAATAAAGGGTTAATATCCAAAATATATAAACAGCTCATACAACTCAATATCAAACAAATGAACAACCTTGATTAAAAAATGAGCAGAAGACCTACACAGACATTTTTCCAAAGAAGGCATACAGATGGCCAACAGGCACATGAATGGATGCTCAACATTGCTAATCATCAGAGAAATGCAAATCAAAACCACAATGATATCTCACCTCAAACCTGTCAGAATGGCTATCATCAAAAAGACCACAAATAACAAATATTGGCAAGGTTGTGGAGGAAAGGGAACCCTTGTACAGTGTTCGTGGGAATGTAAATTGGTGCGGCCACTGTGGAGAACAGTAAGGAGGTTCCTCAAAAACCTAAAAATAGAGTTGCCACATGATTCTGCAATCCCACTCCTGGGCATACATTCCCACAAAACTATAATTCAAAAAGATAAATGCACCCAATGGCATTGCAGCACTATTCACAATAGCCAAGACATGGAAACAACATAAATGTCCAGTGACAGATGAATGGATAAAGAAGATGTGGTACATATATACAACGGAATACTACTCAGCCATAAAAAAGAACAAAATAATACAATTTGCAGCAACATGGATGGACCTAGAAATTATCATAGTAAGTGAAGTAAGTCAGAAAGAGAAAGACAAACACCATATGATATCACTTATATATGTGGAATCTAAAAAATAAAACAAATTAATGAATATTAAAAAAAAGAAACAGACTCACACATACAGAGAACAAACTAGTGGTTACCACTGGGGACAGGGAAGGGGGGAGGGGCATAGAGACACAAACTACTATGTATAAAATAAATAAACAACAAGGATATATTGTACAGCACAAGGAATATAGCCAATATTTTATAATAACTTTTTTTTTTTTTTTTTGCGGTACGCTGGCCTCTCACTGTTGTGGCCTCTCCCTTTGCGGAGCACAGGCTCCGGACGCACAGGCTCAGCGGCCATGGCTCACGGGCCTAGCCGCTCCGCGGCATGTGGGATCTTCCCGGACCGGGGCACGAACCCGTGTCCCCTGCATCGGCAGGCGGACTCTCCACCACCGCGCCACCAGGGAAGCCCTATAATAACTTTAAATGGAGTACAATCTATTAAAATTTTGATTCACTATGTGGTACACCTGAAATTAGTATAATATTGTAAATCAATTATACCACAATAAAAAAAAATAAAAATAACAAGAAAAAAAGTCAATGACCAATGTTACATAATCAAAAGATTTTCATCCACTGACCTCCTGGAATTCACTGGCCTGGATACCTTTAGTGCTTGATTCATGGCTCTTTAATATGACCTTTTATAATATTTATCTTTTGCATTTTGGGCATTGCTTTTTTCAGATGGCTCATCTTTCAGACCCTAAAACAACTGACCTCTGCCAGATGGTCCAACAGATGGTTCTAGTGGTCCTCCAGGGACAACACCGAGAAAACTCTGACCCTGAGGAGTATTTCAGTTAGCCATCACCTACTTTAGATTAGCCTTATCTCTGCGTTGTTCAACGGCAGTAACACTGAGCCTTTCTTGAACAAGAGAAGGGACTGACAAGATGGATCAAACGTTTTGCTTGACACAGCTTTAGACTGGTTAGCCTAGGACAGCTAGGCCCTAAACTTTATTTGAACTTCCTAACTACAACTTGTTTGTTCCGTTTAGGCCCAAACCTCTGACTCAGGTGCTTAAGCACAAATAAACATTTCCTGCCTCAACCTTTCCTTCAGTGCAATATTTGATATAGTTGTTAAGTTGCAGGCCCTCCTGCTTGCAGTTTTTAGCATCCTCCTTCCTCCTTCCACAGCCACCTATTCCATGCTCTGAGTATACAACAGCTTTGCTTGCCCACCCCTTTCCTAAGTTGTTTCTGGCTTAGGCTTCAAACATCTCCCAGTGCAATTGCTCCTCTCCCCCTATGGCAACAGTCACTCAATAGTGTCCTTACTAATGTCCATACGTGCATTTTTTTTTCCTGTATAGGGCTTTCCAGTCACCAGCCTGCCTGCGTCCAGGGAAAACAAGCACCCTTCCAGTCACCTTGCATGCCCCTCCCCCCAACCCCGGGGTGCTAGGGCTCTCTGGTTACCAGGAACTGGCCTGCCCCCATTCTGGGGTCTAAGGCTTTTCCTTTTGGCCACCATCCTTACCGCGTGCTGGTGCCCCGGGGTTCCTTCCAGTCACCAACCTGCCCACGTGGTATGGAACCTAGGGCCTTATCAGCAACCATCCTTGCCACACACTGATGCAGTGGGGTCCGTTCCAGTCACTGGTCCAACCCTGAGCTCAGGACCCGGTTTCCCTTTCAGAGACTGTACAGCCTATGCAGTGAGGACCCTGGGGACCCCTCATGCCACCACCAAGCCCGCCCACTGTGGCACCCAGGCCCTTCCAGCCATTTACCTGCTTGACTGCTGCAGCACCTTCCAGTCACCGTTCGGACCTCGCGCAATTGACCCACTGGTCTTCCGGCCACTTCCGGCCTTTGAGCTGGTGCCCCCGGGGGCTCTTCCGATCACACGCGTGCCGACCCACAAGGGTTCCGGAAGCTCTGCAGTCACCAGCCTGCCCGTGCTCTGGCCACTGGGGACTCTTGCGCGGGTCTCCTCACGCGCTGGGGACCCAGCCAGTCCCAGAGGCAGCGACGGCCTGTTCCAGTGACCTGATTGCAGTGGTGGATGGAAGGCCTGTTACCAGGTCTGGAGAGTGGGTGAGGGGAAAGATAGAACAATGTACTGCCTTGGGCTAGCAGAGAGGGGCCAACGTTTTAAAAGACGTACTAGCCGTTTATAAAAGGCTTAATTCATATAGTATAAAAAGACTTCTCTCAGTTTTTCTCCCAACCTTTTAGGAGACAAGTTAAAATTCTTTTTGTGCTACATCGAGGCTTCTAGACCTAAAGAGGTTGCTGACACTGAATAAAAAAATAGAGTTAGAAATCACAGGTCTTATTTATTTTTATTTTTGCTTGCGCCTGGCTGCATGAGGGATCTTATTTCCCCCACCAGGGATGGAACCCATGCCCCCTGCAGTGGAAGTGGGGACTCTTGGACCACCAGGGAAGTCCCTCACAGGTCTTATTAAGTGAACTTCTTGTTAAAAAAAAAAATCTTAAAAAAACAAATGTTTTCTGGCATGACTTTCGGAAATGGAATCTTTAGGCCACCACCAGAATAGACACCAGGAGCAACACAGGACTACATTTATTTGGTGGGTTAGAAGGGTGGAGCAAAAGGTCTTGGAAAGGAAGAAAGGAAAGAATTCATATTTAGAGGATATTTTCATGTTATAGCCATTGTTCTGTGTATGCATTTTATTTCCCTTCTGTATACATAGTTGATAAGGTGATGCCCTTTTTTGAAATATCTAATCTTTCTTCATGTTCCAAATTTTCTGAGAGGCACAAACTATGTTAAAAGTAGAGGTAGTAAAAGAACATATTTTGTTACTATTTTATTAAAATTTGTATGAAGTCTTATCTTTTGGTTACAAAATGACTAAACCTCCTCTTTGAGCTGCATTTTGTTTTGCTCTGTTTATAGTCCATAACGGACAAATAAATCCCAGCTTGCAACATCTAGTATCCAGATGTTTAAGAATTGTACGAATTCTTAGTTGTATGAATAAAATTAGCCCATTTGTGTACTTTATATTTAAACTCATAGGAAATCTTGTCCTCTGTAAAATACTTTTGGAAATGAATTTGAATTTGTTCAGCTGCCTCTGAGCAGTATACTTGTCTATACTTGTCCACTGTATTAGTGGTATAGAGGAGGAGGTGAGGAGGACATAGTTGAGGTCCAGGAAGGTCACAGTGAGCAGTCACCTTGGACCATTATCATTTTGTTACATGTGCATTTTTGTTTAATGGTACTGTGTATAAAGTGGACAAATAAGTTCTTATTTTAGATAGATAACTTTTCTAGAGATTTAGAAATGCCCAGTGTATTTAAAGTAGTGATAGTAAAATAAGACTTTTGAATAGCTGTGAAAATATTGATGGGAAATATTTTCTTTGGAAATGTAATTGCTAAAGCACTTCTGTGAGCAGTATACTATCAGCTTTTGAGCATTGGGTTGAAGGACATTGGAAGAGAGAATTGCAAAGGCAAGATATTAATCCTCACTATTGTGTGTATAGTTGACTATGTTATGCCCTTCTATGAAATATCTAGTCTTTCTACATGTTCTGAGATGCACAAAGTATGTTAAAAGTAGAAATAGTAAAGTGACACACTTCATTAATATGTGGGGGGTTTTTTGGTTAAAATTTGCATGAACTCTGTTAAGGGAAGGGAATGGCTAAACCTTCTCTTTGAGCAGTACCTGCTGTACTTAGGTACTGGGTCAGGCAAAGAGGGAGGAGAAGACTGATGTATGTGTGCATACTATATGAATACATTGTAAAACAACTCAATAGAAACACCTTCTACATATTATTTTAATAGTATAGACCTGATAATTCTCTTATAAGCATTAAACTTATTGTACTCCTTTGCTTTGTGTTTCATTTTAAATTGAACATTAAGGGAATGCACTATTTTAATTGTATCTCTGCCAATATTTGTTTATCCAGAGGCTTGTCATTTTTGTCATTTAAGCAATATTTGCATGTCTATCCTGATTGAATTGGTGTATTATATTCTCGGTTATCCAAATAGTCATGGCCTTTGGGCTTTCAACTGGTAAATATCTTTATATGTGAAAAAGAATGATGCATACTATATGATCTCAAGCACAAAACCATGTGTCACTGTGTAAATGTACAGACACACACACACACACACACACACACACACACAGGACTAGAAGTTCAAGTCAAACTGTAAACTCCTTGTGATTATGGATGTTTCTTTATGTCCTTTGCTTGTTGGGTTCTATAATGCACATATCAACTTTTAAAAGTTGGGGGGGCAATGTTACTTTTTTAAAAAATCCAGTAGATATTGCTGTTTTTACTTCTTAAATCTAATGCTCTTGAATAGAACTAGTAGTCCATCTTAACATTTGTCACCAACTTAATGGCCTTATTTCTCTGACTAAAGGCTTATGGGACTCTCTGTTGTTTAGTCATTTCACTAGGATATATATTAGCACTAATATTTCTTATGAATTGTCTTGGTACACAGTGAACACTCAGACTGAGTATCTCGTCTTTTTTATTATAGAAAAATTCCCTTACGTCATATTCTTAAAATATTTATTTTCTATTCCATGTATTCATTTTGTTTTTCAGGCCACCCGCTACCCTCTCTTTACTCTCTCTGTGACTTTTACCAATTCTTACTTTTTGGTCACTGATTCACTTCTTGGCAGCTTTGTTTTTGCTCTTCACTGCTTTGACATACATTTTAAATTTCTATCTTTTCTTCTCTGTTTAATTCCTTAATTTTGGAAGTGCCCTTTTTATCTTATTCTGTTTTTACATTATCTTATAACTCATAGTCTCATTTTCATAGTGGTAGTTTTCTTTTTAATTTCCTTGAAACTATGAAGGGTTGTTTAAACTTTTACCTTTTATATTCTTTTCCTTTCGTTTTTTTTTTTTTCTTTTTTAAAAGAATACTTCTAGGGTGAGCTCCACTCCTCTGTCTCTCTTTTTCCTAATTTCTTCTGCCTTCCTGCCTTCCTTCCTTCTCCCTTCATCCTCTCTCTGGAGAATCCTCTACTTCTTCCTCCTCCTCCCGCTGCTTCTTCATCCTCTCTTCTCCTTTTATAATTTTACATAGTTCCCAATTTTATTTCCCCTACTTATCCATGAATCAGCATATGGATATTTCTTTGAGGAATACATGTATACAGTTATTTTTATTTATTTATTTATTTATTTTTGCGGTACGCAGGCCTCTCACTGTTGTGGCCTCTCCCACTGCGGAGCACAGGCTCTGGACGTGCAGGCTCAGTGGCCATGGCTCACGGACCCAGCCGCTCCGCGGCATGTGGGATCTTCCCGGACCAGGGCATGAACCCGTGTCCTCTGCATCGGCAGGCGGACTCTCAACCACTGCACCACCAGGGAAGCCCTACAGTTATTTTTAAATGCTAGTTTGGGGAATTCTCTCTGGGCCCACTCCTGGCACCAAAATGGTGTAATAGGTTTCACTTTGGCTTTCTTCACTATCTACATGGATACTGGATGAATTTTCATCTTAGACCATGAGCTGAGGAGCTGAAAACAAATGGATAGAAAAAAATGTTATGGCTTGGTTAAACTTCTAGTGCAGGCTTAGAATTTCTCTTCAATCATTTCACACATTTTATCTTTCTCATTGCACTAGGTTCCGTGGAAAGACTTTCTGCCTAAGTTCTATGAGGAGGCATTGTCATGCCAAAAATATGCTTTTTATATTGGGATATATTAGTAATTTTTTTCTTTTTTGTTTACTCATTTACTTACTCCTCTATGCCTTCCTTTCTAAAAGTGGAGCTTTAGAATTTCATTGCCAATATAAACCAAATTGTTAAATTACATTCTCTAAGCTTGGAACCTAAGTTTTAAACTCCTTCCATAGTTTTAGAGCTGATTACATACTCTCTTATTTTAGCTTCTTTTCATTCTCTTCAGTTGTTTTTCAAGAAAAAGTTGCTTTGTGCTTTCATGTATACCATTTCCCCCAGTTATGTATTTGTCAGCAAATGTTACTATATGCAGTGTAATAAGAGCTACATTTATAGAATGCCTACAATATGTCAGGCACAGATCTTTGCATAATTCTATTTTAGGAGACAGATAACTTTTCACATTTTTCAGAGGAAGAAAAGGCTCAGAGAGATTTAAAAATTATCCTACTTGTAGACCTACTGCCCAAGATTTATCTCAGTTTGTTTGTTTAAAGCTGGTGGGGTTTTTTAACTATATGTTTTGTTTGGTTTGCATAATTGTTATGATACACTACCTGCAGCCAGAAACAAAGATCAAAAGTGTAATGTTTGCTTGACTTTAGAATTATGGTCCAAAGGCCATGTATAACATCATCAGTAATATCAGTTCTCTATGTTTTGTTCTCAAAACTTGCTAATACATTTGGATTATACCTGTTCACTATGTATGCTCTCTACCTCAAATGATCATTAGATTTTTGAAGGCAGACATATCTTTCTATAGAACATAAAACAGTGCCCCACATCTGAGTCCTTCAAAGAGTAATGTTGCCTAACTGACATGAAAACTCCAGAATGAATCCTTGATGATGCACTGAAGGCAGCCTAAAAGGGCTTTTATCCAATGTAAATGTTTAAGCCTATCTCTCAAGAGGTAGGGAGCAAATATATATTGTAGCCCTCCCTAATTCACTCTGTAGCTGTATCAAATAGAGATAGTCACAAAAATATGGGAAAATTGTTACCTCCATGACTTAATTTTATTTCTATAATTAACTTTATAGTTTTAATTAATTAAAATGTTAAAGGTGAAGTGATTATGAAATGCATAATACAAAATATGCAGTTTGGTCTAGAGCATACTAATTAAGCATTTCTCTTCTTTCCAGTGGAAAGCCCTAGAATAAACAATTTACATAATAGCAAAGACCTGCCTTCATTTTTGGCCTGAATCATGGGATGGCAGTATGAGCACAGATTCTCTATCACTTGGGCATTAGCAACATATTTCTCATTCTAAATGAAGATGTTTAAGGGATATCCTATTGTAACAAAAATATTTTGGTGGCTCTAATATCAACAATTTATATTTCTATAGGTAATATTATTTTGAATATTTGCTAAATGTATTTTTTGCTATATTTAATTAGTACCAGTTAATTTTGTAAAATTAATATTTTTAAGTTAAATTAAGCTGGATCTCTTTAGATTTATTATGAAGAAACTGTTTCCTTGCCCTGTTACAATTCTGAAATGCTGGCCACCATTTATGAGTAAAATAAATAAAATCTTGACAAATCTCATTAGTTTGCCTATTAAGATAGCTCTGGTTTGATGGATAAGAACAATAATACATCTAAAAGGCATTCTTGCAGTGGCTGTCGATCTGAAAGGAAACTACATTGTTATCAACATGAATAGTTCTCCGTGATGTGCAGTTCAACAAAATCATCCTTGGTATGAATGTTGTAGGTTTGAAAATTAATAATGTAAAAATGTGTTCCAAAAACCAATGATTGACACATTAAAAATTAAGTGCCAACTAATCTTTTTTCTTTGTAACTTTCCCCATTACACTCTCCTGTTCTTATCACAGTACTTTCCACATATTCAATAGCTGTGGCATTTTAAATTATTGTATGTGATAATTTAATTATAATTTTTCCAGTGTATGTTTACTTAACTGCTTTGACTTTTCTATGAAGAACCCATTCATAATATGAAGAATGTGAAAGCTGGATGTTAAATGGAACTATTTTAATCTTATTTGTGTCTGAGGCCACAGGATATTAAGTAGCAATAACCTCCTATTCCCAAATTAGGAGAAGACCATCTCTGCAGGGCTTGTAAAGGAGGTATGTAAATGCCAACTTGCTCACCAGCTTCAGTGTATAAAAACAAGTAGAGGTTGCAGAAGCAGGGGTACTAGAGAGAGAATTTCATGGGGTAAGGCATTTTTTTCTTTCCCCTAATGGTAGGACCGAAGCTCTGAAGCTCAAATTTTCAGCGGGGAGTTAGATAGTGGTGGAGAAGCAGGGAAAGTTCTTCTTCTCTTCTCCCTCCCAAGAAAACCTCATTGATTTCTGCCCATGGCTGTTTCCCACTATTCATGGAACTGGAATTTGAGCCATTTTATACTAAAAGAAAAGAATAACATCTAAAAATGGGGTATTCCATAGGAGGAGATACATACGTTAAATTTAAAGGACTGGAGATTAAACACTGAATCCCTTAATTGGCAGCCAGAAGAGACAAAGTGTTCAAAATAAAAGATTCACCATTATCTTTCTCACCAAGACACTGGCGGATCCTCAGAACCCAAAACTGCCCAGTTCTGCTTGACCAAATATTCACAATTGGCCATTTCTTACCCTCCAATTTGTCTTGACCAAACTTTAGTTAGGCTTATCTCCTTCCTACAGTCCGCTGAGCGCAGCTTGCTCCAAAGCCTTAGGAAGCACTAAAAAAATGGAACTGTTCCCCTACCCCACACTTATCAGCTTCTCCTGGGAATCAGATGACCACAGGGAGACCCTTTTCCAATGAAACCCCACCGGTCATTTCTCCTTGCTTGTCCAGAGTCCCCTTAAAAGATTACGCTTGTCTCTGCTTACCCCTCCTTTACACTGTGGAAGAAAAACTTGCTCTGTTTGATTTTGAAACCCAGATTTCTGAGATTGGAGAGCTCTCACAACTGCAATTGTAATTCCTTCTAATTAAAATCGCTCCCTATCTAAGTTCGGATTTGTTTATATTTGATATACTTTTTTTTTAACATCTTTTTTGGAGTATAATTGCTTTACAATGGTGTGTTAGTTTCTGCTTTATAACAAAGTGAATCAGTTATACATACATACATGTTCCCATATCTCTTCCCTCTTGCGTCTCCCTCCCTCCCACCCTCCCTATCCCACCCCTCTAGGTGGTCACAAACCACCGAGCTGATCTCCCTGTGCTATGGGGCTGCTTCCCACTAGCTATCTATTCTACGTTTGGTAGTGTATATATGTCCATGCCACTCTCTCACTTTGTCACAGCTTACCCTTCCCCCTCCCCGTATCCTCAAGTCCATCCTCTAGTAGGTCTGCATCTCCATTCCCATCTTACTCCTAGGTTCTTCATGACCTTTTTTTAAATTTCCTTAGATTCCATATATATGTGTTAGCATACGGCATTTGTTTTTCTCTTTCTGACTTACTTCACTCTGTATGACAGACTCTAGGTCCATCCACCTCACTACGAATAACTCAACTTCATTTCTTTTGATGGCTGAGTAATATTCCATTGTATATATGTGCCACATCTTCCTTATCCATTCATCTATTGATGGACACTTAGATTGCTTCCATGTCCTGGCTATTGTAAATAGAGCTGCAATGAACATTTTGGTACATGACTCGTTTTGAATTATGGTTTTCTTAGGGTATATGCCCAGGAGTGGGATTGCTGGGTCATATGGTAGTTCTTTTTTTAGTTTTTTAAGCAACCTCCATACTGTTCTCCATAGTGGCTGTATCAATTCACATTCCCACCAACAGTGCAAGAGGGTTCCCTTTTCTCCACACCCTCTCCAGCATTTATTGTTTCTAGATTTTTTGATGATGGCCATTCTGACTGGTGTGAGATGATATCTCATTGTAGTTTTGATTTGCATTTCTCTAATGATTAATGATGTTGAACATTCTTTCATGTCTTTGTTGGCAGTCTGTATATCTTCTTTGGAGAAATGTCTGTTTAGGTCTTCTGCCCATTTTTGGATTGGGTTGTTTGTGTCTTTGTTATTGAGCTGCATGAGCTGCTTATAAATTTTGGAGATTAATCCTTTGTCAGTTGCTTCATTTGCAAATAGTTTCTCCCATTCTGAGGGTTGTCTTTTGGTCTTGTTTATGGTCTCCTTTGCTGTGCAAAAGCTTTTAAGCTTCATTAGGTCCCATTTGTTTATTTTTGTTTTTATTTCCATTTCTCTAGGAGGTGGGTCAAAAAGGATCCTGCTGTGATTTATGTCACAGAGTGTTCTGCCTAAGTTTTCCTCTAAGAGTTTGATAGTTTCTGGCCTTACATTTAGGTCTTTAATCCATTTTGAGCTTATTTTTGTGTATGGTGTTAGGGAGTGTTTTAATTTGGTAAAGTAGCAGGATACAAAATTAATGCACAGAAATCTCTGGCATTCCTATACACTAATGATGAAATATCTGAAAGTGAAATCAAGAAAACTCTCCCATTTACCATTGCAACAAAAATAATAAAATATCTAGGAATAAACCTACCTAAGGAGACAAAAGACCTGTATGCAGAAAATTATAAGACACTGATGAAAGAAATTAAAGATGATACAAATAGACGGAGAGATATACCATGTTCTTGGATTGGAAGAATCAACATTGTGAAAATGACTCTACTACCCAAAGCAATCTACAGATTCAATGCAATCCCTATCAAACTACCACTGGCATTTTTCACAGAACTAGAACAAAAGAATCTCACAATTTGTATGGAAACACAAAAGACCCCGAATAGCCAAAGCAATCTTGAGAATGAAAAACGGAGCTGGAGGAATCAGGCTCCCTGACTTCAGACTATACTAGAAAGCTACATTAATCAAGACAGTATGGTAATGGCACAAAAACAGAAAGATAGATCAATGGAACAGCATAGAAAGCCCAGAGATAAACCCACGCACATATGGTCACCTTATCTTTGATAAAGGAGGCAAGAATGTACAGTGGAAAAAGGACAGCCTCTTCAATAAGTGGTACTGGGAAAACTGGACAGGTACATGTAAAAGTATGAGATTAGATCACTCCCTAACACCATACACAAAAATAAGCTCAAAATGGATTAAAGACCTAAATGTAAAGCCAGGAACTGTCAAACTCTTAGAGGAAAACAGGATGAACACTTTGACATAAATCACAGCAGGATCTTTTTTGACCCACCTCCTAGAGAAATGGAAATAAAAACAAAAATAAACAAATGGGACCTAATGAAACTTAAAAGCTTTTGCACAGCAAAGGAGACCATAAACAAGACCAAAAGACAACCCTCAGAATGGGAGAAACTATTTGCAAATGAAGCAGCTGACAAAGGATTAATCTCCAAAATTTATAAGCAGCTCATGCAGCTCAATAACAAAGACACAAACAACCCAATCCAAAAATGGGCAGAAGACCTAAACAGACATTTCTCCAAAGAAGATATACAGACTGCCAACAAAGACATGAAAGAATGTTCAACATCATTAATCATTAGAGAAATGCAAATCAAAACTACAATGAGATATCATCTCACACCAGTCAGAATGGCCATCATCAAAAAATCTAGAAACAATAAATGCTGGAGAGGGTGTGGAGAAAAGGGAACCCTCTTGCACTGTTGGTGGGAATGTGAATTGATACAGCCACTATGGAGAACAGTATGGAGGTTGCTTAAAAAACTAAAAAAAGAACTACCATATGACCCAGCAATCCCATTCCTGGGTATATACACTAAGAAAACCATAATTCAAAATGAGTCATGTACCAAAATGTTCATTGCAGCTCTATTTACAATAGCCCGGAGATGGAAACAACCTAAGTGTCCATCATCGGATGAATGGATAAAGAAGATGTGGCACATATATACAATGGAATATTACTCAGCCATAAAAAGAAATGAAATTGAGCTATTTGTAATGAGGTGGATGGACCTAGAGTCTGTCATACAGAGTGAAGTAAGTCAGAAAGAGAAAGACAAATACCGTATGCTAACACACATATATGGAATTTAAGAAAAAAAAATGTCATAAAGAACCTGGGGTAAGACAGGAATAAAGACATAGACCTACTGGAGAATGGACTTGAGGATATGGGGAGTGGGAAGGGTGAGCTGTGACAAAGCGAGAGAGAGGCATGGACATATATACACTACCAAAGGTAAGGTAGATAGCTAGTGGGAAGCAGCTGCATAGCACAGGGAGATCAGCTCAGTGCTTTGTGACCGCCTGGAGGGGTGGAATAGGGAGGGTGGGAGGGAGGGAGATGCAAGAGGGAAGAGATATGGGAACATATGTATATGTATAACTGATTCACTTTGTTATAAAGCAGAAACTAACACATCATTGTAAAGCAATTATACTCCAATAAAGATGTAAAAAAAAAAAAGTTCAAATAAAAAAATTAAAAAAAAAGTGTTAGTAAGCAAAATTATTTCTCAAAGGTTTTGGAAATTCATGTTTTAGAAAGACAATTATTGATTTGCATTTTGAAAGGCTGTGCTAGAAAAATAAACAGGTAGTTTTCCTTTAAAGCCTTAACATTCTGTTTACCAACGCATCTTCCCTTTGTCAGAAGGCAACTCTACCTAGAGGCATCAACTGCATCCTGTTTCTCAGATATTCAAGGCGTTCCACAGGCTGGACAGCACTCCATACCCATGATAATTCCTTTCATCTCTCCTTCCCTCCCCCTTCAGGGTTCTTTGCTAAGGAGAGATGCAAATTTGAGAAAAAAGGTTAATGGCTCTTAATAGCTAAATGTGTTTCCTTTTCAGGGGTAAAATGCTATTATAGAAAACAACTCTTGTCCTCTGTTGCAGATGGTATGAGTTTTAATTCTTGTACTTTTGTGTACAGGCTTTGCTGGGCAAGTCATTTGTTCTCTCTGAACTACAATTTCTTTATCTGAAAAAGTAATCTTCATTCAGTTTAGCACTTCTTCAGGGCCTTTGATGTTTCCAGGCCCAAGGATAACCACTGGGTTCACAACTATGCCCCTGAACAATTCTTTTGTTCCTACTGCACAAAATTGTTATGAAACTCAAATTAGACCATTTATATGAAAGCGTTTGGACAATTAAGTGTTATCATTAGGATGGTAGCATGTGAACACTTTCTTCGTTGCATTCAACCATAGAAAAAGGTAAGAGTGGGCATTTCAGGGAAAGAAATTGGTTAAGGATGGAAAAATCTTTTGTCAGAGATAACTTTTTAAGTTAATTCCAAAGAAATTACTGCTCAAACTGAAGGACTGCTATCTCCATAGTTCTATTCATTAAAATGTAAACCAAAAAACTATTGTTCCCTTTATGTTCAAATTAAAGTATCTTATTCTTTCCTTCTAGCCTGCAACACCGATATGCTGTAGAGAGGGACAAATGAAATAAAACATAACCACATATTAGTTTTCTATGCTGTGTAACAAATTATCACCAATTTAGCAGCTTAAAACAACATATGCTTATTATCTCACAATTTCAGTGGGTTCGGAGTCCAGGTCTGGTTTAGCTGGGTACTCTGCTCAGGGTCACAACACTTCAATCATGGGCTGTGTCTAATTTGGAGGCCTGATTGGGGAAGAATCTGCTTCCAAGCTCATTCAAATTGTTGGCAGAATTAATTAATTTCCTTGCACCTGTGTGATTGAGGACCCTGGCTTTCTTGCTGGCTGTCAACTATGGGAGCCACCCTTAGGTCCCAGAGGCTAACTGCATTTCCATGACTCACGGGTTTCTCCAACATGGCCACTTACTTCATCAAGCCACTCTGGGTCTAGTCCATATTAAAAGAGCATTCACCTGATTAAATGAGGCCCACCTTGGCTAATCTCCCTTTTGATTAATTCTGTATGGATTGATTTGGGATCTTAACTATATCTGCAAAGACCCTTTATCTTTGCCATATTCTATGGCTAGAAGCAAGTCACAGGTCTTGTCCACACTCAAGGGGAGGGTATTTTACAGGGCATGAAATACAAGGGAGTGGGAATCATGCAGGCTACCACAATGCTTAAAAAGAATTAAAGAGAAGATCTTTTTTAAAAAAATCTAAATTTGATTTTTTCAAATCAAATGCACTGTACCATTTCCTTAACTCCTCTATCACAGTCGTTTTTGTTTTGTAAGCTGCTTTAGGAAATAGACCGGTATCCCTCCAGGGGAGATAAGAAGTGCATACACGTAGTGGATGGAGAGAGCATGAGGGCTATATTGGTGATATTATCAATAATACTACTTAACAATTAACTATGGGCCATGAATTATTCAGAGTATTCTGCATGAATTACTTAATTTAATTCTCACAACAACCTTATGAGGTAGGTACTATTATTATACAAAGTAAAAATGTGATTATTTGGAAGATCTACATAGGAATGCCTAGTAATATTTGCGCCCTTCGTGCTTATTGTGGTGTATGTGTAGTTGCTGAATCCAGATTTGTTGAACTAATAGCCTAAAATATTTATGGTTAACATTTAGAGTCTACAGTACTTAACGCAGACATTAAACCAAAGGTTCTTGGCAAGTTGTAAACTACAAACAGCATGCTGGTTGTTAGGTGTTCTGGGTTTCTAAACTTGACCCTGCTTTTTCACTTACTGAGAACTTGAAGTAATCACTTTAACTCCCTAGATCCCCAAAATCTTTCCTTTAAAATAAGGATTTGAAACTAGATCACCTGTAAGAGTCTCTCTGTACTTAAGTAAAACACATTCAAAATGCATGGGGAATTTGTCACACAGGGCCCACCTAATAACCAAAACACATTTCTAAGTACTTTAACCACATATACTTATAGTAGGAATAATGCTAGGTGAGTGAAGTTCATATTTGGGCAAGGGTTTTGTGACAGGACAGACTTAGGTTTGTGTTCTAGCCCTAAAACGTATTAGCTGCAAGTGAGCCTCTTTGAGCATCAGTGTCTTCCCCAGTGAAACTTCAAAAAGAGAACTTCCTTGCCAACCTGTTTTGGGAATCAATTAAGATAACTTACATAAAGCAATTAGTATAATGTCTGGTGCCATGATGCTGCTCACTTTCTCTTTTTCTATGGAAAAAAAGAAATATAAAAGAACAATCTGTAAACAAGACCAAATGAATTTTATCTTCATATAGCAATTCAAACTTTGAAAATATAAACTTCTTAAATCTTCCTTTGGGTGTTTATAAACATATAACACCCCACAGTAAGGGTGTGTGTGTGTGCGTGCGTGCACGTGCGTGTGTGTATGTATGATGCTATTGTGTGAATAAAGTTCCCTTGTTAGCTGAATGAATCTTACAAGTTGGGAGACTTGAATATAAAATGTCTCCCTTGGTGGTTATAAAGGAAAGTCATGTGTACATTTCTGAATGTTCCATTATACACACTTTAATTGCAGTGGTATTTTAATTGCACAGTGATTGCAGTTTTATAAGTGAGACTTATAAAAATAGTCTATGCTATACTATATTGAATGAAGCATTTCAGCGTTTAAGAAGATGATATAAAAAGAGTTGTAAACTACAACTTAAAAAATTAAAATTAACTACAGCTTAAAAAATTAAGCTCTTTTTTTAAAGGTGATTGCTCTTTAATTCCACCTTCACTGCCCATAGGCTGAAAACAGTTGGAAAATGAACATTGTAATTGACTAGCACTTGGGAGATTTTAACACTTACTTGCAGTGTTGAGGGAAATCAGTTTCTGTACATCTTCTGAACTAAGCTAAAATCTCTATCTAGAGCATTCCTATTAAGTGGCCATCTTATCAACCTTCCCTTTATATGTTTCATTCTAATTTCTTTGTGGGATACCCTTGCTCATATAATAAAATATAAGCATGGATATGTTATGCTTTTAGGATCAAGCATGGCTTCTTTGATCATTCCTTTGTGGATATTCCAGGTATTAAGAACACACATGGTTGAAAAATTACATTTTTAGAAGTCCTATGCCCACAATATCTGCTTCTGTACTTCCATACTCTTATTACTTTCAATTTCCATTTTTTATCCCACTATATTCAAAGAAACTAATATCACCATGAATAACATGCTGATTCAGACAGATTTTTAAAAGAAATTAAAAAGACCAAAGATCACAGCAGCTGTTTTTCATCTAAGTTCCTTCTATCCAGGACCAATTTTCGAATGAGTGACTAATATTTATGAGGCTCTAGGCATCAGAATCTGCTGGGATTGAACCAGCTTTACTGAAAGATAATACAATAGATAGTTGTTTGAACCATTTTGCTTCTGAATGAACAGACTCAACTAATTCTGTCTCACATGTCCTTCTTGGCATATGTGCAGTTGACCCTTGAATGATGTGGGTTTGAACTGCGCAGGTCCACTTATAGGCAGATTATTTTCTATAGTAAATATTACAGTACTATGTAATCTGTGATTGGCACATCCACTGATGCGGAACCACCTATGTGGAACTGCAGTTATTCAAAGGTCAACTGTATTAGAAATAGTTTTCCTCCTAATTTAAAAGTACTATTTTTACATGTTTGTAATTTTCTCCTGTCCAGAACTGAAAATTGGCAAAATCTAGAACAAACAAATGTGATTCTGTCAGCTTCCTAACCTATGAAATAAGGAGGTTGGGAACTAATTGGCTTTTAAGGCTTTTCTTCTGAGTCATGTTCTATGGTTTTAGTTTTCTAGGCTCCCACATTTCTTGCTCAGATAATTGAAAAAAAATTTGGTATCCTATGTTTCTTTTCTACTTTCTTCATATTCCAAGGGCTTGCTTGATTATTTAATGAGATTAGGAATACATGCATAAAATGGGGTCACCTTCTTCCCTGAAAACAATTGAGAACAAACAGCATGGAAAAATAAAAACTCAAACAAACTTGGTGAAAAAACCCCACAAAAAAACCCCAATCCCCAAATCCCCAGTGAATTAGAGTAAAATGGAACAAATCAAAATCTCAGCCCCAAAGAAATTACATGCCTTTCAGTTCTAGGGCATCTCTCTCACAGAGCTGTTCATAAGTCGGTAGCCTACTAAGCTGGCCATCCCTCCATTGAACCAAAGGGCCATTTACCACAGAGAGGCTAGAGAAGTGTGGCAAAACTCACATGATACCAAGAAGTTCAGGGGAAAGTGATGATCAAAGAATTTGATAGACATATCATTATTGAAGGAAGCAGATTTTAGTTACGGCTAAGCTTACACACTTAAGCAGGTTGAAGCTAAAAATCTATAGTTGCTGATCTGGTTAACTGAAGAGCAGTGGGAGCTAAATCACCATATAAAAGATTATCAAAGTGCTGGATTCACTGAGAGTCAGGCCTTCTACCAACTGGTAGGTGGAAAATACTCTCAGCATTGAACGTCAGGGAGAAAGAGTTTTAATTCTATTGATCTAAATCTAAGATACTTACTCCTTAATTCATCCCCTGGGTCTTTCTACCTTACAGCATTTAATGAAAGCTTGGCAACAAGAGAAGCCACTGCAATGATGCAATGAGAAGCCCGCCCACTGCAATGAAGAGTAGCTCCCGCTTGCCACAACTAGAGAAAGCCTGTGCACAGCAATGAAGACCCAACACAGCCAAAAAAAAAAAAAAAAAAAGAACCTCAAGGGAATTCCCTGGTGGTCCAGTGGGGTTAGGACTCTGCACTTCCACTGCAGAGGGCACTAGTTCGATCCCTGGTCGAGGAACTAAGATCCCACATGCTGCGTGGTGTGGCCAGAAAAAAAAAAGTTAAAATTAAAACCTCAAAATCCTCACAGGAAACAACTCCTCTTAGAATATACTTTAATAAAAATGTTTCATATTGACAGAAATTCTGCCAGGGTCTGAATTAGATGTATAAAATACTAAGAACACTGGATACATCAGCATTTGATGTGCAGCTAGATGGTGAGTGAAGACGTATTACTTAATTTTTGAGGATTCTTCTTGTACAGAGTTAGAAAGTGCTTGTATTTAATCTTTGATAAATTCTAAGCACTTCCTTAAGATATTCTTTTCTGCCTAGGGAAATATATTCATTAAAAGAATATTTTAAGATGTAACTTAATGAATAAGAGCAAATATTCATGAGAGAGTAAGTTTCTATGTGTTTACTAAAATTTTAAATAAAAATTCACTTAAATCAGTTCAGCAAATGTTTATTTCACATCTACTATATAGAATGTACTAAGCTAGGTGTCGTGCTTAAGTAGATAAAATGTCAAAGCAATACTGTACATATTAGTGGGAAAAACTTATTACATTTAAAATGTAACCTTATTCTATTAACGTTGCTTTGCTATAGAATATGCTACAGGTTTCCTCATACCTTATTTATTTGCGTGTTGCTGGGTTTTTTTTAAGGAGTAGAATAACATATTTATATGCTCTTATTTTTCTTTGCTATTTCTTTCTTATTATTTTTAAAGTAATATCTTCATAGCAGTTTTCAGAAGAAATTTAGATTATAAAAAGAGAAGACATACATATGTGGTAATATCTTTTATGCACACCACACAAATTTCACAGCTTATTAAATTTCTTCTTTGGTTGTTGCTAAAATGCACCTCTTAGCAAACCAAAGAAATTTACTTCATGACTCAAATTCTCTGTTCTTTGCAGAAGCCTAGCATGGGTACCATTTCAAATTTTTGGCTCCATAGTTTTAAATATTTGATGTTCAAGAATGTTTCCTGCTGATCGAATAACTCTTTCACTCACAAACATAGGAAGGAAAAAAGTGGAAAAGAGAAGCTGAGGGAAACAAATTGTTCTTAAAATACAACAGCTGGCTGAATTAAATTGAGTCAATTACAGATTGCATCTTACACTGAAATACAGTTTTCAGCAAAGAGACAACAATAATGTGATGATTTAGTTTTTGCATGAGATTCTCACTTATTGAACATGTAAAATAGACAAATATGACATTTATCAGGAAATACATGTTAAAATTTTAGCCCTCTGGGTTGACAGACTGTGTCATAGTGAAACTTTGCAGTGACAGTAGGGCTAGAAGAAAATTTGAAGATTATATCTTTTTATTGCAGCAGTAATTAAGTGGGCAGATGTCTCAGTTGTGGTGCAATTGGCCTACTTTTCCACAAGCTAAACTTCTTTGCCCATCTGGACATGGCCAATGACCTACTTTTCTCAATTCTACCAGTATTGTATACTAACTCACAAAAGTGAAAAGTAATCTACATATTATGAAAGTAAATACTGTGGTCGAAATGACGTATGATGTTTAGCAATTACTCTTGTTTTCCTAATATATTTGTTATGGGGTAAATATACTTTCTTATAGGCTATTTTATGTAGATTCCTAAATTTAACCTCAATATATAGCAGAAAGGTAAGCCTAGATGTGAACACACACACATACACACACATACATTTTGATTTTGATTTCACATTTTATTTTCACCTTTAAAATACTCTTTTGAACCTGTCTTCCCTTAGCTGGACTTGCTATGAAGACGGCATAAATTTACTGTTTCTTATACAAATTTCAGGGAGTGACCTTGAGCCTGAGTCTTGGGCACTGTTGCCTGTGTCTTCCTTACGTGAAATTGTTCAGTATTAGATTTTACGTTGATTTTAACTGGAAAATGGATATCTTTCTTGGACTTTTCACTACTATTCTTTCTCCATGAGACATTGAACACACTTTTCTTTTTGTTTCATTCCTATATATATTCATGAATACATATATGGCTTTAATACATAAATTCACTAAAAATTATTATTATTATTTTAATATTTTAAAAATTAATTTAGTTTATTTCTTTTTGGCTGCATTGGGTTTTCGTTGCTGCGCACGGGCTTTCTCTAGTTGCAGCAAGTGGGACATGGGCTTCTCATTGCGGTGGCTTCTCTTGTTGCGGAGCACGGCTCTAGGTGCGCAGGCTTCAGTAGTTGTGGTGCACGGGCTTAGTTGCTCTGCGGCATGTGGGATCTTCCCGGACCAGGGCTTGAACCAGTGTCCCCTGCATTGGCAGGTGGATTCTTAACCACTGCACCACCAGGGAAGCCCACTAAAAATTATTTATTAAGTCCCTATCCTGTGCTGAGTACTTTGCTGTTGTGGAAAATATGACTATCTTATAATGGATATTCAGAAACTTAGAATATTTTAAATCTTGAATGTTATGTCTACCTCTAAGTATAAAACATAACTTAATATTCTGAACTAAGTTCTAAAGACTTAAATAAAAGGAACATGTTATGGTAATTTGAGACATAGTTTGTCTCAGTCAGATAGACTAAGCTGTTCCGTAGTAACAAAAATTCCCCAATTCTCCAAAGATGATGATAATGGTAAAGTTGATATCTTGTTTATTCTACGTGTCTGTTCTGGGTCACTGGGAAGGGATAGGGGAAGTACTTTTTGTTCATGGTAGTTGCACACGGAGTCAAGCTGACAGAACCACCACCATCTGGAATATTGCTGGTCATGAGGAAAGTGCAGAAAGGGATCTATGTATGGTAGCACATCTGCACTTTAATGAGCCAGCTCAGTAGTGACAAACACTGCTTATACTCACAGCAGCAGCTAAAATCTAATCACACAGTCCTATCCAACTGCACAGAGAACAGGAAGTACAGTCCTATCATGTATATAAATGGGAAAATAACCAGAAATATTTGTCATACAGCACTAATAACTGAAGAAACGGTGGTGTTTGACAAACAGTCCCCACCTACTGATCATTGAATACTATTTGCTCACCCTCTTTCTCTCATATAAAATACATCTATGTCTCCTCCCCAAGGAGACAAACCAAAAGCCTCTTTTAGGCAAAACATCAATTTCAGTGTCCAGGATCACAGCATTACCTCTATCAGGGAGACTGACATGTGGCAAAATCTATGAACAAAAAGAAACACAAGGTATTTCCCTACACCATCCCACCATAAGCAATGAAGGAACAAGTTCAGTATAACTGCAGTAAACACTCCTCATGAGAAAATAAAGGATAGGGGACTTGTAGAGTTGGGTAGCAATTCTGACACGTCACTAGGAAGACATTTGAATGTGGGGACTATTCCTTGATTAGACTCCAGATTTTCTCCCTAGAAGGAACTCCCCAGCCATTGATTTTTAAAACCCTTTTCTGTGTCCGGTGGTAGGTTCTTACATTTTTATTACCATCTTTGCCCACGTTTGAAATGAGATTTCAGACTAAGCTGTTCTTGAGGGCTGTTCAGCTTTCTCATCCTGCTTTGTCTATTCAGAAGTTTGAAAGCCCAAGTATTGCTTTGTGTCTCAAAGAACTGTAAAAAATTTTACTACAAATTTGTGTTTTCTTTCTCTTCTACTCCAGTTTGTTCCGTGTGTAAACACATACACACACACCTATTAGTTTTTTGTGTGACATAACATTCTTTACTCACTTTTACATGACATTTTTGACAAAGCTACTCAGCTCTCCTCCTATTACAACTTTTTCTTTAACTTTTTATTTTGAAATAATTAAAACTTACATAAAATTGCAAAATAGTACAGAGAGTTCCCATATACCTTTCATCCAACTCCCACCAATATTAACATCTTATATAACAATAGTATAATTATCAAAACCAGGAAATTAACAATATTAACTAGATTACAGACTTAATTCGAATTTTATCAGTGTTCCCACTAATGTTTTTCTTCTCTTCCAGGATCTAAGCCAAGACTCCGTATTGTATTACTTGTCATGTCTGCTCAGTCTCCTCTAATTTGTGACAATTTTTAACTTTTTATTTTTCTTTCATGACCTTGACACTTTTGAAGAGTACTGGTCAGGTGTTTTGTACATGTTTCTTAACTTGGGTTTGTCTGATGTTTTCTCATATTAGATTGAAGGTATTCATTTTTGGCAAGAATATCACAGCAGTATTATTCATAGTTATTTTTTGAGATCTCTCTCTCTCCCTTTCTTAACTGTGGGCACATTGTTGGAACAGTTTGTTTCCATGTCTGCTACCTAGTCCTAAAGCTAATGCCTCATATTTGAGACTTTTGTTATAGCAGTACTCCCTTTCTGGGAATCAACTTTGTGTCAGTCATAACAGACAGGTTACGTTATAGAAAGTACAACTTGCATATCTCAATGCTTAAAGAAACACATGCTTACTTCTCACTCACACTACATGGCAATCACTGGTTGTTAGAGAGGCTTTCTTTGCTCATGGTCGTGTCTCAGGTATTCAGGCTCATGAAGCAGCCACTATTTTCAATGTTTCTGGTCATAGCAGGCAGTATGTTACCTCAACAATTAAATGCCCCAGCCTGAAAGTGACACATCATGCTTCTGCTCTCAATTCAATGTTTTGATCTAGTCAGAGGTCACCAGGAAGTATATTCCTACCATGTGCTTAGAAGGAGGAGGCCAGAAATATTTGACAAACAGCATCAATGATGATCACATTCCTACTATAATACTTTATAAAATTTAAATGATTTTATAAAATTATTTTCTGATTTTGCATATTATGTGCAATGGAAAAATCTGAAAAGAGCAAAAAAGCATGAAGGATAAACATCACATTATTCCTAATTCAGCCCTCAAGAAATTATGCATAAGTGTTTATGCTTGTTTCCTTGCATTTGCTTTTCTGTGTGTGTGTGTGTGTGTGTGTGTGTGTAACCAGGATCACACTTCAGAAACAGATTTATATACTGCTAAATTTGACTTACTGTAAAAATTCTACTATTTCAGCAAAAATTTTTTGAAATGATTGTTTTATTAAATAACTATACTATTTCATCACATATATACAATGACATTTTCATTTATATTTTTCTTTGTTAGATATATTGCTGTTTTTAATACTCTACTATTCTAAAACTGCTATGATATAATCTATTTAAAATACATTCTTTCTGTTTTTCTACTTATTAGCATGGCAGATGAAAGCTGGACAGATTGTCATGAGACTTTGGAGGCTTATATATGGTGCTTGGTTTATTATTATTATTCCTGGATATTAGTTATCATGAATAAATAAAGTTCTTGCTGCACCATACCTTAAAGCACAGCACATGGAGTGTTCTCACTTACCTGCAAAGCAATTTTATCCTAATTCCAGAACATCACCAGCCCCTCATATGAATTTTAAACTGTCGTTTAAATAAGAAATATTTTGCTGTTAATCTTCTTGGGGTTTCCAAGCATATCTACAAATTCTCGTGGTTTTCTCTTATTTAAAAACTACACTGTGGCAGCCATGAGAATGAGCCTCTTAGATCTATGATTTCAGGGAGCATAACTGACAGAGATCCCCAGTTACTGCCCTCTGAAATCCGTCATGGTATTGGCACCGAGGTCACACTTCCCATGAGCTGCTCTCAGCCAGTGACTGAGCATGGCAGGGATACTAAGACAGACAGACCCGTCCTGGGAAACAGAACTCCTCTGACTCTTGATCTTGGCTCAAGGACTCCCCATCAGCTTTGCTGAAATTTTTTAGAACTGCACTGCATTTTTTAATTTTCTCTCTCTCCCACCTTTCCACTAAGAGGCATGCCAGGGATACTGGCCTGCTTTTGCTTTTCCTTGTTAGGGGGCAACTATGAGAAGAAACTCATCAGTGTTCGAACAGTGTGGGAACCAGAGCATCAAGGTTGTTTGAGAAAGCTAGCTTCCCTGCCTCTGGAGACACTGAGGTTCATAACAGGTGTGTTGCCCCTCCTTTCAGTAAAAGGAGCTCATCTATCCTTGGAGAACTCATCCATCCATCTCCTCCTGCTGAGAGAAGATTGTACTCAGGTCTCAGGCAGCTCATTGTCTAACAAGCTGAAGTAAGTTCCTAGGGTCACATTTGGACACTTTTGCTCATTGCCCCTACCACACATTAAAATGTTTGCTGGTAGTTCAAGATACTATTTTTCATAATACAAAAGTGTCCTTCTTTTATATTCATAGAATTATTAATATTAAGCTATCTTTTCAATCCTGAGATAGCCCTATTTTTTTCTCAGCAGTTAAATCACTTAATGAACAATTGAATTTGTTTTCATGAAATCAGGTATTCTCATTTGAATTTACTGGAGATTGAACTATTGTGGAACCATGGTTTTACGCAGATGTGTGCGTGTGTGTGTCCACAATGAGCTTATGTGTGTCCCTTACATTTGCCAATTATTGACAGCCTAGGTGTGTTCCATTCAAATACAAATTGCTTGGCTTTCCATTATTTTCTGTAAGAGTAAATGGTTTACTTAGCATGGAAATTATCATAACAGAAAACAACACATCATCTTTACTTAGAACCTATTTGAAAACTTTGGTATATTTTTCCATTTCTTCCATGTTAATTTGTTGGTTCAGGTTTTGTCTACTTACATCAATTTAGATAATTTATGTTTCCATAAATATTTATTTTCTCAGATTGACAGAATGTATGTAGTCTGTCTCTATATTTTTAAACAGCTCTGTAGGTTTTTCTTTCTTTTTGCTTCAAATTTTATTTATCAGTGTTTTCTATATTTAACTTGCCAATATTTATTTATGAAACACTTTAAGAAAACAAGTATTCTATTTGTTGTATTGTAATTGATTGTCCATATTCTTATTTATTAATTTATGTTTTAAGTGTTCTGATTTTTTTCTTGCTTTACTTTGGGTAATTTTTTCTTTCTAAAATTGAATTAATTATTTACTTAATTAAAATTATTTTTTCTCTAAGGAACATATTTAAACCTATGAATCTTTTTTCCATGAGTAGGGCTTCCAGCAAACTTCCTATGTCTTGATAAGTAATATTCTCACTGTTTTATGGATTATTTGCAATGACATTTTCTTATGCTTTTGTAATTTACATATTTTAAATGTAAAGAATAATGCATGCTTGCCGTAACAAACTGAGCAATACAAAGATTTATAAAGAAATTCGATATCTCCTCTACCCTGGACCACCAATGTTATAATTTTCTCTAATATCTTTTTGCACCTTTCTTTGTGCTTCCTTCTATAGATACTTCCAAATATCCATAAATGCATAGTTCCTCCCCCTCATCTATATGTTTACAAAGATGGGATCATTCTCTATATATTACTCAGCTATTTAAAATTTTTGTTTGTTTTTTCTTAGTGATATACCATACTTAGCCTTCCATGATAACACATGTAGAGCTAGCTCATTATTTTTCGATAATCGCTTAATATTCTGTGTTGAAGGATTTAGGCTCAGGCTACGGATTATTTCTCTATTGAGCTTCATTACCCTTTGTAACTAGTGAGATTCATTACAGGTTCGACCAGTTAGTTTTAGTTAATTTAATTTGGGGTATGTTGGAGTTTTTTTTCCTTTTTCCTTTGTCTTTGGCTCAGAAGACATTATTTGGAAAAATATGAGAGAAGATATGTTAGCAATTTAAAGTCAGATCCAGCTTTAAGTTAGTAGTCTCTCTAACTTTTGTGTTATTCTTTTCAAAAAGCCTTGCCCCTCCATCCTCTTCATTTATGACTGTTCGTTCTTTCTCAATTGGAAGTTAAAGCTAGAAATTAAATTTCTCGTCAAGATATACAAAGACCTCCATGACATCTCCTCTCCTCTTTCCAGCCTCATCATCAGCCATTCCCCATCTCCAAACAGACACTACACAATCATTTTCAATCCTAGATTATTCTTTGCTTTTCTGGACCTCCTTATTTAAATTCATGTTTTTCCTTCTGCCTTGAATATCCTTTCTCCTTTTCCATTTCTGACTAATTCTTATATATCCTCAACAGTCAGTTTAGAAAGCACCACGTCTGTAAACCTCACCCCATCTCCACCCCATCCAATTTTAGGCCCATTTCTTTCTTTTGCACTGTCTATAATAGCACCTATCATCCTGTTGCTGCTGTATGTGACAGCCCTAAAAGTGTTTCCTGAGCTTCCCTGACTCCTCAAGTTCTCATTATGCATCTCCTCTTGGTTACCTGGAATAGCAAAACAGTAGCACCTACCACAAAATTTAACATTTAAACATAAATAATAAGGTACATGAAACACATATACATATGTATTTACTTATAAATTAGATAGAATACATAGAGATAACTTATCAATATGGACTTAAATCCCCAGATGTCTAAACACAGAATACACTGCTAATCAATGAATATACGTTAAATGACAGATGTACCTTTTTTACTTCATAGGGAAGAAATAACCTTACATGGTTTTATTCTCTTTTTAGATGATGTTCAGTGAAGTTTTTAATGGTTAAATTGTAAGAAAGGGCCATGGATGCTTTATACAAGCATGAATAGGATAGACTTTTCTGCCTCTGAATGAAGACTATCCATTAATAAGAACAATTACAATTTACAGTCAGTTCTGTTTTCAATCTCTCTTCACCATCTCAACCCCCCCAAAAGATTTATATTTATAAGAAATATGTTTGTTACAAGCATCACACTATTTTTTATAATCTGGGCACTCAGTAATGTTGGGAATATAGTCCCAAACCACCTGTGTTTTGCCCTGTGCATTACAGGAGCAGCAGCGCCAACAATATTCTATTGTCACCTTCTGCCCCAGTGGCCTGCTGGCCTCTCTGCTCAGCCCCCTGATTGCTCCTCATACAGAATGATCAATGCTAGAATTAGGATGGACCTTAGCACCAGCAATGTGAGCTCCCTTATGTTACTGATGAGGAAATTGAGGCCCAGAGGTTCAGTAGCTTGCTCATTAGTTTGCAGTGAGTCAGCGATAATGCAGACTCTTATCTCCTTGGCCAGTGCTTCTTTCTTTCTTTTTTCCCCCAATTTTATTGGGATATAATTGAATCCAGCACTGTACAAGTTTAAGGTGTACATCATAATGATTTGACTTACATATATCATGAAATGATTACCACAATAGGTTTAGTGAACATCCATCCTCTCATATAGATACATTAAAGAAATAGAAAAAATATTTTTCCTTGTGATGAGAACTCTTAGGACTTACTCTCGTAACTTTCATATATAATCTACAGCAGTGTTAATTATCTTTATCATATTGTATATTACATCCCTAGTATTTATGTGTCTTCTAACTGGAAGTTTGTACCTTTTGACTACTTTCATCTAATTCCCTCTCCACCCACCCCCTGACTCTGGCAGTCACAAATTTGATCTCTTTTTCTGTGAGTTTGTTTGTCTGTTTGTTTTTGAAGTATGACTGACCTACAACTCTATGTTAGTTCCTGGTACACAACATGGTGATTCACTATTTCTATACATTTCAAAATGATTACCATGATTAGGCTAGCTGTCCTCTGTCGCAAAACAAAGATTTTACATAATTATTGGCTGTATTCCCCACACTGTACATTTCATACCCATGACGTATTTATTTTGTAACTGAAAGTTTGTACCTCAATCTCCCTCACCTATTCGTTTCTTCTCCCAACTCTCTCCCTTCTGGCAACCACCTGTTTGTTCTCTGTATCTATAACTGTTTCTGTTTTGTTATGTTTGTTCACTTCCTTTGTTATTTAGATTTCACGTAAGTGAAATCATACAGTATTTGTCTTTGTCTGACTTATTTCACTTAGCATAATAACCTCTAGGTCCATCCATCTTGTTGGAAATGGCAAGATTTCCTTCTTTTTATGGCTGAGCAATATCCCATAGTGTGTATATGTATACATATATACACCACATCTTTGTTCATTCAGCTTTTAATAGACACTTAGGTCACTTCCGACTTCCATATCTTGGCTATTGTAAATAATGCTGCAGTGAACATTGGGGTGCATATATCTTTTTGAATTAGTAATTTCATTTTCTTTAGATAAATACCCAGAAGTGGAATTACTGGATCGTATGATAGTTCTATTTTTAATTTTTTGAGGACTCTCCTTACTGTAAGGAGAGTCCTCAAAAACTGGCTGCACCAATTTACATTTCTACCAACAATGCACGTGGGTTCCCTTTTCTCTACATTCTCACCAACATTTGTTATTTCTTATCTTGTTCATAATAGCCATTCTGACAGGTGTGAGGAGATCTCACTGTGGTTTTGATTTGCATTTCCCTGATGATTAGTGATGTTGAAGATCTTTTCATGTGCCTGTTGGCCATTTGTATATCTTTTTTGGAAAAAATGTCTATTCTGGTCCTCTGCCCATTTTTAATTGGGTTGTTTGATGTTGAGTTATATGAGTTCTTTATATATTTTGGAATATTAACCCCTTGTTGGATATTTCATTTACAATTATCTTCTCCCATTCAGTAGGTGGCATTTTTGTTTTATTGATAGTTTCCTTTGCTGTGCAAAAGCTTCTTAGTTTGATGTACTCCCATTTGTTTATTTTTGCTTTTGTTTCCCTTGCCTGAGGAGACATATCAAAAAAAAATAGTTAAGACCAATGTCGAAGAGTGTATTGCCTATGTTTTCTTGTATAAGTTTTATGGTTTCAGGTCTTACATTTAAGTTTTTAATACATTTTGAGTTTGTTTTTGCATATGGTGTGAGAAAGTAGCCTAGTTTTATTCTTTAGCACATAGCTGTCTCTTTTTCCCAACACCATTTACTGTAGAGGCTGTGTTTTCCCCATTGTACATTCTTGCCTTCTTTGTTGTAGATTAATTGTCCATATAAGTGTGGGTTCATTCCTGGGCTCTCTATTCGGTTCCTTTGACTTATCTGTCTGTTTTTGCGCCAGTACCATACAGTTTGATTACTTTAGCTTTGTAGTATAGTCTGAAGTTAGGGAACGTGCAGTCAGTTTCATCTTAAGAAGAAGGTAATGTTCAGGATGATTTAAAAAACTGAAGTTTCATTTTGGAAAAATATATATGTATGAAAAGAAGAAAACATTTTATATGGATATATATTTCTTTTTCAATTGTTTCTGTAGGCATAAAAAGAATGAGCATCAAGAAAAGAGAATTAGAAAAGTAGATAACTTTATGTATTATGTATGTATGTATTCATTTATTGCCTTATAAATTATAATATAGAATTGAGGAAGATAATACAGGGTTTATAACAGTCAGCAAAGCTGATAAAATGACATGAAGACTTAGGCAAAGCTAAAAGGCTCCTTAAAAAGTCAAAAAAAATTAAATTAGTAATTTTTGAGCTTGGGGAAATACTGGTGGAGACTAATTTGAATGAAAATGTTGCTTACCTCTAGAAATATAATATGGAGTCAGAGAACTATCACTTCCCAAATTAGGCAAATTATCTGATTTCTCTGAGACTTAGTTTCCTTCACTATAAAATGGCACCAAATGGCATGCCTATCTCCCAGATTTGTTTGAGGAAGTGAGATAAATACACTAAAAGCCTTACAATAACACCGATTAGTATATAATCTGATTCTAAAGGGAGAAGGGGAGGGATTAAAATCCACAGCACCAAAATCACCCATTGCCATCCATGTTTAAGCTGTACTTGCAAGTGATTTTTCTTGTATTTGCAAGTAATTGATGACTTGTAAATCCCTATAGAAATGATAATTATAATCCCATAGGATTTCTAATAGTGTCATTATTAGTTCTTTTAGGGATAAATTTTTGGTTAATAAAATCAGTCTACTGAGAAAATCAAAGCAGAGGCTTAAAAGGTTTACTTTGTCTACAATGGTCAAATTAATTAAATTTCATTTTTTCTTAAATAAACATAGTATTGATGTACCTGTTAATGACAATGATCCCTTACATTTTTTAGTGAGAAGGTTGAGCCTAACAAAGGAAATTTAACATTTTCAGGAGGTGAAATTGGAAAAGATCATGAATAATTTTCCCAAAACCGGAAACTGATAATTCAAACTATATCCATTTACATACCTAAGTGTAATGAACGTCATGAATCTTGTTCATCTCTGTTGTCTAGAACATAGCCTGGTGCATAGTAGGTGCTTAATAAATATTGGATGAATGAACTTTGTATTGCATTCTAAAGGAGAAGGAAATCACAAGGAGTGAAATTATTTAAATTAACCTCTGAGCAAGCGTGTTTACCTTGAAAGGTTTGGGTAGGATTAATACATTATGAAATGTGCATATTCTTTTATAGAAGACACACCATAACTTCACTTGGGTAAGCATGTTTCTGATTTGCATGTAAATGTAAAACACCATTGGATTCTGGGACAATTCATTTAATCAGTCTAAGCCTCAGTTTCCTCATTAATAAGGTCAGGAATTTGGGTTGGATATTCATTCCAACTCTGGCAATTCTAAATTTCTGTAATTCTGGGTTTTACTTAAATAAAACAGGTTCATTAGATACCTGGGTTTTATGGCTATAAATGGGAAAACCTATACTTAGTTCACAGTATCAATAGTATATAATAAAAATAATCTATTTGGCTATGTCTTTTGTAGTTTGTGTTTTTCCTCCATCTTACTTTCCAGAACACATGCATATTTTCTTGGTATTAATTTTATTTTTTCTTGCAACTATACAGACAAAAAAAATGCCAATTACTTTTTTAAAGGGTGTAAAAATGACTCAGTGCAGGAGACTTGGAAGTTATAACAATAAGGGGAATTTCTGTTTCTAAATCCAGTGTCTGTTATGGCTCCCGAAGGATTGAGAAGTGTTTTTAAAACACTGTGCAAGTTCATGCTCACGACTAATTGCTATGAAGAATATTGTGCTCATATAGTATCAGTATGTATAATACAGAAAATCTAAATTGAAGTTTGACAGTACTTATCTGTTTTTTTAATTGCCACAAAAAGCTATTAAATTTGCTGAAGCACAGTTTCTATGGAACCACTTCTCTGAGTTTTATCTCAGTTGTTGCACAGCACCAGGGAAGAGTATTATCTACTCCTCACACCGTCAACAAATCTAGCTTTGTGCTAGTTTCAAAAAGTTACACACACTATGTAAGGAGAAATTCATAGAAACTTAAAAAGAAACTTTTCATTTTAATGAAAATAGTGTCTAATAACTTGAGATTTTCTCTTTGCTCACCTGTGAGTCACAAAAGAAATTGGGGAGAAATTGTTCTTTTTATTTAAAATGACCTTTGGCAGGCATGTAAACCTTATCTGGATGTATTTTAGTTAAATTCCTTGAAGTAATTCACTTCTGGGCTAAGAGCAAGTAAGAAATTTCAGCCCCCAAAAGTAATTTTTCACGACACATAACTGAAAGCAAAGATTTGGAAGGAAGGTGCCATCTGAACTCAAGTTATAGCACTGATAATTTCAAGCCTGAGGAAAACTGATTATTGTGTTTGCTCATCTTAGAAGACAGGGAAATCCTAAGTAACGGGGTAGAAAAAAATGTAGTCTGAAAATCTAATTGACTGTCCATGCTTAAAATAAATAATGCAAATAATAAAAACACAAAATAGGCTTCTTTTGTTATCATAAAGTTATATAGTTTAAAATCTGAATTTGGACCCCTTGAAGTAACAGAATTTACTTGAGGAAATTCTAAGTACCTCTCTTACTACAGAGAGTCATAGCAGAGTCAAAAGTCCTAGCATGAAACTGCTGAAAGTGGCTAATTAAAGTGTTGCATGACTTGACAGAGATGATAAAATATGGAGCTGCCTACCTTTAAGGAGAGAGTGGTTCATTTTCATGTCTATTTTTAACCAAGTATGAGAAAATAATGTATTTTTTAACAGAAATTCTGAAAGCTTTCGAAAATATAGAAAATACAACTTTAATGCTTCAATTTTAAGAAAATTGAATGACATTTGACTACCTCCCACCTTTTCCTTCTCCATTTTAAAGATCTGGAAACTGAGGATAAATGACCAGACCAAAGATTTCTGTTAGCTCATCTCAGGACTGGAATTTAATTTTATGATACTCTGCCACTGGTTTTCTCTCCTCACTGCATTGATTCCAATATTCAACGTTCCCTTTTTTTCTTATATAATTTATATGATTTTTCTCTTCACTACTTACTAGGAAGCCAGATTAATTAACCAAGCATTTATGTTTGGTTTCCCAGATAATTCCCAGACGCTATGACTCTGTCCAGGATGTCAAGGTTTCACACAGTTCTGTGGGTCCTGAGAGAGGAACGGCCAAAGCCTAGATGGCAGAACCTTCTCTTTTGTCCTCCTCCAGCCTGATATCGTCACTTGTTCTGGGATTCCCATGGCTTGGGATTCATACCTGCCTAGTGAGCGAGATGCTGAGAAAACTCAGCTTGGGTTTTTCTGCCTGGGGATTACCTTCTGATGTTTTCATTGTTGATGCCTTGGGCTGACTTTTCATATCTGTTAACTTCCTGCAAATTTCTGCCAATGAACATAATAAATAAAATATTCCCAAACCAGGTGGCAGTGTGGCCCAACAGTGTAGTCTGGGGGTCAAGAGATGGGATTTTGGCCTTTCACTTGATTTCTGTTCCACCATTGTACATAGTTCTGGAATAACACATGGTTTGGAAAATAGTTTTTTGAGTTCAAACACTGGGTTCAAAGCTAGCAATATGTTCTTGAGGGAATAACTTGGGAGTGCTGTGCCTGTTTCCCCATCAACCAAAGGAGATAAAAATAAAATATAAATAATAGAATTGTTGGGAAAAATGGCAATTTATTTGAAGAGTTTAGAATTATGCCTGACAAACAGTGTCACTTGATAAAATGTAGCTATGATTATTAATATTACTGTGGTGACTTTCCACTATCCATTTAGTAAGTAGGACTGCCATCTACTTCCACCTTAGAAAGAGTTTATTGAAATCTGCTGTGTGGAGACAGGATGGGTTTTTGAGTTAGATCTTACTTGCATTTGAAATAGCAATTATACAAGCTGAAATATCAATTATACAAGCTACTAGGTATATAAACTCTGGATAAGTTATTCACTCTTTCACAGCCCTCGTAGTCCTCATCTGTGAAATGGGGATTGTATCAGAGAATTGTTTTAAAAAAATAAAATGAAAACTGATAGTGAGAGCAAGAGAGAGATTGACTGTGTTTTTGTCAAGTGGTGATGTGGAGGTAAGCCTTATGGAAAATGTGCGTGTGGGATGCGTTGAGGTTGGCGGGGGACTAATGCAATTGAGAATCCTGTAAGATTTTTAAGGAAATAATTTATTTCTGAGCATATTTGTGTATTTAGTAGTACTTCAGGAAGTTTTGTAGGTGTGACATAGAAAATAAATTGCCGAAATAAAAATTAAGTAAGACATTATCTCTGTTACCCCTTTTAATGTAAAACAGTATCCTTGGCAGTTTGCAGCTGCTTGTGAGCATAGTATGTGTGTTAAAAAGCCCAGAGGTCTTTGGAAATTTGAATCCTCATAGCTAATAAAGAACACAAATGGAAATGATAATGTTGCAGTTTCAGTACACTGGGTTTTGGATTATTTTATAATTATGATGTTATAGTTTTCTCTTACTAAAATACTAATGATTCACTAGGCCAGAAAAGCCTAAGAAGTTGGTGGCATGCCAACTATGGTGAGCACATCGTTTGATTTGCTCCTATGGTTGCAGAGAATTTGAGTATTTCTGAAGCAGAAACAGAGAAAAGAAGGCTTATTTAAATAATAAGATCCAGAAGTGAAATAACGAGGAAAAAAAGAAAACTCTCCTGGTGTTTGGGGCCCGAGTGTCTCTGGTCCAAAATGCTCTCACCTATGAAGGCCCTCTCCAGAAGTATAGCTCCCATGAGATGTTCAGAATGACACCATCAGTGATTACACTTGTCCAATGTTTCTTTTTTCAAAATAAAAATATTTCTCCAAAGGATAGTACATCAAGTCTCTTATATTGTTATTTAGTTTCTTACTAATTGATTTCCCCCCCAGAGCTAAAGAAAGGGGCTGAGAGAAGGGGAGCGGAGAAGAACCAGGGGGTATTGTAGATTATATAACTGCTCATAAATATTTACTTATTCTTGCCTCTCCTTTTTCAGGGGTGGAGTATATTTCCCTATCATTTGATTTTTGGGTTTATGTGACTTGTGTTGACCAGGAGAATGCAGTAAAATTGACAACATAACCGGCCTGAGCCTTGGTCTTAGAGGGCTTCGTGGTTCTTTGCTTTCAGTCTTGTGGTTCTGCCATTGCCATGGGGATATTTCTGAGTTTGCCTGTCAGTTTAACAAGGAAAAAAAAGATACATGAACAGAGCTTCTCCAGCCAAGTCCAGGTGATCCGTAGCTTAGCCATTTATGCATAAGAAATAAATGCATAGTATTGTACGTAACTAGGATTGAGTGTTATCCAGTGTGTCATAGCAATTGATAACTGATGCAGTAGGGCGTGCTAAAAACCAGTTTTGCCTTCGCCACAATTTCTCAAGTTCTCTTCCCCTCACATGAGGCCTGAAGAAAGTCGTTGAGGGAATATAGTATAGACATAACTCTACTAGAGTCTTTATTCATTTCCCAGGCCTAAGTAAAGCATCCATGATTACATTTTCTCTTGAAGTAGATCAAATTGCCTCCTTAAAGCTTGCTGTTTTTAGTTGCATCTGTTGTTTTTAATCCACATCTTTCATGAAGAATCTTTTAAAAAAACAAATGATCAGTGAAGGGTGTTCTACTTGTCTCTTTTGCTCTGGTTTTCTTCAATCTTCTCATGGTGATTTATACAAACTGATTCTTTGTCTAGGATTGTCTATTCAAATCCCAGGTCCTTAGACTTAATATTTAGTCTTCTTTAGCTCATTGTTATTTACTATTTTGTACTGTGTGCAGGAAAAATCATCATTATTGGAGATTTTAAAAAGTGGATGAGATGGAAAGAGAGTAAAGTATATTCATCTTTATTTTGATCCTTTCAGACATGCTCTTTCACTATTTGTAAAACTTAGAAGATTGAGCACATCTTATGAGGGCATCTCCAAACTCTCTTTAATCTCTATAAACGTACGTCAGTTACAAAATAAACCAATTCAGTCAGAACTGTAGGTAAAAACATTAGCTTACTCTTCCTCTCTTTAGTCAGGTGAATTTTGCCCTAGTTTTATAAAGGGAGACACTAGAATTTAGTCACTTGTTAAGTTATGAAAAAGTTTCAATATGTTAAGTGGGGTATCTTAGTGGAAAAAGCAGAACTTACGTAAGATTTTTTCCTACATATCTCTGGTATTTACATGGTTTATTCTAAAATTGACCCACACTTATTTTTCAAAACATAGTTTTCTCTTATTCAGGGCTCTTCCCTTTATGGTGTTATTATAACTTGACAATTATGAGTACTACAATAGTGATCCTTTTTTACTACCCAATATCAATTCTATTGGAGAACTTTTACATGCTCCAAAAAACTCTTTCCTACTCCCACTTTTAAATTTGATCCAACTTTCATCAATCCATTCTCCACTTAATAATCAAAGTGATATTTTAAAATTTAAATCAGATTATTTCTCTTTTTCTTGGCTTAAATTCTTCAGTCACTTCCAATTTCACATGGAATAAAATTTAATGTCTTAAATGAGGTCCTAAATTCTCTATTTCTCCTGCTTTTCTTTTATGTCAGCCTCACTATATTCTTTTACATCCTCTGAAAACCCCTTTTCTGGAAAACTCTTTTCTCATCTCAAGCCTTAGCAAGTAGCATTTGCAAAAACATGGAAGTACAAGAATGTATGGAAAATTCAGGAAAGGAAAAATTGTTCATTATGAATGTGGCATAGGGACATATCAGGAGTGGTTACAAAAATTAGCTTGTGTTTGCTCACATGCTACAGAAAATACTTGTGTTTATGTCAGCACATGTGATAATATATGCATTACACAAGTGCATATATATCATGTTTTTCTTGGTAAGTCAAGATAAAGTGTAATAAATTCAAGTTAGCAGGTGTGATCAAATGTCTTTACCATACAGGTGATATAAATTATTTAACGTCTTTGAGCCTCAGGTTTCTCACGCAAAAAAGAAGAAGAAGAATACCTACTCACGGGGTTGTTGTATTTCAGAGATTTCTTTTTTGTAAGGCGCACTAAACACTTGGCACATTGCAGCTATTCTATGCACATCAGGGAGTTAACCGTAGAGAGGAATGTTAAACAAAAAAACACAGATTTTACTCCCAGTGAGATTTAAAACTCTCAGAACAGAAATCTTTACAGGGCAAAAGGGGTAAGTACCCATTAACCTACTCATCTTTTAATATAATGACTAAAAATAGTAAAACTTTCTGGACTGAGAATTCCATATCCCAAATGCAGAGTCCTGCCATGAGGTCACTGAGGAAAGCTTTGATGGTGAGCATTGACCTCAAATATTTAAAGAACTAAATTCACCATGTTTGTGTGACCAGGACCCGTGCCCCTTTAGGTTCAGACACTGTATATTTCTCTGTGATTAAGCACATACTACAATATCAACTAACATTTTTAACTTGATTGTCTTTTGGTAACAAAGCTTCCAGGAGCGCCTGAGCCAGCTACGTCATTCAGGAAAACAGCTTAAAATTACGACACTAGTTTAGTTTTAAAAATATTATGAGCCGGGCTTCCCTGGTGGCGCAGTGGTTGAGAATCTGCTTGCCGATGCAGGAGACACGGGTTCGTGCCCGGGTCTGGGAAGATCCCACGGGCTAGGCCCGTGAGCCACGGCCACTGAGCCTGCGCGTCCGGAGCCTGTGCTCCGCAACGGGAGGGGCCACAACAGTGAGAGGTCTGCGTACCGCAAAAAAAAAAAAAAAAAAAAATATATATATATAGATATATAGATATATAGATATATAGATATATATGTATATTATGAGCCAGTCAGGTAATGGAGACTATTGTAATGCCTAAAGGAAATGAATACAGAAAGCGTCTAAGAAAACAAGTTAAGAAATTTGTAGTCTATATATCACTTTGCAAAAAGCTCAAAAGTTTAGACTTTAAAAAATAAACCGAATCCTATCCTTTACAAATTTGTCACAAAACTTATGAGTACAGATTTTTTACCCGATTGTTAATGCCTCTTGTAACTACTGTAAATGCAACTTGTATTGTAATAGTCTAATATTCTTCAAGGATTTTATTTTGGCCAGAAACCATAATTGGAGAAAAAGGTTATTAAAAACAAATTCAACCTCAAAAAGTTGAAGATTTACTTTGATACTAACTGGGAAAGGCCTAATATAGTAGAATGCAAATATTAATCATGAGTTTATAAACTACGTAACATATTCAATAATAATTTCATCTTACAGAAACATTGTATTTTGATTTAGTTTATGCCAAACCACAGACTCAATCCAAGGAATTTTCTATGGCGCAACTACTCACTTGGAAATACAAGGTTTCTCTAGAAGAGAAGCTTAACTATTATATTCTTACTGATATTTGATTGCTCTAAATGAGACAGAAATAGAGATAGAATGAATATAGCACTGGCTTAGTTCACTACATTTGGTGTGAAATGTAGGTTTAAATCCAGGGTAGTAGTTTCATGACACTGGACAAATTACTTAACTTCTCCATGTCTCAATTTACTTCTGGGGATGATATTAATGGTCCTCAAAATAATTTGATGAGATGATAGCTAGAAGTTGTGTGTGTTGTAGTAGCAGATTGAATTCCCCAGAAAGCTAACTCTGACTTGAAGATTAAGTTCATTATGGAGTACTCTTGGGATAAACACTGTGGAAGGGAATATGCAGAAATGGGATTAGGCAGAGGTAGAAGCTAAGCGGCAATGCGCTATCAGTGGAAGCCTCAGCCAGCCCATGGAGAGTTCTGTAGATAGGATGAATCTTCAAAGGAGTCCTGAGTTTGGATGAGAGGAATGAGTCGTTTTACCCCCTCACAGATCAGTCATAAGATGAGGGCCATCTGGAATGGTGGAATGACCTTGGCTGAGGCTGTTCACTTCAGCTGAGGCAATCATTGAAGAGGGCTTGGTAGCTTGAGGGCTGTCAATCATTAGCAGTACTTCCAGCGCCTGGGATAATTGACCCTTCCTTTCTGAACGGGATCTGGGCAGCACTTCAGTGTCCACTACAGTTAGTCACAAAGTCAACTGTAAGTGTTTAACAGTATATGTTACTATGAGAAGGGTCATCTTTCATATTTCAAAGAGACTTTAGAAGTTCCCTCCCGCCTCTTTTTATTCAGTTGCACTATTTTTGTATTTGAATTTGCTCTTCTATATTGGGTCAGGCACCCTATGAGGTATCTTGCATGTCTTATATCATTTAATTTTCATAATAACCTGGTAAATTGGTATCATCTTCAACAAGTTACTGTTGTCAAACAGTAACTGTTTGACAACAAGAAACTGTTGTCAAAATTGAGGGTATAAGCATTTTAATTTACAAATCTAATATACAGTGAAATATGAATTCAACCCCAATATTTTTTAAAATCTAAAGCCTATATTTTATTGAGGACTTTGGTGTGGTTGGACTTTGCTATAATTTATAACTTAAGCTATTTTGACAAAATCTTTTAATGCCTATAAGGATTTTAATTTAGCATATGCTGTCGGCAACAATTATCATATTAAGATTAAATGTAAGATCTTTTAATTTTTTATATAATTTTATAAGTAGGTTAATTACATGAATTTAGTTTAATTATTAAAACTTGTATTTAATTTGGATAGACAGGTAAACCTAGAATTGTCATGAATATCTGACAAATATTCTCATATCTTATATAAAATATTTTGGCGCCATAATTTCTTACTGTGCTATTCACTCATTTTGACCTAGAAACACAAGTGAACTGATTAAAATAAGGATTTACCTAACTGTTAAATACCAGTGTCCAAAACAGAATGAACCAGAAATATCACAAGATATAATGACACACACATTAGGTGGTCTTCAAACAAATACACTTTGTTCTTTGAGATACATTAGTTAGAGGAGCAGAAGCAGTACACCATGAGAACAGCTGGGTTTTTCAAGTAGCTCACTCATGAAAGGCAGGTGAGTGGGTGGTGCATTCAGTTAAGGGATTGAGGAGTTAAGGACCTTTCTCCATAACTGAGGGCTCAGAGAAAAGCCTTGGAGGTACAGAGAAAGCGAAAAGGAGATCCAAGTGAGAAAAAGCACAATGTATAGTGGGCATACAAGTCTAGAAGCAGACAGATAACAGGGATCGCTTTTGATTTGGCCTGTGACCAAGGATTGCAATCATATGAAACATGTTGGGGTTGGCTATTTTATTTTATTAAAAAAATTATTTATTTATTTTTTTGGCTGCACCACGCACCATTTGGGATCTTAGTTCCCTGACCAGGGATTGAGCCCATGCCCCCTGCAGTGGAAGCACAGAGTCTTAATCACTGGACCACCAGGGATGTCCCTGGGGTTGGCTATTTTAGAAGGCTTCCAAAAGCGTTATTCTCAGCAGTTTAGTGATAGAAAGAAACAGCATCAGCCTCCAGGTTATGGGATCAGAGATCAGCTTCATCACATGAGAGTTATTAGAAATTTCCCCCAGGTTGTGGCACCAGGTTTTTAGACAGTTTTAGCCTCTGAGAGTGATATGACCTTTTCTTAAAAATCTTCCGTGAGTGTGTCTTCAAGGTATTTTAGAAGTAGATTGGAATTTATTGCATTGGGGCCTGGATGTAATAGTTAAGATGAATTTTAAACAAGAAATTCTTGGAGCGACATAGGTCATTCCCAACTTGGCTCCCCTTCCCAACAAGAACAACTAAGAACTATTCATGGACAAGACACCACTGAAAAAATCCTAGAACACAGTGGTGAAGCTAAAGCACCCCCTGTATCACAGAGGCCAAGACAGAACCAATCAGAGGATGAGACGAGCAGTTACATGCTGACTTCAATGTCCCTCCTGCAGGCTGGCCCAGTGACCAAGCCCCGCAGATTCCCGCACAATCCCCATGAGGTAAGAGCAGAGTGGGGACTGCCAAGAAGCAACCGACAGGGCTAAGGAAGCTGGATGTCGGCAAGAACTGTAGGCTCAGAGATCTCCCCTACAGTTCTTAGCCTACAGTTCTTAGCACTGTGGGTCACTTCTTGTCAGTCCCCACTCTGTTCGCTTCATGGGGATTGTGGGGGGAATCTGTGGGGCTTGGTCATTGGGAACCTGATTGTGACTAAGAAGCGGGGAGGAGCTCACAACAACCAGCACTTAGATCTGGGCAAACCAAGTTCCTATCTACAGTACCCGAGTTGTAGTCCCAACCAGCAGCTATGCTCATTTGCAGAGCCAAGTGGGACAGTTTGACCAAGGAACGGGGAGGGGTGCGGATATGCCTGACTTGGGTCCTCAAAGGAAGAGCCTTGCTGGCCCTGGAGCCTGATCTGCCTCGCCCCCTGCCCACCCAGGCAGAGGAGGTGTCATAGCCCCACCCCTACTGAGTGTAGCTCCCAGCTCTGCCCGACCAGAAATCCTGTCCGGAACATGTGGAAGCTGTGTAGCCCAGCAACACTCAAGTGGAGAGTCTGGAAGACAGAACTGATCTTCTGCAGAGCAAAGCCAGTGGCCCCATTCAGCTAAGGAACTTGGGGTACTGGTCGGGTTGAGTCAAGACCGCAAAGAACCTCGCTAACTTTGGAGTCAGTTCTGCCAGGACAGGGAAACTAATTTGTAGCCCTACCTATGACTGAATACAGCCTTCAGCCCATCTGACTAGGGAACCTAACCAGAGCACACTGGAAGCTGCAGACCCCATTCAACAGCCCTGCTTACAGTGTCACTTGAACAGAGAGCACTACCAGTGGCTTTCCCCATCTGCAGAACAAAACTGGTGTCCCCATCTGGCTGGGGAATTCAGTGAATATTCTTGCTTGATTCAGGTCAGCGAACAGAGAGCACTGCAGGTCTTAGGGCTGTTCTGCTGCCCCCCAAGTGCAGGGAAACTAATTCATAGTCCCACCTACAAGAGTATAGTACCCAGCCCTATTATCTAGGAAGCCCAACCAAAGAACCCAGACAACCATGGAGCCCATCCTACAGCCTTGCTTGGGCAGGGAACAAAGCCAGCAGGCAGTTCTAGCCAACTGTTCTCAGCGAGTGGCACCACCCCAACCCCACCTCAGAGCTTGGGCAATGGTCTTGCCCCCAAATAGAGCCCATTAGTAAGCTCCACCTGCCCAAGGACATTACCAGCTGACACGTCCAGAAACCCAAAATGAGCTGCATGGTAGAGAACTGTCTCTGCCAAACACATTAGGGTGGTTCAATGTATGCAAATAAATAAATGTGATGCATCACATTAATAGAATGAAATATAAAAATCATATGATCACCTCAATAGATGCAGATAAAGTACTGGACAAAATTCAACATCCTTTCATAATAAAAACTCTCAACAAATCAGGTATAGAAGGAACATAACATAATAAAGGCCATATATGACAAGCCCACAGCTAACATCATACTCAGTGGTGAAAGGTTCAAAGCTTTCTTGCTATGATCAGGAAAAAGACATGGGTGCCCACTGTTACTGCTTATTCGAAGTCCTGGCTGGAGTATTAGGCAAGAAAAAGAAATAAAAGGCATCCAGATCAGAAAGGAAGAAGTAAAATTGTCTCTGCTTGCATATGATATGATCTTATATATAGAAAAGCATAAAGACTCTACAAAAAGTGTTATGTCAACAAATTCAGTAATGTACAACCTGGTAACTATGGTTAATAATACTATATTAGTTAAGTACTCGGAAATTGCTAAGAGAGTAGATCTTTAATGTTATCACCAAAAAATGAAATGGTAATTATGTGAAGTGATGGAGGTGTTAACTAACCCTACTGTGGTAATAATCATTTCTCAATATAAGCATCAAATCATCACATTGTACATCTTAAACTTATACCAAATTATATGTCAATTATATCTTAATAAAGCTGGAAAATAAATAAAATTCAGTTCCTCCCAAGAGGCCAATCCTCAATTAGATAAGGAGCTGAGCCAGAATGAAACTCAATGCACTGCTTCCTTCTTTGAGAAAGTCATATCATGAAAAATAGAAAGCTGGCTGAAAGAAATAGTGTGCTTAGTGATATAGCTGAATTACATTTTGGCATAAGCTCCTTATCTCATTGTAGTCTAGTCATGGACAGGCAGCCATTAACTTGGTGTAGCAAAGTTTTACCTGTATCATTTAATTTAATCCTCAAATCCATGCTATGAGAAATAATTATTAATCTCATTTTACAGGGAATTCAGATCCAGAGAGTTAGTGTAATTCACTCTCGTGTCTGCAATTAGCAAGTGCTGGTCAAGGATTTTCAATGCAGACTGACTCCATTGTCCTCCTGTTTAATTATTGTGCTTTACTGGCATTTCGAATATAAATGGGCTTTAGAAGCTTTTACACAATAATTTTTAAAATGAAATCTCATGTGTGTTCCAACACATAAAACAGATAAAAGTGGATGTATCTGGTTTGATTTGGAAAAGCAGGGAATTTGATATCTTACTTACTCAGACTCTATCAGCCCCATCTGTCTTGTTTTGTGTCTCTAGACACAGCTTGGACCCCTCTAGTCTAGATTATACTGGAGATTGGCATAGTTATTAGAGCACAGACAAGTTTTATTTTGTTCACTTGATAACATAACCAAGGTATGTATGTAGTACACAAAATACAATTTCATTTTGTGGATCAGACCTATAGAGAACAAAAGGAAGTCATTATTCAAAAGTCTGGGGGAACACTGATAGAATCAACCCAAGATCATCAATCTGGGAATATCTTATTCTTGTTTCAATGGCTCCTTTAAGTCTCTCTTTACCATGCTTTTATTGATGCAAACAAGCATTTGGGAAACCCAAATGTGATCAAAGAAGCACAATTCCTCAGTCTATGCAGGTACATGTTAATTCCATTTAAAAAAATTTTTCAGAGGATGTTGAAAGCATATCAATACTTCTACCATTTTATGATGAACTCCTTGTTAGGGTCAGTTGCCTCAGGTTAAAAAAAGTGTAAATATGCTGTTTCTTTCAGTGAAATTAGCTCCTTTTAAGGCCTGGAGGGATAAAGTTTGAATTGCATCTATGATTCCTGATGTTTATGTACTGAAGTTTGCATACAGGTGAGGTTCTACATTGTATTAAGGGAATGATCAACAAATCTGTTAAGATTACATTTCTTCCAGGCAAATCTTAGGATAAAAATGTAGAGTTAACAAAGAGACTTTGCAACGTGAAAATGTAGTATACGAAAATAACCATATTAACATAAAATATTTATATGTCCCAACCTTATTTTCAGTAAAATAATTTTATACCATATAACTATTCTTAATAAGTGACCAAGTAAAATAGCAGCTCATTGATACTAATTATTTGACTTATCTCCCTCAAAATATTTCTTAAAGTATGCTTCCATTACTAAAACCATACTGAAAAAGCCACAAGCATCATTCAAATAAAAATTTCTGACTATGCAGTTCACCAGCAAGAGGAAATGCATTATTAATTATCAGAGCATTTGCTAGTTCCACTCACATTCTGCTTGGTAGTAGTTACTGCCATTTGCCATTCCATAATTTACACTCCACTCAGACCTAATTGCTTGCAGCTTCTAAAACAAACAAAACTGTTTTTAATCTTGGGTGCCTGCTGACACAGTTCTTTTTATCTGGGAACCCACTCTACTTTTAATAGAGTAATTAATGCTCCCTGCTATAATAAAATTCCCACAATCTCATTGCCTTAACCTACAAAGATTTAGTGCATTTTATCAAATCTAAGCTGCCATCTATTTTAAGGTGCATTGTTTTGTATAGTGCCCAGGAAGAAAATGAATTCTCCCAGTTAAATTATGGTACCTTGCTTCCTTATCACTTTAAGAAGCATCCTTATTATAGAGAAATTAAAATGTAAGGAGGAAAAGTACCTGAGAATCAATGATACTGCTTTCTCCTTGTGCATAGTCTACTGAAGATCATCTAACTGGAAAGGGTCTCCATCAGGCTGTGACTAAGGCATCCTGGCTCTTTCCATCTTGAGGCTCCACTGTCTCCTGGCGACTTCTGAGTTCTTCATAGGATCCTGTCCATTGAGATTAGCAAGAAGTCACGAGAGAGAGAGAGAGAGAGAGAGAGAGAGAGGATGGCAATCGTTGTTTCAAATGTCAGGTCTAGGAGTGTCTTACATCACTATCACTCACATCCCTTTGGCAGCACTGATCACATGACATATCTAGATTTACGAGGAGGAGAAACGTATTTTTCCTGTGGTCCAGGAGGAAAATGAAATGGTGTGAATACCACATGGTATCACTACTCCAGTTCAGCCCCTATCACTTCCATTCATCTTTCACAACTTACCACAAGAATCACCTTTTCTGTTCAAGTTTTTCTTACTCATTACTCTTCCAAGTTAAAATGACTACTCTTCCTTTCGTGCTGTACTGATTTTCTTTTTTTTTAAATTTAATTTTATTTATTTTTTTATACAGCAGGTTCTTATTAGTTACCTATTTTATACATATTAGTGCATATATGTCAATCCCAATCTCCCAATTCATCCCACCACCACCACCCCACCCCAACTTTTCCCCCTTGGTGTCCACACGTTTTGTACTGATTTTCTGATATAAAATTAATAACCCTGTATGTTTGCATTAGACAGTGTCATAGTCTGCTAGGGCTGCCATAACAAAATACCACAGACTGAGTGGCTTAAACAACAGAAGTTCATTTTCCCAAAGATCTGGAGGCTAGAAGTCCAAGATCAAGGAGCCAGTAGGGTTCCTTTCTGGTGAGACCTCTCTTCCTTGCTTGCAGACAGCTGCCTTCTCACAGTTTACTCATGAGTCCTTTTCTCTGTGCATGTGCACCCACCAAGAGAGAAATCTCTCTGGTGTCTGTTCCTCTTCTATAAGGACACCAGTCCTATTGGATTAGGGTTCCATCTTTATGACCTCATTTAACCTTAATTACGTCCTTAAAGGCCCTATCTCCAAATACAATGACATTGGGAGGTTAGGGCTTCAACACAGGAATTTTGGAGAGACACAATTCAGTCCATAACAGATACCAAGTCCTTTTAAATGAGTGGATCCCTTCTGCCTGGAAGAATTTAGAAAATTAATACATTTGTTTTAGTTTAATTGGAATTAAATTGGAAGATGATGAAGAAGGGAAACTGTTGGGTTCTAGTTCTAGAATTTACATCATTTATCTATGTGATCTTTTTTTGCAGTACGCGGGCCTCTCACTGTTGTGGCCTCTCCCGTTGTGGAGCACAGGCTCCAGACGCGCAGTCCCAGCGGCCATGGCTCACGGGCCCAGCCGCTCCGCGGCATGTGGGATCCTCCCGGACCGGGGCACAAACCCATGTCCCCTGCATTGGCAGGCGGACTCTCAACCACTGTGCCACCAGGGAAGCCCATCTATGTGATTTTTAACCCTTCAGACACAAGTTTCTTCATCAAAAATTTTAGGAATTACAACAGATGGGTCTTTAAGTTTTCTTGAATGCTAAAATTTTTAATCTATTTGACACCCACAATAAAAATCAATGAAAGATCTTAATTCTCAATCAGGGCTCACAATTTTGATATACATACATCTTTTAAAGCAACAGATCATATTCCTGTATTGGGTCACAATTTACATTTATGCAAATTCATGATTGAATTCATGATTCCTGACTTTGTAACTATATCCTACCACATGCTGAAGACACATAATGCTATTCCAATTTCCCTTGCTATTGACTGGGTTGAAGTATAATATATTCTAATAATTATTTGCCATCAGGGAATTCTTTAGCAAATCTTTCCTCAGTTATTCCATTTCTGCAATACAGATGGGGAGATTTTTCACTTTTCAAAACGCTAGTGAATAAAATTCACATAAAGCTACCTTTCAAAATATAAAGAATTCATCTCATTTGAATCCTACCAAGGTCACCAGTGACTCTAAATTTACTTGAAAAAACACATTTAAGTTAGAATGTGTTGTTAAAAAAGCAAAAATCAGCTAGAGCATTGTGAATGAGGGATAATGATAAACAATATTCCACCATAGAGTTAGAAGTCATCAGCAGTAGTAAGTTAATACTATTAGCTTTGAGGCTAGTTATAGTTAGTATTTTTATAAAAATACATTAAGAAAACAAAAGAATGATAATTTATTTTTCTAAGTAGGAAGAAGTTAGAACAAAATACAAATATTCAAAAGAAAAATGTATCACTTCAGATTTGAAAATGTTTCCAAATATATTCATTTCTCTGTAATTTAATTACATATTTTGGGACTTTCAAATGATACTTCTCTGTTGAAAGCAGGAAATAAAGAATATTTTTAAAAGTTCAACAAATATACATGGTAAGATTTGGGTATATATAGATATATATGTTATTAATGGCACCAATGATCAGAAGTTTTTTTTTTTTTTTTAAACAATTAAACTATTTTTATTTTTGTGGTACGTGGGCCTCTCACTGCTGTGGCCTCTCCCGTCGCAGAGCACAGGCCCCGGACGTGCAGGCTCAGTGGCCATGGCCCACGGGCCCAGCCGCCCCGTGGCATGCAGGACCCTCCCGGACCGGGGCACGAACCTGTGTCCCCTGCATTGGCAGGCGGACTCCCAACCACTGTGCCACCAGGGAAGCCCCAGAAGTTTTTATTGAGCCTCACTATATACCAGTCACCATATTCAGTGATTTAAATATAAATCCTCACACTAAATGAATGAGGTAGGTACTATTAACATCCTGTTTTGTAAATATGGAACCCAACCAAGGTACAGAGATTTAATGTTAAGACTATACAATTAGAAAGTTGTGGAGCCCAGACAATTTGACTCCAGAATTTGTGTTCTTTCCACCATATTCAACTATTTCTGATAACACTGGGGCATCAGTTATGTGATTCGTACCTAGAGTAAATAAAGTCTTAATAAATTTTGTACCTTTTTGTGTATGGTTGTAAAGTAATTTTTTATAGTACATAATTAAGAATGAATTAGAAGTATTTTTTTAGTCTTGCCAAAAATGTACAAACAGAATCTAACCATGAAGAAACAACAGATAAGCACTGTACAAAGTACTTGTATTCTTCAAAAACGTCAAGATCAAGAAATACAAAGAAAGGCTGAGGAACTTCTCCAGAATAAAAAAAGACTAAGGAAACATGACAAGTAAACGCAGAGGATGATTTTGGATTGGATCCTGGACTGGTGATAAAAGGGAATATATATAAAGGGGATTATTGGAAAAATTGACTAGATCTGAATATGAGCTGAAGTTTAAGTAATAATGTATCAATGTTAAATTTCCTGTGTTGTGGTTATATAAGAGAATATACTTGTTCTTAGGAAATACACACTGAAGTACTGAAATGTGTGTGTGTTTGTGTGTGTGTGCATTGGTGGGGGGTGCATATGAAAGGAGAGAATGATAAACAAATGGGATAAAATGCAAATATAAATGAATTAATGAATCTGGTGAAGGCCATAAGGGGATTTTCTTGCAACTTTTCTTTAGGTTTGAAATCATGGAGAACATCATGCTAAGTGAAATAAACCAGACACAGAAAGACAAATGTTGTATGATGTCATTTATATGTGCAATCTAACATATTAAGACTCAGAATCAGAGAGTAGAATAGTGGTTGCCAGGAGCAGGAGGGAGGGGGAAATAGATGTTGGTTAAAGGGTACAAAGTTTCAGTTATGCAAGATATGCTCTGGAGATCAAATATACAGTATACAACACGGTGACTATAGTTAACAATACTGTATTGAACACTCAAAATTTGCCAAGAGGGTAGATCTTAAGTGTTCTCACCACAAACAAAAAGAAAAATAAAAAGAACATGGTGACTATGTGAGGTTATGGATATATTAATTAATTTGATTGTGGTGATCATTTCACAATGTATTCAAAACATCAAGTTGTACACCATAAATACATACAGTTCCTATTTATCAATTATACTCCAATAAAACTGAAAAAATAGGAAAAAACACACTAAAAGGATAGGATAGAAAGAAGTATGTTATCGATTGTTTAATTCATAAGCTTATAAAAATATAGATTAATAAGCCATCAAGCACTAAAGCAGGCACTAAGGATCAAATGAAATTGAAACTAAGTATCTTCATCAGGAATGTAATTATCTGCGAAGAAATGTTTGAAAGTAATAAAAACCTTCGGTTAAATAGAGAATTGGGATATGTTAGTTTAATTGTTTTTTATTAAGAAAACTATCAAGAGACTAAAAAAATATATTCCAGATAATATTAAAATATGTTGGCTTCTTTCACAGGAAATATCCATTTTAATCATAAGAATGTTTCCTTTCTTGTGGATCTGCTTTGGTAACTTTTTTTAACTAAAATAAGTTAGGCACTTTCACATTTATTATTATTTTAATTCACAGAATCATTCTCTAAGTTGTGTTATTATTTCCATTTTTGTAGATGAGGAAACTGAGGCTCAGAGCAATTAAATAACTTGTTCAAGGGCACACAGGAGTTATGCTTCTTGGATTTCACATCCCCATCAGCCTGATCTTAATCCCATACTTTTTCTACCTTAACCCTCTGGCATTTAGTGAAAGGTGATTCATTAAAATATAAAGTAAATTGAAATAGCCAAGACCACTTTCAATGAAAAATGAGATGGGAGCCTTCTTAGTGGCAAAATGGATTTTGAAACTTTGCTTTGTAATGAAATGCTAGCCCTTTACAAATTAGAAGTTGTTGATCTTTAAACCATGGCTCATTTCAGTTTACTGAAGGGGGAAAAAAAAGACTAAAATGGAAAGAAAGAATAAAAGAAATACTGCTTTTATCAATGTGTTAGACATAAAAATGACTGATTAATTGAAAAATTGTCACATAGCTTCTCTGATATTGAATACTTTCAGACACATTTGGCTTAAAACTGAATGATTCCTTAGAGACCTTTTTTCTACCCCCATAACTGCAATGCACCTTAAAAAACCCTTATTGGCAGGAGTCTCAAAGCTGCTGCAGCATTTTGTATGACAAAATATCTGACAAGAACTCTTCTCACTGGGACAGTCATTAGAAGCCCAGGAAATAATGCCAATAGAATAAGTCATCCATCAGCTAAAGAAGATGTGCCTTCTTGGCTTTTTCATTTTATTTTAAGGAGAATCATAAAATAAATATGTGCCATTGTCATTGATATCCAAAAGAATTTTTTGAAGTGTTACATAATTATTTACTGAACTATTAAATAATAAAGAAAATAAGTTATTGTGTTAATTAATTAGTCAGTTATTTTGTATACTGTTGTTGCTCCACAACAGAGATTTTCAAAAGTGCATTAGAATCACCTGGAGGTCTTATTAAATGCAGATTGCTAGACCCCAAGCTTTGAGTATCTGATTTAAGATTGGGGCAGGGCTTGATAATTTATATTTCTAACAAGTTCGTAGGTGATGCTGATGCTGCTGATCTGGGGACCATACTTCAGGAATATTTGGTCTGGAATATATGTAAGATTTTTAGATTTCCAAACTAAGATTCTTCATTGATCATCTGGAATCACTTAGAATCCTTTGTATTCAAGAAAAGATTATAAATATGCAAACATAACTATCTTTAAAAGGCTCTGTTTCCACCTGGTTTGTTAATTGACCTTTGGACTTAGATCTTCACTGTCCAATATGGTAAACACTAGGTACATGTGGCTATTTAATTAATTAAAGCTAAATAAATTTAAAAGTTCAGTTCTTCAGTCACACTAGCCACATTCAAGTGTTCAATAGCCACATGTGGCTAGTGGCTACTAGAGTAGACAGAGAAGAACATTTCCTTCATCTTTGGAAGTTGTATTGGATAGTTAATAGAGTCTTCCTTAACTTTTTAAAAATTTTTTATTAAAAAAATTTTTTTGACTGCATTGGGTCTTCGTTGCTGCTCGTGAGCTTTCTCTAGTTGTGGCAGGTGGGAGCTACTCTTCGTTGCAGTGCATGGGCTTCTCATTGCGGTGGCTTCTCTTGTTGCACAGCACGGGCTCTAGGCACACGGGCTTCAGTAGTTGCAGCACACGGGCTCAGTAGTTGTGGTATGCGGGCCCTAGAGTGTGTAGACTTCAGTACTTCCAGCGCATGGGCTCAGTAGTTGTGGCACGTGGGCTCTAGGGCACGCTGGCTTCAGTAGTTGTGGTGCACAGGCTTAGTTGCTCTGCAGCATGTGGGATCTTTCTGGACCAGGGATCGAACCTGTTTCCCCTGCATTGGCATGCGGATTCTTAACCACTGAGCCACCAGGGAAGTCCCTTCCTTAACTTTTTCAAGTTAACATAACATAACATAAACAGAGCAGGCAGATCAGTGATGTAATTTCAGGCATTTGGTCTTCCTCAACATCCCCCTCCAGCTAAGATCATCTGTGCGTGCATACATGCACACTTACGAACACAATTTTCTCACTCAATATCTAATATCTACAAGCTAACCTTCAAGTCTGGGATCCAGTTTAAAGACATACACACTGGGAAAGATTGTCCCTTACATGTTTTAATCATTTAAAATTCTGTAGGTTTTAAGAGCTTCCTGAAGTTCTAATTTGAGGGCACAGATAATAGAGAAAATTAAAAGTAAAATTAAAATAGTAAAACATATTTTGATCCTGGGATGTTGGAACAGAGGAATGTACCATTCAGGAACATGTAAAATATTCAATTTTACTTCATTTTCTTCTAAATTGTCCTGCGTATTATATTGAATCCTCTCTATAGTGCCAATTTGGCTATGAAGAATAGAGAACAGGGGGCTGTGGCTTTCTATACGGAATGCTGTATGTCTATGTCCCCATTCTACTCACTTTTCTGTGACATTGTATGACATCATTGGATCTCAGTGCCTTGTTTATAAATGGAACCAACATGATTGTTGTAAAGAGGACATGAAGAAAGTATGTTTGAATGTACTTTGTATACTGTCAAAGCTTATGCAAATTCTGTCTATGGCATTTCTCTCATGCTAAAAGTTGATATTCTGGTTGTGAAAGAAAGCTGATAAACAGCCTCACGAGACAGTATGGCACTACAATCCCAGAAATTCTCATCTTCATCTCTGTGAAACAGGGCTGCCAACTCAATGCACTTTGCAGCACTGTGCAAAGATAAACAACAAAATATTTCAGCCTTTTAAAGCTTCACACATTCAACTTAGAAGTATAAGATGGATGTGATAAGTAGGATGCTAAGGTGTCTCTCAATGTTCTTCACCCACTCCTATGAGATCCTCTGCCCTTGAGTGTTTGTGGGACCTGTGAATATAATGAGATATTACTACCATGATTATGTTAAATTTCATGGCAAAAGGAATTTTGCAGATGTCATTAAGATCTTAAATTAGTTGATGTTAAAATAAGGAAACCATCCTGGGTGGTTCAGACCTAATCAGATGAGCCCTTAAAAGGTCCTGAACTCTTCCTAATGCAAGAGATTGGAAGTGTGAAGGATTCAATGAGAGGGAAGGTCTCTGTTACTGACATTGAAGATGAAGGGGGCTACATGGCAAAGAATGTGGGAGGCTTCTAGGAGCTGAGAGTAGCCATAGATGATAGCCAATGAGGAAATGGGACTTCATTCCTACAACCACAAGGAAGTAAATTCTGCTAACAACCTGAATGAACTTGGAAGAGAATCCCAAGCTCCAGATGAGAGTGCTGACATCTTGATCGCAGCCTTGTGAGATTATGAGCAGAGAATCCACTCATGCTAGCTCAACTTCTGACCTATAGAAACTGTGAGATAATAAATTGGTGTTTAAGCTGCTAGATTTATGGTGTTTTTGGTACAGAACAATAGAAAACTAACACAGTGCACTGGCACTTAGGAGGTTGCTTTTTAGTATCTATTATTTGAGAGAAAGAGACACTTTGACTGCAGCATTTCTGTACATAAAGTATTTGAAATCATAGCATGTTATTCATATTTAGTGTGGTTCAATTCCTCAGGAATCAGAGGACTTAAAGGGAGGAGAGTATGCAGTGAGTAGATGATTCCTAGGCTCTAATTCAGTAGGTCTGCATGTGTGGCCTGCAGTTAAGACTACTAGGGAACATCTGTCAATGGTTACTGAGAAAAAGTTAATTAAAATCAAGGCCACTTGGTCCGTACAATGAATTTTATGGGCGTGCCGTGTGAGAATCAGGTAAGGTCCTTTTAAAAACTGACTTAGAGAGAAAGGCACAATATATATATTTTTGGTGATCACCAAAGTGTCAATAATATCCTAAGCCGCCTTACAGTTTTTCCATCTTCCATTCAAACTGGTAATAACATACAATATTCTAGAAGAAAGAGAGTAGAGAAAACCTTACCACAGAAGTGTCTGTGTTTTGAAACATCTGATACTCCTAAGTGATCATGATCCACCTTGTTCTCATCTTGGGCTGTACGGCCAACATTATTTTTATTGAGGATGATCAACTGCCTTACAATGTATCTTTGGTATGCAACTCAGTGATCTGCAAAGTCGAGAAACAAAAAGAGGTCATAGTGAAGACTCTGCTTATTAACAGCCACCCTGCCTTAATATCAGAGCCACAACAATGATTGGAAAATTGAACATTTTTTATTCCTTCTCAGTTAATTACAAATTTCCTTCTGGCATTAATATTGGACTATCATATGTTTAAAATTATATCTCAACATCGATGAACCTATATTTTAAATAATTCCTTAATTTGATTCTATTACTGCTGGTTCATTGATCTTCTTTTGAGAATCAATTGGAGAGATCATTGATAAAGAGCACTTACAGTGGCTGAGAAGTAATTTGATCAGACCTACTACCGTAGTCAAGATGAGAAAGTTACCAGTTCTGCCTATGGAATGAATCAATATTGGTAGTGAAATCTAAGTATAGGGATTTATTCCTCTTGACAATTATCTCCTAGGCATACAGTTCTGTTCCTGAAGATTGTTCCATGGACCACCCACATCAGAATCACCTAGAAAGCTTGTTAAAATGTACATGCCTTGGCCTCACCTCTGGCCTATTCAGTTAGAGCCTTTGGTTTTACTGCCCAAGAGTCTGCATTTTAAAGAAGCTCCCTACAAGATTCTTAGGAACACCTAAGTCAAGAAACAGTGATAAATGGAGGCTAAGAAGTGGAGTTGTTTTGTTTCCTAGGTCTGGTAGAGTCCAGACCTCTTCAAACTTGGCATACCCTCTCTTCTGAGGTTCATGAGGCCTACCTTAATGCTCTCTGATCTCAACTATAATGACAAATCCTACCTCAATATTGAATGTCTTTGTACCCTCTGCCAACAACATATCTCAAGTAAGAGACTGTTTCTAACTTGTCTTTAGCTTTGCAAATATCTCCACTTTCCTCCATTTTTATTCAAAAGAGTAAATCACCTAGAATGCCTTTGAATATGATGCTACTATTTTATACCAGATGAGTCAAGATGGTAGGCACATTTGGAAGGGGTTGTGCCTCAGGACTCCACAGTCATATTTTGAACCTGAAAACCTGAGACTTTTCATGCTTCAAGAGAAGTTATCTTAAAGCATGTCATAAGATCATGTGATGGGCCTGAAACTTCTGGGAATTTAAGCAGGGATGATTAACTTTCGTGATCATGGATGAAAGAAACCCCTCAAAAAAGTCAGGAGGTGAACTTTCACCTATACTTTACATATATATTTTGGGTCTTGGAGATGGATAGACCTCAAATTGTACTGCTACTGTGTTACATTCGAACCGTATGTGTCTGTTTTGTCTTCTATAAAGTTCATGTGTATATGTCTCAATTTTATCATCTATAAAATTCACCTGCCTTTAGGATAGAGTTTTCAGATAAAATATAGGACGTGCAGTTGAATTTGAATTTCAGATAAACAACAAACAATTGATTCAGTATAAGTGTATCCCATGGAATACTTGGGACACATTTACATGAAAAATTGGTTTGTTGTGTATCTTAAATTCATATTTAACTGGGCATCCTACACTTTGCTAATTCGCACAACCTTAGTTTAGGGATTTAAATTGCATAAGTCTAAGGATTTTTGGAACAATTAAATGAGCTAGCACATGCAAAATGCAAAAATGAATGCTTGGTAAATATTTGACATTGCTGTGTACATTTTCCTACTTCTTATCCATACCTTCTGTTCCAGTTTGGGCACTTTGCATAGGTGGAAGCTCTGACAGGAAGAGATCTACTTGTCTTCAGATTTTTCCATCTGACTAAATAACAACGTTTATAGTTAAATCCGCTATTAGTTTTCATAGCTTAGCTATATGTAAATTCCTATATTCTACTTTGCAAAAATTAGGAGCACAGAAAAAATGAGCTAAACATTATTTTATCTAAGCCCTGGAACAGGTTAATACGTATATCTAATAACAATCAATGAAAAGTCCTTTTTATTGATATGAAACATATAGGTTAGATATGAGGTATAGTATATAGGAAGTAATTTCCTTTGGGTATATCTTAAAAATTTCTGAAAAACATTGTGAAATTGCATCAGTAACTTTTTTGATAATGCAGAAATGTTTCAAGAAGCCAAATAGTAAGCCAATTTCTGTACCACTTCACTTCTTTATAAATGAAAATGGTGTTTCAGTCTAATTCTAGTTGTGATTTTCTTGCCATGAATTTTCATAAAGAGAGAAAACCAATATGTATATACGTTAATTTTTAAACTTCATATTATATACTTATATAAGTAAATCCAGATATACTTAATAAAATAAAAATGGGAGTCTTGTTTATTATCATTTACATCAAGTTGGTGATTTGATTTTGAGTTGGGTGCTCTTCAGCAGATCAGATTAATTGGAACTTCTCAGTACAGTTCAGCAAATACTGCTAAGTGATTTTCAACTGTTCGCAGCTGATGACTAGGAGGACAATAATTTGGGGGGCCTTTTTAGATCAAATACCACAATATTTTAGATTGAACATACCTAATGTTAAATAGCTGAGTACACTTTGCTTTGGCAGACAGCACAAAGGAAAAAGACACAATCTGCCTTTGGTAATTTTAACTCATCGAGGAGATAAGTTTGTATCTATTTCACTTTCTGTAGTTTCAAGAGTGTTCTTTAATTCAAGGTCCAAATTGGTTCTCCAAATATCAAGAGGTTTTTAATTAATAAGTGTGTAAAATTTTGGTAGAAATGCTGTATTGTTTATCACTAGACTGTGTGGTCCTCAATTTCTTCCCTATTCCAAAGTTTAGGGATCTTTGTGTGAGGGACAGGAGAATTAATGTGCAACAGGAAGCCTAGCCTGCTAAAGGAGAAACGGTTTGCTCAACGATTAACCACTTCAAATCGCAGTGTGGGTAGTTGCAATTAATTCGGGATCTCCCTTCTTTCCAGCAGAAAAGACTGTGTCTTCTAGTAGCAGCATTGTTCCTATCGTGTCATCCCTTGGCAATTCTATACCTGAGGAGTAAGAATGACTTAGGTATGTCAGAGGAATCACCTTGAAAGAGAACACAAAGTAATAAAAACAAACATTTATTGAGTGCTTCAATTTGCCATGCACTTTTCTAAGTTCGTACTCTACATATGTTACTGTTTATATTCTCAACAAATCTGAGGTGGATAGGATTATCCTCATTTAAAAGATGAGGTGATTGGGACACAAAAAACTTAAGTATCCTAACTAGTGTCACACAAGAATGAACTGGTGGAGTTACGATTTGAACCCAGGCGGTCTGATTCCAGAGCCACTGCTCTTATGATTTATATCATAATTGTGGGGAGATGGTTAGTCCTTCTTCATAATTCAGATTTCTCCTATCAAGAAACTATTACTATTGAGTGGAGTTCAAGATAAATCTTGGAGCAAAACATTTAGCCTAAATTATTTTCTTCCTTATTGTCTGCCACATGTCTGTAATTTCTTAGCACATTCAATCATTCAACATATGTTTATTGAACATCCACTACATTTGGGGATTATTTGAGACTTCAAGGTTAAGAATGCAAATAAATTACAGTTTGGCATTAGAAGAAGTTAACTACTTAAAGTGCAAGGTCCGGGAGGTATTAGAAGCACCATGTATAATATGTGCTGGAGAACAGAAAAAAATAAGGTCTTGGATTCTGCCTGGGCCCTTAGGAAAGGCTTCCTTCAGATTTTCTCTCTAAAATTATATGGTTTTAAGATCAGCATTAACTTAAGATCTTGATTGCTAACATCAAGGATCTACAGCAATCATACTCTGCCTTTATACCAAGACGTCAGTAATGAGCTAAATAAAACATTCTGTATTATAAAATATTATCTATTTATATAATTTTGGAACTTGCCTTACCAGTTCTCGTTCATAGATCCTACTAAGCAAACACATAACTATATATCCATGCTATTTAGTAGAGGCCATAATCTTCATCCAGGGTATGATGTCATCTTGATATCCCTCAGTGTTCTGCCTATATTATACCAACTTGACTCTGTATCTTAAAAAATGTAGCTGTGATCATTTGCTAATTTTCAGGGAAAGGGCCTTTTAACACTGACTAAGGGAAAGAGAAAATCAAATTCCCCTTTCTGTTCTTTTTATCCCTATACACTTTTTGGTGGTTAAGTTATGGATGGAGTATTATAGCATAGAATAAACACATTAAATGTACAGACTAGTGAACATACCTCCCCTCACATCCGTAACATGTGCCTGTACGCACACAAATACACACACACACAGGAAAATACAGACTCAGTAAATGGCCATTTATATCACATTTCATATAGAGCAGAGAAATACTCATATTTGTTTTTTTCCTTTCTAGTTTGCTTTTCTAAACAATTCAGGATATATAACAATGATATGACACAGATATATTACTCTGTGGAGATATGCGCATTCACGACATTGGCAAGTGGTTTGAGATTGATGACATAGAACTGCTCTAGCAGATGATCTGGCATTGTATGCTCTTCTCCTCTAATGAAAGAAGGAGCTACACATGGATCATAATTATCAAGAACTATCTGTTACTGTCAGTGACAAAAGGAAATCACATTGTTTCACTGTGTGTGTATTAGATATTACTGCTGAAGATTAAATAAATGTAATGTATTATAGATACAGAAGGAATACATTAAAAATTAGCTGAGATATTTATAAGATGTCACAATAGGAAGCAAGGGTTCATGGCATTATCCAAGGTAATGATGATTTTGGCATTGAACACGACTTACATATTTATGCAATGGTAAGTGTTTTCCTGTTTCAGAAGTTACTTTTTATAGAAAAAGGCAACAAGAATGTAATCACTGGTATTAAGTGCATTAGGGGAAGTAACTAAGCAGATGAAATCTTTCTGAACATTCTCCAGCATTGTAAAAATACACTTAATCATATGGCCATATCGCTGGTTACATGACCTCTTTAAAAAAAAAAAATCTGAAGAGGAAGCACAAATATTTTAAAATATTTTTAAAAACAAATACTGTGTTTTTGGCAGGGAATATTATCTAAGTTGTATAGATTAGGATGACTTTGCTCTGTTTTAAAATCTAAGTTCAAAATTATTTAAAAGTGAAATGGAAATGATATACAGAAATACTATTTACATTACCAGATATAAATTTTCAAATATTCGTAGTAATGGACGGGAACCTGGAAAATACTGGTTGCAATTAAATTTGGATTTGGAATTGTAATCACCTATTCACACCCTCAGCATTCAGCTAACTAGTTTTTCTATTACATTTTAAAATTATCTTAGCTATACCTACACAAGTGTTAGAAGGCTTGAGTTTATAACTTAACAACTTACTAACTGAGGAGAAAGTAAGTGATCTTCTTTCACGTTAATCAGTTGTTACAATTGATGACACTGAGCAGAAAGAACAACCAGAAATCAAGAGCTCTGGAATTCTCAAAGCCTACTGCTTGGTTTCATTGCAGCAGCTGTTCCACTTTGGCTGTGTGAATTCAGCAGCAGGGTTTGGTCTCCCTAACCACTCCTGTGGTTGTATATTCATGCTATACTCTGAAGTCCACTTTCAGAGAACCTCCACTTGCTGGTTTTTGGTTTGTTTGTTTATTTACTTACTTACTAGTGTGGCAATTAAAAATATGTTTCTTGTAGGTCTAGACAATAAATTCATGCATACTTGGTAGCTAACTATAAAAAAGAGATGAGCCATCAATACATGTTCTGTAGAGGCATTCCAAAACAGGAGTGCCTGGTATATTTAACACAGGGCTTAAGGTATTATAATAATTTAAAGACATGCTATGTTTGGTATTTTACTATTATTATTTTACTTTATGGTATTTTTGTTTATTTCCCCTTTTTGTTATTTTTCTGGACTAAGTTGCTCTACATGCTTTTTTTTTCTCTGTCACTTAGAAGGCAAGACTCTTTAAAAATTTTCTGTTGGTGATAGGATGACTGAAATGTTTGGCCCTATCAAGTACTATCAAGGATGTGGAATTTTAGAACACTTACATTGCTAGTGATGATGTAAATTTGCACAGCTGTTTTGGGGAAAATACCTAAAATTACTTACTTAAGCTATGCAGCAACTTAAGCAGCTTATTTTATTCCTGGATATATACCCAACAGAAATAATTCTTCATGCATGTACAAGGCATGCATGACAGTGATCACAGAAGTTTTATTCATAATAGTTGAAAGCTGAAAACAACCTAAATGTACATCAAAAGTTGAATCGGTAAACAAATTGTGATATATTTATGCAGTGGAACACTTTACAGCAATGAAAAACAGCAAACTACCGATAGGAGCAACTAGATGGAGTAATTTCAAAGACATAATATTGACAGAAAGAAGTCAGACACAAAAGAGCATGCACTGTATGATTCCATTCATGTGAAGTTAAAAATACAATTTGTTGTGATAGAGATTAGAATAGTATTTATCATTGTAGGGGGACACTACTGACTAGTCAGGTGGACAGGAGAAACTTCTTGGGATGTTGAAGATGTTCTCTAACTTGATGTGGGTGGTGGTTACATACGTGAGTATATGTGAAAATCCAAAGAAATTAAGATTTATTTTTTCAATTTAAGTAATTCTTCAGTTAAGAAAAATATACTGTACCAGTATATTATATACCAGTTGTATATAAATGTCAACTACTTTTGAGTTAATATTTCTTTCTTTTCTTTTAACATCTTTATTGTACTATAATTGCTTTACAATGCTGTGTTAGTTTCTGCTGTATAACAAAGTGCATCAGCTGTATGTATACATATATCCCCATATCATCTCCCTCCTACATCTCCCTCCCACTCTCCCGATCCCACCCCTCTAGGTGGTCACAAAGAACAAAGCTGATCTCCCTGTGCTTTGCAGCTGCTTCTCACTAGCTATCTATTTTATATTTGGTACTGTATATATATCAATGCCACTCTCTCACTTCGTCCCAGCTTACCCTTCCCCCTCCCCAAGTCCTCAAGTCCATTCCTTATATCTGTGTCTTTATTCATGTCCTGCCCCTAGGTTTTTCAGAACGATTTTTTCTTGCTGTTAGATTCCATATATATGTGTTAGCATACGGTATTTGTTTTTCTCTTTCTGACTTACTTCACTCTGTATGACAGACTCTAGGTCCATCCACCTCACTACAAATAATTCAATTTTGTTTCTTTTTATGGCTGAGTAATATTACATTGTATATATGTGCCACATCTTCTTTTATCCATTCACCTCTCGATGGGCATTTAGGTAGTTTCCACATCCTGACTATTGTAAATAGAGCTGCAATGAACATTGTGGTTCATGACTCTTTTTGAATTATGGTTTTCTCAGGGTATATGCCAAGTAGTGGGATTCCTGGGTCATGTGGTAGTTCTATTTTTAGTTTTTTAAGAAACCTCCATACTGTTCTCCATAGTGGCTGTATCAATTTACATTCCCACCAACAGCGCAAGAGGGTTCCCTTTTCTCCACACCCTCTCCAGCATTTATTGTTTGTAGATTTTTTGATGAGGGCCATTCTGACCAGTGTGAAGTGATACCTCATTGTAGTTCTGATTTGCATTTCTCTAATGATTAGTGAGGTTGAGCATTCTTTCATGTGTTTGTTGGCTGTCTGTATATCTTCTTTGGAGAAAGGTCTATTTAGGTTTTCTGCCCATTTTTGGATTGGGTTCTTTGTTTCTTTGATATTGAGCTGCATGAGCTGCTTGTATATTTTGGAGATTAATCCTTTGTCAGTTGCTTCATTTGCAAATATTTTCTCCCATTCTGAGGGTTGTCTTTTGGTCTTGTTTATGGTTTCCTTTGCTGTGCAAAAGCTTTTAAGTTTCATTAGGTCCCATTTGTTTATTTCTGTTTTTATTTCCATTTCTCTAGGAGGAGGGTCAAAAAGGATCTTGCTGTGATTTGTGTCATAGAGTGTTCTGCCTATGTTTTCCTCTAGAGTTTTATACTATCTGGGCTTACATTTAGGTCTTTAATCTATTTTGAGTTTATTTTAGTGTATGGTGTTAGGGAGTGTTCTAATTTCATTCTTTTACATGTAGCTGTCCAGTTTTCACAGCACCAATTATTGAAGAAGCTGTCTTTTCTCCACTGTATATTCTTGACTCCTTTATCAAAGATAAGGTGACCATATGTGCATGGGTTTATCTCTGGGCTTTGCATCCTGTTCCATTGATCTATATTTCTGTTTTTGTGCCAGTACCACGCTGTCTTGATTACTGTAGCATAGTAATATAGTCTGAAGTCAGGGAGCTTGATTCCTTCAGCTCCGTTTTTCTTTCTCAAGATTGCTTTGGCTATTCGGAGTCTTTTGTGTTTCCAAACAAATTGTGAAGTTTTTTGTTCTAGTTCTGTGAAAAATGCCATTGGTAGTTTGATAGGGATTGCGTTGAATCTGTAGATTGCTTTGGGTAGTATACTCATTTTCAAGGTATTTTATTCTTTTTGCTGCAATGGTAAATGGGAGTGTTTCCTTAATTTCTCCTGCAGATTTTTCATCATTAGTGTATCGGAATGCAAGAGATTTCTCTGCATTAATTTTGTATCCTGCTACTTTACCAGATTCACTGATTAGCTCTAGTAGTTTTCTGGTAGCATCTTTGGGATTCTCTATGTATAGTATCATGTCATCTGCAGTGACAGTTTTACTCCTTTCTGGCTTGTAGAGTTTCTGCTGAAAAATCAGCTGTTAACTTTATGGGAGTTCCCTTGTATGTTATTTATCGTTTTTCCCTTGCTGCTTTCAATAATTTTTCTTTGTCTTTAATTTTTGCCAATTTGATTACTATGTGTCTCAGCATGTTTCTCCTTGGGTTTATCCTGTATGGGACTCTCTGTGCTTCCTGGACTTCGGTGGCTATTTCCTTTCCCATGTTAGGGAAGTTTTAGACTATAATCTCTTCAAATACTTTCTCGGGTCCTTTCTCTGTCTCTTCTCCTTCTGGGACCCCTATAATGCGAATGTTGTTGTGTTTAATGTTGTCCCAGAGGTCTCTTAGGCTGTCTTCATTTCTCTTCATTCTTTTTTCTTTATTCTGTTCTGCAGCAGTGAATTCCACCATTCTGTCTTCCAGGTCATTTATCCATTCTTCTGCCTCAGTTATTCTGCTATTGATTCCTTCTCGTGTAGTTTTCATTTCAGTTATTGTATTGTTCATCTGTGTTTGTTTGTTTTTTAATTCTTCTAGGTGTTTGTTAAACATTTCTTGCATTCTTGATCTTTGCCTCCATTCTTTTTCTGAGGTCCTGGATCATCTTCACTATCATTATTCTGATTTCTTTTTCTGGAAGGTTGCCTATCTCCACTTCATTTACTTGTTTTTCTCAGGTTTTATCTTTTTCCTTCATCTGGTACATAGCCCTCTGCCTTTTCATCTTGTCCGTCCTTCTGTGAATGTGATTTTTGTTCCACAGGCTGCAGGATTGTAGTTCTTCTTGCTTCTGCTGTCTGCCCTCTGGTGGATGAGGCTATCTAAGAGGCTTGTGTAAGTTTCCTGATGGGACGGACTGGTGGTGGTAGAGCTGACTGTTGCTCTGGTGGGCAGAGCTCAGTAACACTTTAATCCGCTTGACTGTTGATCGGTGGGGCTGGGTTCCCTCCCTGTTGGTTGTTCGGCCTGAGGCAACCCAACACTGGAGCCTACCTGGGCTCTTTGGTGGGGCTAATGACAGACTCTGGGAGGGCTCACTCCAAGGAGTACTTCCCAGAACTTCTGCTTCCAGTGTCCTCTTCCCCACGGTGAGCCACAGCCACTTCCTGCCTCTGCAGGAGACCCTCCAACACTAGCAGGTAGGTCTGGTTCAGTCTCCCCTGGGGTCACTGCTCCTTCCCCTGGGTCCCGATGCGCACACTACTTTGTGTGTGCCCTGCAAGAGTGGAGTCTCTGTTTCCCTCAGTCCTGTCAAAGTCCTGCAATCAAATCCCACTAGGCTTCAAAGTCTGATTCTCTAGGAATTCCTACTCCTGTTGCCGGACCCCCAGGTTGGGAAGCCTGATGTGGGGCTCAGAACCTTCACTCCAGTGGGTGGACTTCTGTGGTATAAGTGTTCTCCAGTCTGTGAGTCACCCACCCAGCAGTTATGGGATTTGATTTTACTGTGATTGTGCGCCTCCTACCATCTCATTGTGGCTTCTCCTTTGTCTTTGGATGTGGGGTGTCTTTTTTGGTGAGTTCCAGTGTCTTCCTGTCAATGATTGTCCAGCAGCTAGTTATGATTCTGGTGTTCTCACAAGAGGGAGTGAGAGCACGTTCTTCTACTCCTCAGGGAACATTTGTATCTCTACCTTCTCTGTGCTTGATGAGGACACTGCACCGTGATATGACTTGCTTGGGTTCTTGTCAAGTGCTGCCATCTTAATCAGGTAAGAAACATTATTTGAGGTGAATTTTCCTCACTATACCTTTGGATGATTTTCTGTTTTCTATTGCAGCCTATATCCTGGGCCTAACATTTATCTATTCTTAAGTGTTGCCTGACGGTCTAATATATTAAAAAAGGATACCAAATGGCACCTTCTCTATCTGCCTAATAGCCTTTTTCCTTCTGTTTTCCCTTTTTAGTTTCTACAGATCCATACTTTATGAGATGCAAATTGTTTCTTGGTCTCTTTCTAAGATTTATTATCATCTGCACCACATTTAGCAGAAATAACTTTCATGTTTCTGCCATGTGTATAACCCTCTCCAGTAACTCACAGAATTCTTGCTGTCAATAAAACAAAAAAAATAAGCTATTCAGATATAGCAAAGTTTTTCTGATCGTGAGAACGATAGTGACTTCCCCCAAGGGCTCTCATAAGGAAAACATTGTATTTTGTTCTTTAGTGTGTAACACATTTGATAACTTAATCATCAATAAACATGTGAACTAATTTTTAAATTTTGATTTGGATCATTCTGTCTTCTGACCATCATTTTTTATCCATCTAGATAACTTACACCAGTACTCTTAATTCAGCAATTATTTGTCTTTATGGAAGCCTCTCACCTGGAGATTATCCATTGTCCATTGCCTGTGGATGTCTATATTCCCCTCTTACCCAGGTAACATTCCTGATCCATCATTAAAGTCACTCCTTTGCAATTTCTTGCAATATTCTTGCTCCACTCTTTCTCCCTTATACATGGCTGGCTAAAAGCATCTATCCAAATACTTTGTGCCTTCAGCCAGGAAGCTGAAATCAACATAAAAAATGCACACAAATATATTGGATATATTTTATATTCATGATCACGCATTTAAAACATACACAATATTGCGAGACAAACTTTTTTCACTTTCTTAATTTGACTGATTTCCCATCCTTCAAATTATTTTTCGTAAGTTTTTCTCTCTCGTCAAAGAACCAACATTTTTCCATCTACTCCCTCTCTCTCAGCCGATATTCTAATCTCACTCATCTCTTATGAGATAGAAACAATAAATGAGAAAACTCCCTCAGTTTCCTTTGACCAAGTTTATCATTGTGACTTCTTTTGTATTCACATTGCCTGCCTTTCTTCCTTTGCAGTGTCCCTACTTCTAAGGCCAACCTCAACAATTGCTACTCTTGATCTCAACCTCCCTTATCTTATCAAGCATAATATTCTTGCAATCATACACTCTCTCTCTCTTGCTCTGTCTACTAGTCTATCTCTCTACTAGTGCATTTTCCAAAATACACAAAATGATACTTTGCCAATCACCTTAAAAACATTGCTGGGATATTAGTCAGGACAGGCTTAGCTCTGCTGAGGTAACAATTGAAACTATTTATTTCTGGCCAAACACAAGAAAGGTTTATATTTTCCTGATGTCAGAGTCCAAGATGGGTAGCTTGGCTCTTCTTGGAAGCTCTCCTTAATACTGGCCCAGCAACCCAGGTTGCTTGCATATTGTGGTTACTGTTTCTGGGACACATGTCTTTCAAGTTTGCCACTGAGGGCAAAAAAGAAGTGGAAGACTGCATGAGATGTTTTCAAAGCTCAGTGCTGAGAAATGGCATGCATCATTTCTATCAACACCCCATTTTCCAGATGCAGTTCCATAGTAGGAACCTAACTACGAGGAAGACTGAAAAATGTACTCTTCCTATGCTTAGGAAGAGGAAATGTTGTGAATACTAACATTTTCTCTGGCATAGTCACACTAATCCCACATGTCCCATCCAGCTATTGCTCTTATGTCTCTGTTCTTCTTAAGAACAAAATTTTTAAAAAGATCTCTATTACCTATTTAAACATCCTTAAATTCTTTTTTCTCTTCAACATACAGCAATCCATTTTCCATGCCCACTAAATCATGCTGCTATTATCAGTGATCTGAAAGGTGACATATCAAATGGTTGAACTTCTATTCTCTTAATACTACTCTCAACAACATTCCACACAGTTGGCCACTTCCCCCTTCCTGGTATTTCTTGATGTATATCATGTTTGGTGTCCATGAAACCATAGTGCTTGTCTTCTGCCTACTCTACTAACTTCCCCATCTCATTCTGCTTTGAGGTTGCTTCAACTCTTCCTCAAGTTTTTTTCGTAGGCTTTCTACTTTCTTCTCCAGAGGAGCACATCTGGTTTTGTGTTTTTAAATTCTTAGATGCCACTCTGTCCTAAATTTATATCTCCTGTCTCATCCTCATTTCTTTTTTTAAAAAATTGAAATACAGTTGATTTACAGTGTTGTGTTAGTTTCTGGTGTACAGCAAAGTAATTCAATTATATATGTATTCTTTTTCATATTCTTCTCCATTATGGTTTATTACAGGATATTGAATATAGTTCTGTAAGCTATACAATAAGACCTTGTTGTTTATCCGTTCTACATATAATAGTTTGCATCTGACCATACTCATTTCAATGTGGCTTTTCATATTCAATGGCATTTGGTTTCTTTCTTTTCTTTTTACTGCCTTTCCATGTAATCTATCAGTGAGTCTTACTGGTTTCTCCTCAAAGATGTATCTTAGGTGTGAACCTTCTTTCCATCTCCACTTTTCCTCATTAAGAGAAGCTTATATTTTTCTCTCATCTAGCCTAGTACAGTAGTTTTATAACTGGTTTTCTTGATTCCTTTCTGTTGGTTTGTAACTCTTGTCTTCATAAAATCTGTTCTCCAAAAAACAGCCAGAGATTTATTTAAAAAAAAATTATATCACTCTCTTGCTTAAAACCTTACAAAGGCTGATTATAATTATAATATAGGGCTGAACTCCTTACTATCACCTACACAGTCCTATAAAATATGTCTCTTACTTGCCACTTTGACATCATGGCCTACCACTTATTCACTCTACTCTAGCCACTCTGGTCTTCTTGGCACTCATTGAACATTGCTCACCTCAGGGACTTTGCAGTTGTTCTTGTTTTCACTAGGAACTCTCTTCCCCAGATCCTCCCATGGGTAGTAACCTCTTGTCATTTAGCTCTCATTTCTAACACTACCTTAGTGAGACCTTTCTTAATTACCCAATTAAAACTTTTGATTTCCCTCTCCTACTACGTTAGTTTTAGTTTTCCCCAAAAGCAAATCTTGAGACAAGGCCTTGAATGCAGGTAGTTTATTTAGAAGTTTATTCCAGGAATCACAAATGAAGGAATGGGGAAAGTGAGTCAGGGGAGTAAAGAAAAATGAGTAGGTTGCTGTAGTGAGAAAATGGAGCTAAATCCTTCTAGGATACCCTAAGAAACTGTGGAACACACTTTAGAATTATCCCATCAGAGAAGGACACTGTGGTATTTATATACTAACTCTCATCCCCCATTGGTTGAGATTGAGGTGAACCCTGCCCTTTGCACTGCTGAGTTGTGCCTAGTCAGGCATACTACTGTGGTGCCAGAGAAAGTCCTCAGGCAGAGAAGCAGAAATATGCATGTGCTTGAGGTTCCAGATGGTGTTCTACCATAGTTGCAGGTGAATTCAACGTAGGCCATGGAAATACATGGCAGGGCATTAATAGCATCTGTCACACACCTCTGTCCCCCAAACACACGTACACACTACCTATGCCTATGCTGCTTGTCAACTATTAATACATTTCTATATCTTCTCATTTATCATTGTCAAAGTTATCTTACATATTTGCCTTCTTATTTATGTTTGCTTTCCCCACAAAGAATGTGAATTTCATAAAAACAAGGTTCTTGTGTTTCTTATTCACTGTGACTTTCTGAGTGCCTTGGACAGTGATTGGAATGCACACAGCAAATATCTTTTAAATGAAGGAGAAAACAATATTCTCTGCAAATATTTCCTATAAGTACTGGGATCATTTTCTAGAACACTTTAAGGTTACCTTATCATTTTCTTATAAGTCTATGATTTTCCTTTTTTTCTAAAGGTGGGAACTGTGCTTTCTAAACCGTGACTGTCTTGCATTATTTACTACTGGAGATGTCAGCATATTTTGTGCAGTTGATGACATTTCTTCTAAAAAAAATGCCATCTTCCAGCCATATTAATCAGTAAGTGACACGGCATACATAGAAAAATGTCTCTAAGCTCAAGTGACAAGAACATATAAGCATACACATCACCAACTGCATGCAGCTGTCCCAAGAAAGAACTAAGTGCTGTACATAAGAGAAAGTGGAAAGGAAACCAAAAGAAGAGAGAGAATGAATCATTAAAGTGATAGGAGTGGTACATCCTAAGTAGGTTCTAAAGATGCCACCAGAAAACTACCAGAGCTAATCAATGAATTTGGTAAAGTTGCAGGATACAAAATAAATGCACAGAAATCTCTTGCATTCCTATACACTAACAACGAAAGATCAGAAAGAGAAATTAAGGAAACAATCACATTCACCATTGCAACAAAAAGAATAAAATACCTAGGAATAAACCTACCTAAGGAGGTAAAAGACCTGTACTCAGAAAAGTATAAGACACTGATGAAAGAAATCAAAGATGACACAAACAGATGGAGAGATATACCATGTTCTTGGATTGGAAGAATCAATACTGTGAAAATGACTATACTACCCAAAGCAATCTACAGATTCAATGCAATCCCTATCAAATTACCAATGGCATTTTTACAGAACTACAACAAAAAATCTTAAAATTTGTATGGAGACACTAAAGACCCCAAATAGCCAAAGCAATCTTGAGGGGAAAAACCAGAGCTGGAGGAATCAGACTCCCTGACTTCAGGCTATACTACAAAGCTACAGCAATCAAGACAATATGGTATTGTTACAAAAACAGAAATATAGATCAATGGAGCATGATAGAAAGCCCAGAGATAAACCCATGCACCCATGGTCAACTAATCTATGACAAAGGAGGGAGGGATATACAATGGAGAAAAGACAGTCTCTTCAATAAGTTGTGCTGGGAAAACTGGACAGCTACATGCAAAAGAATGAAATTACAACACTCCCTAACACCATACACAAAAATAAACTCAAAATGGATTAAAGACCTAAATATAAGACCGGACACTATAAAACTCTTAGAGGAAAACATAGGAAGAACACTCTTTGACATAAATCACAGCAAGATCTTTATTAATCCACCTCCTAGAGTAATGGAAATAAAAACAAAAATAAACAAATGGGACCTAATGAAACTTAAAAGCTTTTGCAAAGCAAAGGAAAATATTTGCAAATGAATCAACGGAAAAAGGATTAATCTCCAAAATATATAAACAGCTCATGCAGCTCAATATTAAAAAAACAAACAACCCAATCCAAAAATGAGCAGAAGACATAGACATTTCTCCAAAGAAGACATACAGATGGCCAAGAGACACATGAAAAGCTGCTCAACATCACTAATTATTAGAGAAATGCAAATCAAAACTACAATGAGGTATCACCTCACACCGGTTAGAATGGGGATCATCAGAAAATCTACAAACAAATGCTGGAGAGGGTGTGGAGAAAAGGGAACCCTCTTGCACTATTGGTGGGAATGGAAATTGATACAGCCACTATGGAGATCAGTATGGAGGTTCCTTAAAAAGCTAAAAATAGAATTACCATATGATCCAGCAATCCCACTACTGGACATAGACCCAGAGAAAACCATAATTCATAAAGACACACGCACCCCAATGTTCACTGCAGCACTATTTATAATAGCCTAGTTATGGAATGTAGCTAAATGCCCATCGACAGAAGAATGGATAAAGATGTGGTACATATATACAATGGAATATTATTCAGCCATAAAAAGGAAGGAAATTGGGTCATTTGTAGAGACGTGGATGGACCTAGAGACTGTCATACAGAGTGAAGTAAGTCAGAAAGAGAAAAACAAATATCATATATTAACGCATATATGTGGAATCTAGAAAAATGGTACAGATGAACCAGTTTGTGAGGCAGAAATAGAGACACAGATGTAAAGAACAAACGTATGCACACCAAGGGGGGAAAGAAAGGGGGTGCGTGGTGCTGGGATGAATTGGGAGATTGGGATTGACATATATACACCAATATCTATAAAATAGATAACTAATAAGAACCTGCTGCATAAAAAATTAAATTAAATTTAAAAAAAAGAAAAAAAGAGAGAAGTCATAAAAAGGAAACATGTATTTCAATGAAATTTATAAGGAACATTAAGGACATGGGTTTATAGAAAAAATACATCAGGAAAAGGTAAGTGACGGTGCATTGAAGGTGAAGCAGAGATTTTAATATTAATTGTGGAAAGAAGAAAGTGGGCTTTGGAGTGGAGATCAATGCTGTGAATCACAATCAGCTAAGCGCCTTAGACACTAATATGGATGTTTATAAATGTTTACAGCTGTGAAATGGCTCGGCTTTTTAGAGAACCTCAGTGGTGTTGGGGGATAATAGCTGTGAGTTCAGCACCTATAGCTTTTCCACCCCTAAAATCACTACCATGGTATTTTTTAATTTAGGATGAGTTGCTTTGGTGATTCTTGTCTTGAGCAGTCCTAGAGGGGACTAGGATAATGCATGATTATCTGGATTGGCACAGTGGACTAAACAGAGGCTATTTCTAACACAAACTAGTATCTTATTGATGAAGTGCAGGTTCCTGTTTTTGTAGATCACTCCTTGGCTTCGTGCCTCACCTTTGTTTCCAGATCAATCTTTAAATCTTCTGCCTTTAATGCATGAAACTATTTGATGTGGGGCTTCGCTTGTGGCGCAGTGGTTGGGAGTCCGCCTGCCAGTGCAGGGGAGGCGGGTTTCATCCCTGGTCTGGGAAGATCCCACATGCTGCGGAGCAACTGGGCCCATGCGCCAAAATTACTGAGCCTGTGCTCTAGAGCCCACAAGCTACAACTACTGAAGCCCACGTGCCTAGAGCTCATGCTCCGCAACAAGAGAAGCCACCAAAATGAGAAGCCCACGCACTGCAACAAAGAGTATCCCCCACTCGCAGCAACTAGAGAAAGCCCGCGCGCAGCAACGAAAATCCAACACAGCCAAAAATAAATAAATAAATGAATAAATAAATAAATAAATAAATTTAAAAAAAGAAACTATTTGATGTAACACTTCTTTAGAAAGAAGAAAAATGGGGGATAAATTCCTTGAAATATTTTCTTGTAATATTTTATAAATCATTCAAGGTGGAGATTATTGGTAAAACGCCAAAAATGAAGATTCGAACTATCTTAAAAGAGACTAACAAGACAATATTTTTACACATTTCTATCCACATACATGAAGGTTCATTTAGAGCATGAAAATATAAGCACTTCAAGGAAGATTAATAACTTTATATATCCTTTTTAATTTCACTTAAGTCAGTATCTGAGTGTATATATACAATCTCCTCTTTAAATACATGTGAAGAATCTATGTGCAGGGTGTGTAAACCATGACATAATGAAGCAGAAATGGCACTCAAATCGATTTTAGTATCTACCATATTACAGCCTAGCATGGTGTGTCATGATTGCAGATGGACGGGGAAACCACTGTAACCCACCCTCTTGCTTGATGGATGCTTTTAATCCAAGGGATTCTCTGTTTGAGAAAAGATGAGAATACAACTGGGATGTTAAGAGAAGAGTTAAATCGTTTGCCACTTTTCCAGAGAATAGCTACAGATATGAATAGAGAGAGAAATTCCAGGGCACTCAGGGTGGAACGTCATTGGTCCTGAATTGCTCATGTCAGAATTGTTCAGGCCACCCATAGATTCTAATTGCTGAGAATAGCAACAGCTTTAATAATGGAGGCTAATAATAAATGTATGAAATGGGATGGGCTGTTGATGTTCAGACCCACAATGAAAAGGCTCTTCCAAGTGTTGGTACTGCTGCACTGGGATTGTTTTTTTGCAGTCATCCTCAAAAGTAAAAAATCACAACAGAATAATAATCTAATTTTTTAGAGGGGAGGGGATAGGCATAGTGGAAATTATACACAGCAAGAGAATTAAACAAGTGAAAATTAAGAAAGAAAAGAAAGGGCAACAGTGGATTATAGGAAAGAAGAAAGGGAGGGAAGGAAGGAGGGGGGAAGGAAAGAATGAACTAATATTCTTGGGATGATTATTGAATTTTGGACTCTTGGCTCTATACAAAACAATTTAAAATTCTACTTAAAGCTTTACACATAGCTCTCTAAAATATCTAATTTTATTTATGCAGTTTTTGTCTATAATTGGACTCTTCCACTAGTTAAGAAAGCTCTGTGAGGAAAAGACTTTGTCTTATTCATCCCTGTATCGCCTGTGTCTAAAACAGAGTCTGACTCATTGAAGACCTCGAGGGAACATGTGCTAAATAAACAGTCTAACAAAATAGGGATTCTTTTCCAGAAAAGGTAATAACTGAAGGCTGAGCTGCTGGTGGCAGGATGCACAAGGGAAGACTTTTCCACCAAAAAACTAAAAATCTGTGTAATTTTCTTCTATTTCTCCTTATTAAAGACTGTTTTCATACACCTGATGTCCACTGTCAAGTTCAAGGTTCTATTATCCCTGAAAGAACAAGGTACATTCTTGTCTAGGCTCTAGATATATTTAATTCTGTTACAAACTTCTAAGGTATCAATTCATATTTTTAAAATATATCTGATGCCCCCATAATTGAGAAGGTATTTGAGGGCAGAATATATTTCTTTCTTTCTTTTTTTTTGAAAAACACATGGTAGCCTCTTGACTGTTGTACCAATTAAAATTTCATCAATAATGTGAGAGAGTTCCTTTTTAATAAGTAACTTATACATGCTGTCAGAAAAGAGGGAAAATGGAGTTATATTAAGAGAGCTGCAACAGTTAGATTAAGGAGACAAATAAAATTTGTGTAAACATTTGATAAATGGGAAAATCATAATGCCCTTTTCAGAATAACCATTTGATTTTTTGTGGGTATTATTTGAGTGAAATTAATGAATTTTCATTTGAGCATGTTGGCTTTTTACTCATAAAGGAAAAGCAATTCAACAGAATAGTCAAAAGCAAAAACCTTTTAAAAATTTTACGTTCCAAGGGATGATTCAGCCCTCTTCTTTACTTCGTCACTTTGAACTAGGCTGCTTACATTTATCAAATTAACTAGATGCTTTACAAATCTTTGTATGTGCTGGATAAAACTGGCTGATGTCTGACAAACTATAGTCTACAATCTCCACATCAGTTGTCTGTAACATGCTTTGAGCTGAATTCTAATTTTCACTTCCCTATTTCTAATTTTTGATAATTGCACATTGCCTATCAATAATGTTCTCATTTAAACCCTTGCTGTAATAGATACATATATATCTAGTTCTTTTGCTCTTGCATAAGACATTGTGGCAGTTAATTCTATAGTCTAAGGACCATTTTGTAATGAAATTTTGCTTGAATTGCTTATAAAATAATCCCCTTCTCAAACTTGATCGATAAACCTCTTGTTTTTCTAATTAGTTATTACATTGGCTCAAACAGCTTCCTAGAATCAATCAGTTCCTTTCTATTTCAAACTTCTGTGCCATCATTTCTTTAACTCTATCAGTCACCTCTGACTAATCTATCTTTATAATTCATACCCACAACCCTGAACTATTTCTCTGCCTTCTGACCTAAACTTTTCAATCTCCACTATCCTTTCCCTAGTTTAGGGAATCTGGAGGTAAGCCTGATATTTCAAAAATGATACTTCTGGACTTCCCTGGTGGTGCAGTGGTTGGGAGTCCGCCTGCCGATGCAGGGGACACGGGTTCGTGCCCCGGTCCGGGAGCATCCCACATGTCACGGAGCGGCTGGGCCCGTGAGCCATGGCCGCTGAGCCTGCGTGTCTGGAGCCTGTGCTCTGCAACTGGAGAGGCTGCAACAGTGAGAGGCCCAAACGATACTACCTCCCTTTGGTGGGACACATTTAATAATTTTGTTATAAAATACTTTATGTTCTTTTTCCATTTTGTCCTCAGTTTGAGAATAATATGGCTTTTTGTTTGATCCATTTGTTGATACACTAAAGTCAAATTAAGTTATGCTTAATAAACCTGAAACTTTTATATGATTCAACGTGCCACAGTTGAGATTTATTAGTAACTGAGGACAAATTATCACATTAGTATATTTTATTCTTTCTAAATACAATTTTTATGTTATATGTCATAAAATTCACTTTGTTGTGTACATTTTTATTAATTCTGGCACATTTGCAGAGTCATGTATCTACAGCCAAAGTCATGATACAGAACAGTTTTATCAAATCATAAACTTTCTTTATGGGTTTCCCTGGTGGCGCAGTGGTTAAGAATCTGCCTGCCAATGCGGGGGACATGGGTTCGAGCCCTGGTCTGGGAGGATCCCACATGCCGCGGAGCACTGGGCCCGTGAGCCACAACTACTGAGCCTGCGCGTCTGGAGCCTGTGCTCCGCAACAAGACAGGCCACGACAGTGAGAGGCCCGCACAAAAAAAAAAAACAAAAAAAAACCTTTCTTTATGCCTCTCCTTGATAGTCAACCCTTTCCTCTACCCTGAACCCCTAGCAACCACTGATCTATTCTCCATCCCGATAGCTTTGCCTTTTCCAGAACATCATATAAATAGAATTATTTAGTTTGTAGTCTTTTGACCTGGCTTTTTTCAGTTAGCAAAAAGCATTTGAGATTTATGAATGTTGTTGCACGTATCAATAGTTTTGGGTTTGGTTTTTTTTTTAAGTTTTATTGCTGAATACTATTCCACTGTATGGATGTACTACAGTTTGTTTATCTGTTCACTGGCTGAAGAACATTTGGGTTCTTTCCAGTGTTTTGTGATTATGAGTAAAGCTGCTAAAAACTTCCACATACATGTTTTTGTGTGAACATAATTTTTCTCTCTTTTGGGGGGAAGTGGGATTTCTGGGTCACATGGTATAGGTGTGTTTACCTTTAAAAGAAACTGTTTCTGCTTTCCAAAGTGATCATTTTGCAATTTATGAATGTTCGAGTTGCTCTGTATCCTCACCAGCAACTGATGTTATTTTTTAGGCATTCTAATAAACATTTGGTAGTATTTCATAGTGGTTTTAATATGAATTTTCTTAATGACCAGATAAAATGAACATCATTTTATCTGCTTATTTGCCATCCGTATACCTTCTTTGATTTAGTGTATATTCAAACATTTTGCCCATATTTTTATTGTGTTGTTTACTTTCTCTTTGATGAGTTTTGAAAGTTCTTTATATATTCTGTAAACAAGTCCTTTGCCATATAGGTGATTGACAGATATTTTTGCCCTGTCTGTGGTTTGTGTTTTCATTCTCTTAACAGTGTGTTTTGCTGTCTCAGGTCTTCTACCAATCTTTTGGGGGGAGGGTAGGGGAGCGAGGCCCATGGAGTAAGTTAGGTGTTAAGAGTGGGTCTGAACTCCCTCCCTATCTATGATCCCCAAGGGATCCACATACTCTTGCCAGTCTCTACTTGTCCTTTACCAATTTGTTAATAATTCCAGCTGAACTCTTTTTAGATTTTGGTCTAGTTGGCTACCCTGTGACTGAGGTCTCTTACGGATCTAAAAAAAGTTGTAAACCTGCAGTTTGTCCAGCTTTGGTTCTTGTTATAAGGATGGATTAATGTTTTTTTCAGCTCTCTACTTCCCATGTAGAAACCAGAATTCTCCTCATTCTGTTTTTCATGTGACTTTTCATTTACCTAAGTTGGGGAAATATTATTAGAAACAAAAATCGTTTGTTAACCTAGAAAACCTCTCCACAAAGGTAGAAAAAGAGAAAGAAAACAGTTTTATTATTGAATGAGCATTAAACTGGAGTGTGATACATAGCACAGGCAATCTAAAAAGAATGCAAAGACAGAAAGAAATCTTACCCTTTTATACAACCAAGCAGATACAACCCATTATATACTTGTTCCCAAGTAAACAATAAACAATAACAAGCCTCAAGTATGAGGACTTGACAGCACCCTTTCTCACACAAAGTTCATCCAAAATTCACCTGGTAATTGGAGTGACCATTTGTGTTTGGTAATGGTCTTTATCCAAAAGAAAAAAAAATTCCTGGATCTTTATGACAGGAGCTAGGTTTGCAACTTAGAGCCAGATACCAGCTAAACTTAGGCTCCTGTCCTCCGTGGAAACTGGGAGATAGGGGCACTATTTTCCTTGATGATTGCATTTCAAATCATGGCTCCCTGGTCCTTGAGGAAACATTACTGGGTTGTAGAACTAAAAAAAGGCTTACTTAGCTTTTGAAAAGATTTACATACATTTCAAAGAGGCAGAGAAAGATTTTATAATTACTGAAATTCTAAAGTAAATGCTTTAAGAAAAGGAAGGGGGAGGAGCCTGTTTCCCTGTTTGCACCAGGGAGAATTGATTTTTTTTTTCTTATTTTTAATTTGTATTTTTTCTTACACCTGTAAACATCAGGAATGCAGCCCACAGAAAGGTTTACACAATATATTTAAATGCTTTGGTTTACTTGAGATTTACAACAATCCTGTGAGGCAAGCCAGAAAGTAATTATTTCTATTGGTCCAGTTTAGTAGATGAGGAAATTAAGATGCAGAGAAGCCAGTTGAATTGTCCAATTACACACTTCTAAGAAGAAATAAAACCAAGGCCTCTCAAATCCAGCTTCTGTGGAGTTGTCTCCAGTCCTGCCACTCTATACTACCTTCTCAAAAGCTTATATATTAATAATCCCAAATTTATGTTTAGGATCAAAGAGTAAACACATGCACACTTCACAGGTCTCAACAAACGTTTAGGATATATAATTTAGCCATATTAAATGTACCCTTGATTGGTTCAGTTGACAAGTAATTTGGCTGAGAGCAAAAGAGCCAACAGAGTTAATATTTATTGATACATTTATTATCAATACACACATCTCACCTCATTTATGCCTTCAAAGAATATTTATTGAATGTGTATTATGTACCACATATCATTTTAGGGGCTGGGGAAGCAGTAATGAATCAAACTGATCAAATCCCTGCCCACATGAAGCTTATATTCTAGTGGGTGGAAAAGAGACTAATACTTAACACTACATAAAATATGTATATATATACACAAAGTGATTGCAATGTATACAGTGTAGAAAACCAAAGACCAAAACAAGAAACAGGGGACAATATGTGTTAGGAGGATACAAGAGCTTTTTTTTTTTTTTTTGGCAAAGGCCTGAAGAAAGCTAAGAGTAAGCCATGATGATACCTAGGGAAAAAGCAAATACATAGGGGAAAAATAAGTAAAGTGTCCTTGAAGCAAGACTATGTTTGTGTATTCAAGTAACAGCAAAGAAGATATGTGACTGGCGCTGAGTCCAGGAGGAAAGAGAGGTGGAAGGGGCTAGGTTATTAAGAGCCTTGTAAGTGAGATCAGAAGCCTTTGTGTTTTGAGAAAATGACGTTGATCAAACATTTAAAAAGTTCACTCTGGCTGAGAAGACACTATTGTGGGTCTAGGGCACCAGCACTGAGACCAGATAGGCAACTATTGCAATTCAGCTGAATTCATGGTACCAAATAGGGGGAAATATCCCTGCTTTATCTTATTGTTATAGTTTTTAAATTCACTTTTTTTCAAAATGTTTTTTTAAATTTATTACAGTGGTAATAGATTTATGATACCATGTAAATATAAAATATGGACTTTAATACATCAGAAGGGCATTTGCTTAGGAAACATTTCATTGACATTTCATGTAGAAAAATAACTTCACATTTGCCTAGGATAGGCTGAGACCATGACAGAATGAGTAGTAAGAGTGCTCCGAGCTGTGTTTTTCAAATAAGAATTTACTTGATAGTTTATCAAGTAGACAACATGTGGAGAGAAAGATACAGTCTGCACATCCAAATTCATCTTGTAGTAACATTTGCGATTGAGATTAAGGAGAGACGTACTGGAGTAAATTCCTATCTGCTTAAGAACTGACAAAACTTGATTTACATTTGTCAGTTTCTCAGTATTACTGAAATATGTATTGGTCCACTAACAAATTATTGCAGAATATCTTCCACAAATTCAGTAACAGTTTTTCTGCACGGTGTCCCTATTTTTATCTTAAATGTGGCAAATTATCCTCAACTTTAGGATAGTCTTCAAATTCCTTTGCATGTTAAGTAAATTTATTCAAAGGGCTTTTAAGTCGCTTTATAATTTTACTAAGATCTGAAATACAATTTCTAGGCTCTTTCTACTTTATTAGTTTGAAATAACTAACTGAAGGCTTTGGAAGAAAAATCAGTATCTAAAAATGTTTTCCCTTTTTCTATTGTTAGAGTAAAACAAAGTAAGTGTTGAGATCTCTTTGTCACCTATAGATTTCTCATTACCCTCATAGCATTCCATTGTTTGCTACATCCTTAATTGAAGGACTGTTATAAACACTTATGATCATCGATCTTAGAAAGCTCATGTAATTTAATAGACTTCTTGTGGGGTAGTTGTTCCTCAAGAAAAAGTTGTTCTTTATTGTTCAGTTTATTTTCACATTAATGGTTGTTTGAGAAGCTGCATCTATTTGTTTCTTTTCTTTTCTGACAGCTTTTAGCTTCTCCTCCTTCTTGTATTTATTTTATTATTATTATTTAAAGAATCTAGATCCTACCCTCATCTTTTACATAGAGTTAACAATAAGAATGACTAAGGTAAAGATGTCACTGACATCCCCATGACCACAACATAAATTCAGTCCAAATTAAAAGCCATCATCTTCCAGGCTTCCATTTCTTTGACCTACACCTAGGTATTTTCCTTTCTCATTTGAGTATACAAAGCCAACCTTCTTCACTTTCATACCCTTTTTCTAAGATCATAAAAACTTAAGTCCCTATTCCATAAATACACTCATTCAACACAATTTATATGTAGAATATATGAATCAGTGGTATCATCAGAAAAGGCAAAGGAATATGCATTGAATCTTGGGATCAGATAACACTGAGAGCTATAATGGACCTTCCAGATTATTTATACCAGCAATTTTATTTTATTGGTAAGCAAATTCAAAGGTCTGAGAAGTTAAGCAGCATATTTCGGGATACACAACAAAGTGCAAGTACCGAATTGGAACACTGGTATCTTGACTTCCATTTCGTGTTTCTGCTACTACACCACAATGATTTTCACCTACATAAGTAGTCATAGTAACAGTATAATGAAACAATACTTCAAAAAGGAGAATTAAGATTATGTTGATGATAATTATATTACTAAGCACCTGCTTGGATATGCCATTCTTTCTTTCATCCAAATTACTAAAACAGAATACAAAGCACTTAAAAAGATACAACTGCTATATTATAGTAACTTATAAAGAAGAAATGACCATGGTTATAATATAAATAATTTCCAGAAATGTACCTAATTATGGAACATTTTCAGAAAGTAAGCATTTGCTTTATAAAAAATTAAGTGGCAAGGTTTTCTCTGATTTGAAAGAGAAGAAATCAAAGGAGGTCAGGAAAAGTTGAATATGCACTTTTATTTTTGTTTAAAGGAGAGTAAAAATTTTAAGTGGATACTTTATGTGAATTTTTAATGTAGAAAGTTATAGAGGCATAAGGAGTTCTAAGAGAGAATCAAATAAAAAGATAATTCAACAATGAACCCCGTTTATTACATTCTTACTATGTAACAGATGTTTCCTGGCTCTGGGTGGTAAAAGAAAATAAGACCTAGTTTTGGATCTTAGGAATCTCAAGACTAATATTAAAACAAATTTATACTATTTAGTAAACTACAATATAGGTAGAAATATATGTAGGAAACATGATACAGACGAAGTACAAAAAAGGAATTTGTTTGCTTGACCCATCAATGTCAAGAAAGGCCCTGCCAAGAAATGATGACTAATATTGGTGTCAAAAGTTAAGAGTTCACCATAGAGACATGAGGAATATTATATCTCAGCAGGGGAAGCAGTCTGTTTAATGGTTTGGGGACATCAAACAACATGACATGTTTGAGCAAGGGCCAAAATTTTTCCTTTTGGATTATGCTTAGAATGTTTCAGGAGATGAGGAAATAGAATTAGATAGAGAGCAGGACTTGGGAAGCCTTGCTCTACATAACACATCAAACAGCTTTTTCATAAGAAGTGAAACATACGGAGAAAAAGAAAAACAAAAGAAATGTACAAATCTGGGTTTATTTTGGTGAAATCTGTTGAAGCAAACCTCAGGATCATGATGTTATATATATTGTAGTGGAAAGTAATGCTTTGGGAAAGACAGAAAATCATCCACAATCGCATCATCATTTACCTTGACTTCTTGAAAGGTAGTAGCATCACACTCCCCTCTACATGCCCCTTCTCACTTTCGTTTCCATGAAGAGCCCCTCACTCCAACTTTTCTTCCTAGATATCTAAGCTCTTTGCTGCCATCATGCCCATAACTTTGTGACTTGAGGATGTAGTGGGATTGTAAAAAATTCCTCAGCAAATAGTAGTGCAGCCAGGGAAAGAGGAATGGGCAAATCAGTTAAGTCAGGGGAGAAAATAGTATGGTTAAAGGCAATGCAAATTGAATAGGAGACTCATGTTTAAGTTGAGGAAAAATGAGGAGAAAGACATAGTGATTTGTGTGAAAAAGACTAGAGGACTAGGGCCGAAATTAAAACCCTTAGAGCTGAATTTTAAACTAAATGTACAAAGTAATTTGAAGCAAAGCTAGTGGACCAAAATATAACAAAGAGTCCAAATTGTGCCTTTCCATAAGCAAAGGTCATGAACCAGTGGTATTTTCTTTGTAATAGGAACCCTATAGGAAATCTAAGATTAATGCTGGATGTAGATTTACTTGCATTAAACATGCTGATTCTACACTATTTTTGAAAGGTTAAGAAAACATGTGAGGAGCCCAATACAATGAAAAGTGTTTGCATGATTTCTTTTTTGAACCTGAAGAGGTTGAAGCAAACCCTAGACTGAATCTGTAAGATGATAGTTGTAGCAGACACAGATGGCATCCCACCTCTCACCTTTACCATCTTGATTCATACTTGTGAACTTCAAACTGCCAGCTCTTAAATTTATGTGTGTGTGGGGGTTTTTTTGGCCCTTGGGGCTTGTTTTGCAGCTAGACAGCAGACCAGAAATTATAGGCAATTAATAGCTCCCAGGACAGCTACATGTAAAAGAATGAAATTACAACACTCCCTAACACCATACACAAAAATAAACTCAAAATGGATTAAAGACCTAAATGTAAGGCCACACACTATCAAACTCTTAGAGGAAAACATAGGCAGAACACTCTTTGACATAAATCACAGCAAGATCCTTTTTGACCCACCTCCTAGAGAAATGGAAATAAAAACAAAAATAAACAAATGGGACCTAATGAAACTTCAAAGCTTTTACACAGCAAAGGAAACCACAAACAAGACCAAAACACAACACTCAGAATGGGAGAAATTACTTGCAAATGAAGCAACTGACAAAGGATTAATCTCCAAAATTTACAAGCAGCTCATGCAGCTCAATATCAAAAAAACAAACAATCCAATCCAAAAATGGGCAGAAGACCTAAACAGACATTTCTCCAAAGAAGATATACAGATTGCCAACAAACACATGAAAGAATGCTCAACATCATTAATCATTAGAGAAATGCAAATCAAAACTACAATGAGATATCTCACACCCGTCAGAATGGCCATCATCAAAAAATCTACAAACAATAAATACTGGAGAGGGTGTGGAGAAAAGGGAACCCTCTTGCACTGTTGGTGGGAATGGAAATTGATACAGCCACTATGGAGAACAGTATGGAGGTTTCTTAAAAAACTAAAAATAGAACTACCATACGACCCAGCAATCCCACTACTGGGCATATACCCTGAGAAAATCATAATTCAAAAAGAGTCATGAACCACAATGTTCATTGCAGCTCTATTTACAATAGCCAGGAGATGGAAACAACCTAAGTGTCCATCAATAGATGATTGGATAAAGAAGATGTGGCACATATATACAATGGAATATTACTTAGCCATAAAAAGAAACGAAATTGAGTTATTTGTAGTGAGGTGGATGGACCTAGAGTCTGTCATACAGAGTGAAGTAAGTCAGAAAGTGAAAAACAAATACCGTGTGCTAACACATATATATATGGAATCTAAAAAAAAAAAAAATTCTTCTGAAGAACCTAGGGGCAGGACAGGAATAAAGAAGCAGATGTAGAGAATGGGCTTGAGGACATGGGGAGTGGGAAAGGTAAGCTGGGACAAAGTGAAAGAGTGGCATGGACATGTATACACTACCAAATGTAAAATAGATAGCTAGTGGGAAGCAGCCACATAGCACAGGGAGATCAGCTCGGTGCTTTGTGACCATCTAGGGGGGTGGGATAGGGAGGGTGGGAGGGAGACGCATGAGGGAGGAGATATGGGGATATATGTATATGTAATAGCTGAGTCACTTTGTTATAAAGCAGAAACTAACACACCATTGTAAAGCAATTATACTCCAATAAAGATGTTAAAAAAAAAAGAATGCTAAGTGGTAAATTTTGAAATCTAATTTTATATTTAATATTTCAAAAATCTCCCTGTAACCAAAGGCTACCCCCATTAGAACAGTGGTAAGGATTCAGGTGTTATTATATCTCACTGATTCCTTATTTACAGGATATTAGAGAATATAAAATATGCTTCTTCAGAGAAGGAAATGAATGCTTATTATTGTGCCATTGACAAGCTGAGAACCTTGGGGTCAGAGCACTCAAGAACATCTACCTGTCACGTACTAATGGTAAGTGTGTGTAAAATGTAAGAGGAAGGAAGATTTTTCCTAACCCTATAGCTTTCATTATATTCACCTATCTGTCCTTTACATCTTTGATTAATTCCATTTAGGGGCACATAGATGTTTTCACAGACAGTTTATTTTGATTCACAAAATGGAAAAACAAAGGACCTTTTTTCATTTTGCTTAAGCTTTAACTTCTAATTGAAGAAACTCACCTGGAATAAGCTTTACAATAGTGAGTACATTTTGTGAGTCAACTGTCACTTAAAACATATAATTCCTGAAACAAATTGGTTTACATGGACTTTAATTTTTGTCCTACTGTTTACTTTCTCCCAATAAAATATGCACCAGATGGATGTTAAGAAAATGGATTGAGTGAGAGAATACATTTTTGCAAAGGTGATTTCTCCTCAAGTAAATCGTTCATATTACTTCGCCAAAAGTTTATGTCTAAGGAGGAGAAAATCAACTATACAAATGACTAACTATTAAACAGAACATATAATGTTTAGGGACAATTCTCTATGGGTCACTTGCTATTCTGCATATCTTGTGAGGCACTGGCTGCCCTTTGTCTGATATTTTCAACAAAGTCTGTGTATCAAACAGCCTTGGAAGTTATAAATAATGTCTCCAGAGCAGGGGGGAGGCATGCTTTCTGCCCATTATACAAAATTCAGGTTTCCTAAGCACAGGGCTCCTTTCCTGCAATGCAACTCACTGTATGTTCTGGTGTCACCTGGACCTCTCCATGTCACTCTCTGGTTACTGGGACTTGGATAACCAGTGTAAGAAAATGCATATACTCTGGCTACTACTATTGCTTTGAGTAATAACGTTCTTTATCTCTTACCCAAGCGTCTTGTGTTTTTTGCCAGCATCCATGAAACTGTGACAGGCTAACTTGTTAGCTTGCAAGAAGAATAAAAATCTTAGCTTCTTCACAGCTCTTGACAGCAGCAAATACCTCTGTTTTCCTATTTGCAAACAAAAAACAAACAAAATTAGCCTTTAAAATAGCATTTAAGGGCTTCCCTGGTGGCGCAGTGGTTGAGAGTCCGCCTGCTGATGCAGGGGACACGGGTTCGTGCCCCGGTCCGGGAAGATCCCACATGCTGCGGAGCAGCTGGGCCCGTGAGCCATGGCCGCTGAGCCTGCGCGTCCGAAGCCTGTGCTCCGCAATGGGAGAGGCCGCAACAGTGAGAGGCCCGCGACCGAAAAAAAAAAGCATTTAAAATTTTCCTTTTGCTCCTATTTTTGTTTTAATATGTATCATAAGTCTGAATTTCTTCAAATCATTTAACTAGCTTCAAATATATGATTAAAATGTGAGATACGTAACATGATGAAGAGTGAAACTGTAAATCAAGGAATATAGTTTTGATATCAGTTATTTATGAAAGTGACGCTACAACCATTTTAACTTGTCTCCTTGTAGCACTGTGTTCTTTTTTTAACAGAACATCAAATTCACTAAGGTTAAGTAATGATGATAAAATTGAACTCTCTATTGTTACATATACATTATTTTTACTTGTTTATATCCATATTTTTTACTTTAAATGTTGTCAGAACTGTAAGAATAACATATATGTGTATATATTACACAGGTATACATTATTTAGATCTAAATTTATATACATTTCAATATTATTTATATACTTACATTATATATAAATTTATATATTTTTATTAACATACATTTGAGGAATATGTGTGAATATTTAAGCCACATCACTATAAGCTCCTTTGCTAATTACTTATCTAAGTCTGAATTTCTTCTGTATTTAAGCCGAATAAACAATTTAAAATTGTAGGCAACAAATTAATTCTACTCATAATCTGCATTGATTATCTTATATAATTATCTAAAATAGTTGTACACAATGTTTGTATGGTGTTATATGCAAGAACATGGGGGAAACAAAGGTATTTAACTACTGAAAAATTTCATGACTTCCTGTCATAGGCTTTTGTCCTATCCCCTTCCCCATGTATTTTCTCTTTTGAATTTTAAGTACTGCACAATTTCAAACATGTGCTCCTATGGAGAAGAAGGGACATGCAGTTTTACATCCAGGTGTGATGCGACAGATAGCATCACTGAGTTCTGTATACACAGAACAGTATTACCAATTCCATGTCATAGTTATCTATACTACTATAGTGCTTGCTAGAGCAGGGAATATCTTCTCCCTGGATTTCATCAGCATCAGGATTAATTTGCTGGCCTCAGTGTTGACCAGGATACTGGTGCTGGTGGGGTTAGAGATCTGGACATCATCACAAAGCTATTTCTATCACCAAACAACAAGGACTACTCTAAAGAATAGGCACAGTTTTAGTAAATCATTTTTATGCAGTTGCACTTGACGTCATTACGGGAAACTTGGAAGCTAGAATTAGAGGACATTTTTGATCCTTTAAGAAACTTTCCTAGCTCAGCAGACTATGAATACTATTAAATCTCTTTCAGAGATAGTATCAGCATGATGGCGTACTTAGGATTGGACCCTAAAAACCCATATAAGTCAACATGAAAAAAGAGATTTTGGACATTCACTACAGTGCTATCAGTTTGAGAATGTTTGAAGTCTGTGCTTCCTCTTCTATTATTCCTGTTTTTAGATTAGAAACTCGAGAAAGGCAATGCTAACATTTGTTCCTAATTGCTAGGCAGTATGCTAAAAAATAAAGATAAGCAGAAAATAAAAATGTTGATGGTTGTTATATCTAAGTTATATGATGATAGAAATATTTTTTTTGTTCTTTAAAGCTAATTCTATATTGCCAAAAATCACAACTCATTCTCGAGCCTAATCCCTGGAGACAGATGTAAAAACAGAATTCATAATTGGTTAAGTCTTAAAGAATGGGGCAGAGATTAAGAATATGGTGAATATTAGCACATGAGATATTGTCCTAAGACGCTGTGTTTTTGCTGATGGGTAGAGGGTCACTGATGAGATATGGAGTTTAGGGATAACAGAAGTAGTAGAGATGGGGTAGGGATGCCTGTTACATGAATTACTTGCTAAAATAAGTTAGATCTTAATAGCTGATTTGGGGTTTAAAAAAACGTGAATATCAAAATATGATCTACATGAGAATGACCATATCAAATGCCTAGGTAAAGCCCAGTGATCAATATGGTGAGCAGTCTCAAAGAGAAGTAGTCTATTTTGAGCAAAATACCACCTACCTGTGAAATGAACAGTCAAAAAGCTTATCTTTCTGTAACAGGGTATAGATAATATACAAATATCTCACGCACTACATCTGACTCTCTTCTTTGGGGCTTATGCCTTGAGGCCACATAAACGTGTTTGCCATAAGTTAGTTTATTATTCTCTTTCATTTTAAGTAACTTATTGAATATTTCCTGTACTTTTATGGTAATTTTACAGTAATTTGCTTCCATTATGGTAATAATGAACATTTATCAGCAACACTGTAAATAGTTAAACTACCTACATTTTTTTTTAACAGTCTGGCTTCAAAAATTGCTCATCTAGAACTTATCTAGCCTTAATTACAAAGCAATGTTACCTTGTTCTTTTTGTTATTGTGATATTTGGGATGGGGTTAATTATGACCAACAAATATTAGGAATCGATTCTAGATGAAGGAGTAAGATGGGCTCTGAAATGTCTAAAAGATAGAAAGATCAGTTGAAGGATGTATATACAATACCATCACAGCCATGTGAAAAGGGAAAATGCATGGAAAATTACTCAAATACTTGGTGTATACAAAGCTAAGAAGGATTAAGTAATACTTAACCTATGCTTCACCAATGCGTTAAATAAAGTGGATAATTAAACATTATCAGTAAAACTTGGGTATTCCTGTTTTCTTAAAGTTCATGTTGTTCTATTCTGAATCATATCGTATTCTTATAATTCTTATACAATATTCATAGAGGCTATTCACAAAACCTAAATGTATACAATATTCATAGAGGCTATTCACAAAACCTAAATGTACAAATGCATACACATATGTAACCCATCCCCATCAAGATATAGTGTTATTCCACCACCTCACAAAGATCAGTCATGCCTTTCCCAGCCAATTCCAATAGACCACCTCCACATCATTCCTCTTCCACAGTTCTGATTTCAACTATAGATTGGATTGGCTCATTCTAGAATTTTTAACAGCTTTATTAAGGTGTAACTGACATACAATAAACTGCATATATTGAAAGCACAAAATTTGATAAATTTTGGCATATGAGTACATTCACGTAACAACCAGCACAATCAACATAATGAATATATCCATCACCCCCAAAAGGTTTCTCATGCTCCTTCGTAATTTCTTTCACATCCCTCCCAGTCCACAGGCAACCACTGAATGATACTCTTTACGTCACTATACATTCGTTTTCATTTCCTAGAATTGCATATAAATGAAATCATACAGTATGAGTTATGTTGTTATGTGTTATGTTCTTTCACTCAAAATAATTATTTAGAGAGCCATGTATGTTATAGCATGTATCAATACTTTGTTCCATTGTATGTATACACCAAAGTTTATCTATTCCTCTGTTGATGGACATTTGAGTTCTTTCCAGTTTTTCACTATTACAAATAAAGATGCTATGAACTTTCATATAAACATCTTTGCATGGATATAAGCTTTCATTTCTCTCAGGTAAATACCTGGTGGTATAATAGCTAGGTCATGTTGCAGGTATGTGGTTAACTTTTTAAGAAACTGCCAAACTGTTCTCCGAAGTGGATGTACCAACTTACATCCTCACCAGCAGTCTCTGAGAGTTCCTTCACATCCTTGGCAATACTTGGTATGAGCAGTCTTTTTACTGTGCATATTCTGATATGTGTGTAGTGGTATCTCATTGGGATTTTAATTTTTATTTCCCTAATGATTAATGATGTTGAGCATCTTTTCACGTGCTTCTCTGTCATTCTTAACTGTCTTTCAGTGAACTGTCTGTTTAAACCTTTTGACCATTTATATTGGGTTATATGTTTTCTTATTATTGAGCTTTAAAAGTTCTTTATAAATGCTGGGTAGCTTTTTACCATATAAGCCTTTTACCATATATATGTTTTGCAAATATTTTCTCCCACTCTATTAGTTGTCTTTTCATTCTCTTAGCAGTGTCTTTTTGAAGAACAGATGTTTTTAATTCTGGTGGAATCCAATTTATCAATTTGTTCTTTTATGAATTGTCCTTTTGAAGTAGTAGCCAAAAAATCTTTGCCTAGCCCAAGAACCCAAAGGCTTTCCCCTACATTTCCTTCTAGCAGTTTTATAGTTTTGGATTTTACATTTAGATCTGTGATCCATTTTTTGTTATTTTTCTTGTACAGTGAAAGTAATGGATCAAAGTGTGTGTGTATATTTCCAATTGTTCCAGTATCATTTTTTGAAACGACTATCTTTTCTTCACTGAATTGCCTTTGTACCACTGTTGACAATCAGTTGTTTATATATGTTAGAGTCTATTGCCAGTTTTTCTATTCCGTTCCATTGAGCCATTTGTCTATCTTTACAAAAATACCACATTGTCTTGATTATCATACTTTATAATGTCTTGACATGAAGTAGTGTCAGTCCTCCAAATTTCCTTTTCTTTTTCGAAGTCATTTTGGCTATTCTTGTCCATTGTATTCCCACATAAATTTTAGAGTATATCAATTTCTTTAAAAAAATATAAAGGCCTTCTGGGATTTTGATGGAGATTTTGTTGAACCTAGAGATATTTGGGGGAGAACTGACAACTAAATGGTCTCATTTTCCAATCTCTAACTCCTTTATTTCATTTATTTCCTTTTACTGGGCTGGCAGGTGTCTCTTTTACAATGTGGAATAAAAAATAGTGATAGTAGCCATTCTTATCTAATTCCCAATTTCCAGTGGTTTTCCACTAAGTATGATGTTTGCAATGGAGGGTATTTTTTTGGTAGATATCCATTATCTAGTTTGATAACATCTCTTTTTATCATGAATCAATATTGATTTGTATAAAACAATTTTCTTTATCAACTTGTATATTTGTCTCATTTAATATGTCATTGTGTTATGCCAGCCCTATACTTATTTGCCCTCAGAGCCACTCCTTACTCTTTCTTTGCTCTGCTCTGTAGTGTTTTGCAGATAACTCCTGCAGGCTGCAGCTCCTAGGTTCTCCAATATTTGGCTACTATCAAGGATCGGGCAACAAGGACACCAGCAGATTATAGTCCAGGAGGAGAGAAACAGTCAGACATTTTCTCCTTCTCCCTTTCTCTCTCTGAATCAAGTGGCTTCTCCTTCAATGGTTACATCTTCTCTATGACTCTAGCCCCCAATATGTTGGTTAACCATGGTTCTGGATCCTGCTGACCCCAACTCCCAGTCTCCAGTAACACTACCTCGTCTCTTTGTCTCTCTATCCTAAAGATGGGAGTGATTTCCTCAAGTTGCAAAGTATTGGTTTTCCTGACTCTATCCTGTTTGGCTTCTCCATTATTTGAGTAACCAATTTCTTGCATTAAATTCTACCTGAGTTATCGATTGAAAGTAACTTCTGTTTTCCTGAATAATCTCTGACAGTTGCATTTGTAATTATTTTGTTTGATTTTCTAATGTGAAACTCTCCTTTCACTCCTAGGAAAAACTCAATTCAGTCATAAGCAGTTAAATGTGTTCAAGTCTCTTATATCATATATAACCAAAACAAAACAAAGCAAAACACCCACTGGGACCCTGAAACCTCTCTAAATAATTCTCTGCTTCTCTCCTCCTCTTCACATCCTTCTCCAAAATAATTTTCTCCACTTACTAGTATTTGTGTGTGTTTGCATGTATATGTGTGTGTGTATGTATATATATGTATATAGATATTCAAAAAATTCTAAGAACATAAGGAATACAGAGACATTCAGCTTGTAAAAAATTCCAGCACTACACATAAAGCTCTATTAGCATTACTTGTGGGAAACACCCCAAGTGGTACTCAGAGGGATATTTATAGCCTTAAATAAATTTATTTAAAAAATAATGCAACTGCTATGGAAAACAGTATGGAGGTTCCTCAAAAAACTAAAAATATAACTACCATATGATCCAGCAATTCCACTTCTGGGTATTTCTTGGAAGAAAATGAAAATGCTAACTTGAAAAGATATATGCACCCCCATGTTCATAGCAGCATTATTTACAATAGCCAAGATATGGAAACAACCTAGATGTCCACCAATGGATGAATGGATAAAGAAAATATCATATATATATATATGTATGTGTATATATATATACATAATGTAATATTATTTAGCCATAAAAAGAAGGAAATCTTGCCATTTGCAACAACATGGATAGACCTTGAGGGAATTATGCTAAGTGAAATAAGTCAGACAGAGAAAGGCACTTATATGTAGAATAAAAAAAAAAAATGAACTCAATGATACAGAGAAACTACTGGTGGTTGCCAAAAGCAGGGGGTGGAGAGTGGGCAAAATGGATAAAGGTAGTCAAAAGGTACAAACTTCCAGCTATAAAATAAATAAGTCCCGGGGATGTAATGTACAGTATGGCAACATGGTTAATAATACTGTATGTGTATATTTGAAAGATGCTAAGAGATCTTAAAAGTTCTCATCACAAGAAAAATTGTAACCATGTGTGGTGATGGGTGTTAACTAGATTTATTGTGGTGACCATTTCACAATATATACAAAAGTCGAATCATTATGTTGTATACCTGAAACTATTATGATGTTATATGTCAATTATAACTCAATTTAAAAATAAAATCCATTAAAGAGAATAGAAAGCATAGAGACCATAGGAATAAGAAATTAGGGAAAAGAACAGGCTAATTTGAAAAAGAACTAAAACAATATCTGGAAATAAAAATATAGTTATTGAAATTAAAATCCCAATGGACAAAAAAAAATAGAAATATTTAAAACATGCAAAAAATTTCAAGAAACTAGAGGAGCACCATATTAAACCCCCCAAAATAGAATGTATGAAATAGTGTAGAAATGATTAATTAAAAGACAATGAAAAAAAAAAAAAAAGGGCTTCCCTGGTGGCGCAGTGGTTGAGAGTCCGCCTGCCGATGCAGGGGACACGGGTTTGCGCCCCTGTCCGGGAGGATCCCACATGCCGCAGGGCGGCTGGGCCCGTGAGCCATGGCTGCTGAGCCTGCGCGTCCGGAGCCTGTGCTCCGCAACGGGAGAGGCCACAACTGTGAGAGGCACGCGTACCGCAAAAAAAAAAAAAAAAAAAAGACAATGAAGCCAACTAACAAAAGCCTACTCTTTGAAAACGCTGATATAACTGACAGTTTTATAGTTATCATCAATTACAAAAGAAAGAAACAGAAGTGATATTAGTTGAATAATATTGTACAAAATATAGGTGCAGAAGGAATTTAAATATTGTAAGAGAACAGTATAAATATTACCAAATGGAGGACAAGGATAGGTTTCTACATAAATATATATTTCATCTAATAAATTCAGAAGGAATGATAGAGAAAATTAACATTGTGTAACTCTCAATTAGTTAATGGATAAATATGCTAATCTTCAAAGACTGCAAACATCAACACAAATGGAGACAGACATTAGGTTCCTAGTAATAAAAGTGCACAGTATCACCTATGGAGCAGTCTTTCCAGAAGAAGAAAAAAAACAAAGAGAAAAAAGTTAAACCTTAATCTGATCTAACTTCAACCGATTTAAAGAAATACATGGGGAGAAGGACACCAGTGTTGGCATCAGCAAAATCCAGGCCATACGAAACCGGACTGAACATAAGATGAGGGTTTTCCTCCGAACAACAGCAACAAAATGACAAGGAAAAAGAAGTAATGTATCTATTGGAGAGGGGGGAGGATAAGATCTATAAATTAATGGACATAAAAAACAATGACAATGAACAGACTTTACTTGACTCTAATTCAAGGACAAAACATTTAAAAAATATGTCAGGTAAATGTGAAAAGTAATTGGACATTTGATGATATCACAGAGTTAGTTTTTTTAAGGTAGAATATGTATAATCCTACCACATAAGGTTTATATTTCATAAAGAGTACTTACCTTTTGGAAACCGGCACTGACATATTTAAAGATGAAATGGTATTATATCTAGGATTTGTTTCTCATTATTTCAGTGGCAGAGATTGGAGTACCTATGGGTATAAATGGAACCAGACTGACTATGTATTGATAATTGTTGATTCTAATGTCAGATGTATTGGTTTTACTACACTAGTCTCTCTATGTTGTATATGTTTGAGAATTTCTCCAATGAAAAGAATATACATGTTGCCATTAAATTTGAAACCCCAATGAAAATAGACCATTATTTAGAAAAAATATTAATTACCCAATTGATCCAAAGAGAAATAGAAAACTGTAATTGAGAAATACAAACTGAAACTCTCCTCAAAGCTCCAGCCACCTTCAAATGTTTCAGGACAAGGCAGTTCTGCCATATAATAAGCAAAAAATGAACCATTATCTTATGTAAACACATCCAAAGCATACAAAAAGATGGGAAATCTTTCAACTCATTTTCCCAGGCTAGCTTTCCTTGATAAGAAAACCAGCTGAGGACACCCCGAAAACAGAATACTTGAGCCAAGCTCACCCACACACAGGCAAAGATCCTAAATAAACCCATAGAAGTTTCAATACAGCAGTGAATTAAATGTAGAAAAATGAGGCTGAATCCAAGAAATGTAAAGATGATATAACATTAGGAAAAAACTGCCTAAAATATTACCACATTAACAGATAAAATTTTAAAACGCTTTGACCATGTACTGAAATGCAGAAAAAGCTTTTGAAAAGAACTCAACACTAATGCATAGTAATACCATTTAGCAAACTGACATTAGAAGGGAATTTTCATTTCCTAAAATCTACAGCAAAAGAATTGAAATGTGAAACACAAAGTGTTAGTAGCATTCCCGTTAAGGTAAGGAAGAAGACACAGCAAGCAGAATGCTACCAACTCTACTGTTCAACACTGGACTGGAATGCATAGCCAGAGGATAAGAATACAAAAATAAATAAATTTTAGGACTATTAAAAAGAAACAAAAGTTATTCGTTGTAAATTTGATCATCATTTTAGAAAATCCAAAGGATTTTGTACAAGCATCAAATGAAAGAGCCCGTTACCAAGGCGGATATGTTGAGAAATGTAATACAGATGTACAAGAATCACTTCTATAAGATCCTCAGGAAAGCCTCTGAGCATTTGGAGCTGGTCTTTGGCCTTGACGTGAAGGAAGTGGATCCCAACAGGAATATTTATGTCCTTGTCAATAAACTGGAACTAAGCTATGATGCAAAGCCGAGTGATGACAGAGAGGTTCCCAAGACTGGTGTGCTGATGACTGTTCTGGGTGTGATCTTCACGAAGGGCAACTGCGCCACTGAGGAGCAAGTCTGGGAATTGCTGAATATAATGGGGTTGTATGCTGGGAGGAATAACTTCATCAGTGGGGAGCCCAAGAAGCTCATCGCCAAAGATTTAGTGCAGGAAAGGTACCTGGAGTACTGCCAGGTGGCCAACAGTGATCCTCCATGCTATGAGTTTCTGTGGGGCCCGAGAGCCCGCGCTGAAACCAGCAAGATGAAAGTGCTGGAGGTTCTGGCCAAGATCCATGATACGGTCCCCACTGCCTTCCCATCCTGGTATGAAGAGGCTTTGAGAGATGAGGGAGAGAGAGCCCGAGCCAGGGCTGCAGCCAGGGCTGGCACTGCTGCCCTGGCCAGCGTGCGCTCCAGGGCCATAGCCAGCAGCTTTTCCTGCCCTGAGTGAAGGCTGAGGAAGATTATTTAACATGTTCAAAGAGAACAGCTAATGTTCTCATTAGTGGAAGGTTGGGGCAGGGCTGGAGAAAACAGAGTATATAACACGTTTGTGCTCCTGTTCTATGTAGTAACTTGGATAAATTTGCCTAAATGTTGCTCCTTTTAGTAGAAAGTTTAAGTAGCTTCAGAGTCTGAGTTTATGAATGATGTAAATCAGACATTTATTGATGTTTATGAGGTTTAAGAGTAAGAGTTTTACTATTTTATAGAATTGGGAAATTTTCCATCTCATTTAGTTATTTGGAACAAGATAACATGTCATTGGGTTAGGCATTTCCTTGGAAATGTGAAAAGAAATCAGCAGTAAAATGGTTGGGATCAAGAAATAGAGGAAAAAGTAAAAGGCGATAAATATTTACATTCCCTTATCATGTTTAGTCTGTTGTTCTGTAAAATTAAGAGATATACACTTGGATGTGCTTACTTTATTCAAGAATGTAGAATTAATTACATCATAAGAAATTAGACCTCTTGCACACTGTCTCATCTATTTCTCAAACATTCCATGAGCATCTGCTCTTTGGCAGGCTCTGGGCTACTACTGGGAATGTCAGGAAAAACAAGACCAACTGTGCCCATAGAATTTTAGAGTCTAGGAACAGCTGTAAAGTAAGGAAGATAATGAGATACACCCTAAGACCTAAGGACAGGTCAAAAGGAGGAGAGGACATAGGAGGATCCAGAAGAGAGCAGTCAAGTGTAAATGCCCTGAGGCCAGTGGGTTTGGGAAATGGCAAGTCCTTCAGTGTGAGTCAGTGCTGTGGTAAGCTGGGAGGCGGGTCAGATGAGGCTGTGGGAGTGGTGGGCAAGGGCCAGACACTCAGAAGGTGTGTCCAGAGTTGAGAGACTAAAGCCTGAAATGGAAAACTTCTAGCAGTTACGTTTGAGTCATGGATAAACCAGAGAAAGTTCTCCACCTGGGATAAGAATGGAAGGTGACCTACATCCTTTCCAGTGTCCTTTTCCCAGTGCAGTTGAGCACAGCACGTGAACTATGTGTTTTATGCTCATCATCCCCAGGGAATTTCTGAGAAATAGGGGTGATCATCTATGACATGCGTGTGGTCAGAAGCCACCATGCTAGCAATCTTTGCTCTGGCCTGGGAGAGACAGAGTCCACTACATTTGAAGTTCATCTTATTTAGGTTGTCTTGTGTGTAATTTGGCAAACTCCAGGTTAGGGCTAGATTTTTTTTTTTTTTAGGGCTAGATTTTTAATGGGACTGAAATAAATGAAAATAGAGGTGGTTTGAATGGAAGGACAGTTGGAAGGGATGGAAGGAGTTGGTGCTTGACACAAATTCTGGAATCCCTAAGTTCCACCTGGGGAAGATTCCCCTAGACACACAATAAATAACATAACCTCAAAAACTTATGTAGTAAGTAATTTAGTTTTACTTGCTAAGCATCATGTTAGCTAATATGTTATGCCATATCATAGGGTGCCCCATATTCTCTGATATCTCTTGGATTAAAAAAATCATAGAGCAGATTTTGGTAGGGTCTGCGGTCAAAATAATAACAGTAATAACTGCAAATCATGAAAAGACTCAATACTTGCCAGACACTGTGCCTGGTGCTTTCATACATTACATACATCCCAGGAGTCCTACACAGCAAGGCTTATCAAACTCACTTCATAGAAAAGCCTCACAGAGCTTCGCAATTTTCCTGACTTCACATGGCTCATGAGTGTCAGAACTGGGACTAGACCTCTGGTCTGAATTCATTTAGGGCTCTCACTGTTCCACTCCTTGAATAAAGCAGTTGCTCTGTCGCTTAATTCAGTTCTACTCTCAACACTCCACAATGTCTTTTAGGCAATGAAATGAAGGACCCTGTTGCCAATGTACTAACGCCAGGTATAATAAGTAAAAATTAAAATGAGAATTAAAAACAATTCAGGATAGGCTGTGAGCTTAGTTTACCTAGGCTCCTCCTGCCCCTACCCCCAGAGATCCTTGAGATCTGACTCTGCCCTAATCCAGCACTTCCAGAAATATATCACTCTTGGCCTGGGTCTTCCTCCTGTCACAATCTAGATCCTGACTTGCTGTCTAGTTTCCTTTCTTAAGGCTGCTATCTGCTCCCAGTGGAAAAAAAAGCCCCGAATCACCTGCCTCTCCCCTGATTTAGAGCCTCCCAATCCCCACAGATGTCCCCTGTCTGTCCCATCCTTGACTATGGAATCCCTCTGATAACAATAGCCCCGTCCATGTGGTTGTTCACTTTGGCAGTGAAGTTTAGACGTCTGCTCATCTGCTCTGGGCCCTTCCCCTACACTCAAAGTTTTTTCCAAATTGGCCTGTGAGTAGAGTCTGGTTTGGCACAGGATCTACGGGTTATTGGAAGATAACCCTGAAGTTAGGGAAGAGATTTTAGAAAGCAGATGAGGTTAGTAAGAAAGGAGAATTTAACTTGGGATTTATTTGAGACTGACCACTGAATCCATACACTGAAGAGTGAGCTTAACTAAGTGGCCAAGAACCAAAGCTTCTTTCCTAAGTGGTAGATGAGGAAGGACCAAGGAAATCGCTGTGTCACAACCATCTGCAGAGGCTGGATTCCTAAGAACTCAGGTTTTTAGGAGGATTTAGTATTTTTCTATTGCTGACAAACAAATTGCCATAAATTAAGGGACTTACAACAACACACATTTATTCTCACATTTCTGTAGATGGGATATATGGGTTGGCTATGCTGTTTTCTTTGTTCAGGGCTACACAAAGCCCAAAACAAGCTGTTGGAGACTGGGTTCTCATTGGTAGGTGCTGAGAAGAATTGCATTCCACTCTTACTCAGGTTGCTCTCAGAATCCAGTTCTATGAAGAATTCAGTTCTTTGTGGTTATAAGACTGAGGCCGTTTCCTTGCAGACTGTCAGCCGGAGATGCCATAGTTCCTCTAGGCCTTCCTTCAGTCCTTGCAAATGGGCCCCTGCTTCTGAAACAGCACATTGCATCTGTCTCTTGTGGAAGCTCCTACTTTCCCCTCTGCTGCATCTCTCTTCTGCATCCAGCCAGAGAAAAGTTCTTTGCTTGTAAGGCCTCATGTTGTTTGATTGGGCCCACCCAGATAATTCAGTATAACCTCCCTATTTTAAGGTCCATTCCATAATTTTAATTACATACACTAGGTGCCTTTGGCTATGTAACATGACATATTCACAAATTTCAGAGATAAAGCTATGGGCATTATGTGGAATGACTATTGAGTCTACCACTGAGGTAGAATATGTCTCCTTGGTGGAGATGCCAGCTTTAATAAGAAAAAGAAATTGACCATCATTTTCCTGAGTCTTGTCTGTATCTGCTCCAGAGGAAAACCCTGCTTTTCCAGTGTGCCTAGAGACATCTGTACAAGTGTTCAGGCATGTTCAACAGGTGGTGAATAGCAGAGACTCACAACTATGATTTTTTCATGCAGCAGAAGGAAGAAGAAAAATCTCAGTGTATTGAGATTATAGAGGTTACTGAAAAGGTCAGTGTAGAATGGTGCTAAGAATGAAGAAGGGTGCATCCTCCCTGCTGAGATTTATGAGATCCTTTTGAAAGCTGAGGTGACCCTGTATTTGAAAAACACAGGTCACATACTGGCACTAGAAAAAGTTGTTGAATTGCAAGGAAATTTGATCTTCCCAGAAAATCCTCCAGGAATGATGAGGGCTAATGTCATAACAAATTTTAATAGTTGCTCTTTTTTGAGCAACTACTGTGTGACAGTTAATGGGAACGTCTACAAGTGCTCATTCACTTCGTGTCCTACTCTCCATCCTTGTAGTTCATATGGAGACTACACGCGCAACCACTTGTAGCTAAGAAGGGTCATGTGATTATCCATGACACTGAAATATGAGCAGAAGCATGCTTGTCACCTCCAGACCCAGGTATTTGAGAACCAGTATGTCAACTCCATGCTTCGTGTTTCATTCAGCAGCAAACGCGGAGAGCCTGTGTTGAGATGTGGAAGCTCATGATGGAAGCAGCCTGGATCCCTGAGTCACCTGACAGTGTAGACACCACCACCTCCTGCCAGCACCCATCAGATTTTATGTGCATAAGAAATAACATTTTGTTATGTTAAGCCATTCAGAAATCAGACTTCTCCCATCACATCTCATAAAAATCTTTATCTGAATAATACATACCTACTCTTTCTGTTATTTTTATTTAAATACCTTAACCAAAAAGGAAATAGGACATATATTCTTGTTTCCAAAACATTCTAACAATAGGAAGAAATCCCAATTCCTCTTCCTTACCATGTTCCTCCAAAATTCATCCTTGCCCAGAGGTAACTGCATTAAAAATTCTTCTGTGTAGTATTTTAGCATTTATTCCAGGCCTAGTCTTACATACCTGTGCTAGAAATATACACTGTGAGTTTTTAAAATACATGCATAACACTATTGTTCTGGCTTTTGCCCTTGTCACTGAATAAAATGAATGCAGGATCTTTCCGTGAGAACATACATAGATCGTGTCACTCTTTTAACTATGCCCTAGAATTCTAAAGTGTGTATGTGTTGTAATTAATTTAACCATTCTCTTCCTGACAGACACACAAGTTGTTTCTCATTTGCTGCTATGATTAACAGAACTGACATCAACATCATCGAACATCAATTCTCGGGCAAATGTGCATGTTTTATCATAGGAAAGATGTACAAAAGTGCAATTAGATTAAAGTGGAAGGAGTGTGATGATAGTAAATTTTTATGAATATTGGTGATATTCTGTTCCAAGAATGCTATACTAAATTATCTTCTCACATATTTATGTATGTGAATAAATTAAGCTCTCATTGGTATTTTATCAAACTTTTAAATTTTGGTCAAACTTTTGATTGAAAATATATCATCTCACTGTCATTTTAATTTGTATTTCCCTATTTTCTAAATAGATTGAGCAGAAAATTAATTTAGTCCTTCACCCATATAAAGCAGAGTTTCTTCAGTGATATCTTAAGTACCACGATTGCCCTAGGTGCACGCTTTAAGAATTCTGATAAGTCAAGTAAATGTTCCCTTTACTTTGAGAAGCAAGGATCTGGCAGAATGATCAGGTGCCAGGAAATGAGCCTGGACAGGAAAACATCACTAAGTGAGGGACAACAGGAGGATGTTGGGAGGGGTGATGGGGTGATGGGGGGATGGGGGGAGTAATTTCCAGAATCCATGAGAGAGATCAAATATTGAAACAAGTCCAGAGAGCCTAGCGCAGCTGGAAGTCGGGGACCTGTATACAGACTTCAGCAAAAGATGGAAAAGGTACAAGGAGGAGAGAAGGTGGAGAATCTGGTGGAGGGTACTGGACAGCTTACATGGAAAGGCTAGAGAATCTCTGGATCATCATTACCACCCTGAAGTTGTAGAGTGGTCTGAGTGGGAAGGTCTGCTGGATCAAAGTACCAGAGGCACGCCTGAGAATGCCCCTCCCCAATGTCAGGCAGAGTATAGCTAGCTGATCACGGATTCTGGGAGGGTACATCTCTTCACTACTCTGGTGGTTCCGTGCACCCTTGCCAGTGTACCAGGGCCGAGAGCTGTCTTGATGCCTGAGGGAGACGACTATTTCTCCCCATGTATGTGGCCCTCCTACTGCTGAGGCTGAAGCTATGCAAGTGGATGGAATTGGTTGGTGATCCAGGTCAGGTTTTAACTGGGCAAGTATTACTAATGAGTAGAAGGGGGTGTGCAGCTGCAAGGAGGGGGAAACTGGAGGAGGAATTCCCTAAGGCTAATTACCTCAGTGACTCTGGGAATAAAGGGCTGAGTATAGACATGCCTTGAAAAACAACTCTGGTGTTATCCCCAGCTTGGACTGCCTCCATGGTTCCTGATTTCTTTGCACACCAGAGGGCAGAAGTACTTTGGCTCTGTTTGGTGGTCTGTGTTGCTACCAGATACTGACTGGAGTAGGGGGCTGGTCCACAATGCAAACATTTACAGGGTAGATGGAGAACCATGTAGTTTGTGTAGTTCCTTGTTAAATGGACGGTGGATGACAGATATATGTGGAATCCAAAGCTATATCTCTCTTATGGTAATAACTCTTATGGTTTAACTTGATTGAATTAAAAGTAAAAAAAGAAAATTCTGTGCCAGCCATTCCTGAAATCATCACAGTGATCTGTAGTAAATATAGTAAAATCAAACTCTGAAGTGAGGACAGTGGACCAGCCTGTCAGTTTCAGGCTGGCCGATGGAGGAAACCCAGGCCCTAACAAAATTAAAGGTGAGGACTCTGAATGAGGTCAGAGGGACCAGCCATTCCAGAACAGATGGTGCCATACAGAGGCCCATCCCTGTTGTCAGCCTTGGGAAGCTCCAGAAAGCGTGGCTGGAAATGGCTTCCCTTGAATTCTGTCTCTGGTGTCTAAGGGATGTGAACACTTTGATCTGAGGTGGGCAGCATCAGGTCAGCAGAGGGAAGAGTTCCTGTCTTGCTTGGCGTTTAGGTAAGGTCCCTGATTTAGTTTGAGGGGACCCCGCACCCCAGAAGAGTGGACCCCAGGGCCTCACCCCTGCTTTCAGTCCTGGCAAGTTCTGTGCAGGGATTTCCTAAAGTAGTGCCTTCTGCATTTCCCCTCTGGGGACTCAGAAAGTTGGGGGCATTGGACCTGAGTGTCAGCTCAATGGAGAGTGGGTCCCAGGCACTAACAGAAGTAAACATGAGAATTCTGTTTGATTCTGAAGGAACCCCAGAACATGTGGGCAGCAGAGTGGCCTGCTCCTGGTGTCAGCTCTGGGAAACCCCGGTATGGCTATGAGGCTCAAGAAGTCCCTTCACCTCACCCTTTGAAACCTGGAGAGCGATGTATGGAGGGCCTTGGTTTCAGTCTAGTTAACCAGAGGGAGGATACACAGGATCAGGCAGGAATTAAAAAAAAAAAAAACCCTATGTGAATTCCAAGGGAATCCCCACCCGTACAACAAAGTTGAACCCATAGAACCCCGCCCCCTCGCCCCATGTCAGTCCTGGGAGACCCCAGGCAAAGCTGGCCGGAAGTGGTGCACTCTGATATCTGCCTTGGGGTCTCAGGGAAGTGAAGGCATAGGTCTGAGGGGAGCGGTGTCTTGTACGCTAAGGGAGGCACTCTGGGCTGTGCCTGGAATTACAGGAAAGATCCTGAGTTAGATGTGAGGGTACCGCCCGTCGCGGACTAGAGAGGCTCCCAGAGAGCCCCGCTCCTGCTATCAGCCCTTAAAGAAACCAAGCAGGAATGTAGCAACCTCTGAGAACCTTCTAAATTCCCTCTGAGAGGCCTAAGGCAGGTGAGGGCGGTGGGACCAGGGTGTCAGCTTCAAACTAGCAGAGGGACGAGTCCCAGGCCCTAAAGGAGTAAAGGCAAGGACCCTGGGCAAAGTCTGAGGGAACCACCCACTCCAGCGCATAGGTGGCCTCGCAGAGCCCAAACCCCTTTTGCCGGCTGCGGCGAGGGGCCTAGGTAGGGGTAAGGATGTGACGTGGGCCAACTTCTGCCTGTGGTGTCTGAGGAGGCAGCATCACGTCAGTCCAGGGAAAAGCTCCAGGCTCTGTGTGGAATTACGGTAAAGACCCAGAGTCGGGATTGAGGGGACTGGCCAGTCCAGATTAAAGGTGTCCCCAGAGAGTTCCACCCTGCTCTCAGCCCTGAGAGAACCTGGATGGCAATCATCTGACCGAACGACCTGTTAAGTATTTTTGAAATTTCCCCTGAGGGGATGAGGGCAGAGCAGGGTGTCAGCTTCAGACCAACAGCGAGTCGGGTCCCAGGCCCTAATGGGGGTAGAGGCGACATCTGTCTCTTGGTGTTCCGGGGGGAATGAACACTCGAGAATGGGAGGAGGATGGCATGGCGTCAGGGGGAGGTGCTCCCAGGCCCCGCGGCCTGTTACAGCGAGGGCGCCGAGTGAGGTCTTGGGGAACTCCCACCCCCGACAAAGGGGGCCTTGCAAAGCCCCACCACCGCCGTCAGCCCTAAGCAGCCTCCCGTAAGGGGTGAGGCCGAGGCATCCCCTCGTGTGCTCCTCGGGCACTCTGAGCAAGACGAAGTCTGGTCTGAGACAGCAGCCTCATGGTCATTAAAGGGAGGGAATCCAAGCTTTTCCAACCGTCAGTGTGAGGATCCCGAGTGAGGGCCGGGGGGACCACCTGCCTCAGAACAGTGGGGGTCACAGAGAATCCTATCCATGCCATTAGCCCCGAGGGTACCTGGGGCAGATAGGTTAGACTGAGGCCTCCCTAACCTCCTCCTCAGAACTTTCAGGATTTGAGGGCCTTGCTCTGAGAGCATAGGTCTCCTGTCAGCAGAGGGAGGAGTCCTAGGCCCTACCAGAAGCGAAAGTGAGGGCACTGAGTGACGACTGACACGGCTAATCATCCAAGGATAGAGAGGGTCGCACGGAGCTCTGCGTTCTCTTCCCTGTGCACTCCCAGGCAAGTGTGGTATAATGAAGTTCTGCTCATTTCCATCTCTGGGGTCTCAGAGTGATAAGGACTTTGAAATGAGGGGTCAGCATCAGACCAGCAGAGCACAGGAACCCCAGGGCTTGCCAAAAGTGAAGTGATGACACTCTGTTCGTTAACTCGGAACAGAGCCACTGCTCTAAGCCCCAGTGAGCCCCAGGCAGATTTGGTAGGTAGGAGCTAAGGTACACCCTAGTTATTTCCACAGGGTCCTCAGGGAAGAGGCAAATTAGAGAATAGGAACTTTGTGGGCTCCTAGAACAGTGCCCTCAAGGAAACCTACAGAGACGGCCTTCAGTAGAGGCCAAGCCTGTATCTATCTCCCTGTTGAAGTGGCCCAGCAATCTCATCCTCTTTCCTTTAGGTCACTGAGTCACCCGCCACTTGCCTGCTGCTTTTGTTGAAAGTCATCATGCCTCGGGGTCAGAAGAGTAAGCTCTGTGCCTGAGAAAAACGCTGCCAGGCCCTAGACGAGCCCAAGGATCTGGTAGGTGCTCAGGCCACTGTGAAAGTGGGAGAAGAGATCCCGTCTTCTTCCTCATTGCAAAGCTATTTCCCAAAACTCACCTATTGCTTGGTCATGTTGCAATCCACAGGGTCAGAGAGCCAGAGCTGTTTCATACACTGAGCCCATCTACAGAGGCCATATGGATGAGAAGGTGGTTATACTGGTGTACTACCTGTTGTACAAGCATCAAATGAAAGAGCCTATTACCAAGGCAGATATGCTGAGAAATATAATCCAGATTTATAGGAATCACTTCCTTGAGATCCTCAAGAGAGCTTCTGAGCACCTGGAAATGATCTTTGGCCTTGACCTGAAGGAAGTGGATCCCTACTGGCACATCTATGTCCTTGTCAACAAGCCAGAACCAAGCTATGATGCAAACCTGAGCGATGATAAAGAGGTTCCCAAGACAGGCCTGTTGATGGCTGTTCTGGGTGTGATCTTGACTAAGGGCACTTGTGCCACTGAGGAGCAAGTCTGGCAAATATTGAATGGGATGGGGTTATATGAGGGGAGGAAGCACTTCATTTTTGGGGAGCCCAGGAAGCTTATCACCAAAGATTTAGTGCGGGAAAGGTACCTGGATTACCGCCAGGTGCCCAACAGCGATCCTCTGTGCTATGAGTTTCTGTGGGGCCCAAGAGCCCACACTGAAACCGGGAAGATGAAAGTGCTGGAGTTTGTGGCCAAGATCCATGATACGGTCCCCAGGGCCTTCCCATCCTGGTATGAAGGGGCTTTGAGAGATGAGGGAGAGAGAGCCCGAGCCAGGGCTGCAGCCAGGGCTGGCACTGCTGCCCTGGCCAGCATGCGCTCCAGGGCCATAGCCAGCAGCTCCTCCCACCCCAATAGAGTCTGAGGCAGATTCTTCACTTTGTTGTTAAAAAGAGAAGTCCACATTCTAAGTAGTAGAAGGTTGGGGTGGGGCTGCAGACAACATAGTGTATAACATATATTTGTGTTTCTGTTCTATGTAGTAACTTGGATAATTTTTTTAAATATTGTTCCTTGTAGTAGAAGGTTTAAGTAGCTTCATAATCCAAATCTATGAGTGATGTTGCTCAAACACTGATGGCTGTGAATGAGATTTAAGAGTAAGAGTTTTATTATTTTGTAAAACTAATTGGAAAAGTTCTACCTTATTTAGTAATTTGGAATAAGATAACATGGCAATAGACGAGGCATTTCCTTGGAAATGTGAAAAACTCAACAATGTAATAGTTGGGGTCAAGAAATAAATAAAAGATGATAAATTCTTGGCTTCATTTATCACTTTTGGTCTGTTATTTCATAACATGATATATATATAAAAATAAAATAATATTGTAATAAATATTGTAATAATAATATTTATTATTATTAATATTGGAGAAATAATATTGTAATAAATTAGACCTCTTTTTCAGTGGCCCACTTTTTTCTCCCTTAACAATAATTAAGCATCTAATCTTTGCAAAGCTCCCTGTTAGTATGGGGAATACTAAGATGAACAAGAACCATTCCTGCCCATAGAATTTTAAAGTAGAATTTTAAAGTCTTGGAGCAGCTATGACGTTAGGAATATTGTAAGATATCCCCTACCACTAAAATGACAAGTCAAAAGATGGTGTGAGGACTTGGGGGTTTTAATTGTAGTGAAATGTAAATATCCCATGGTAAAGGGGTTTGAGACCTTGGGAAACTGCAAGCCCTTCAGTGGGAGGTAATTTTAATTAAGCTGGGTGGTCGGTCAGATGAGTTTGTTTGAGCGGTAGGCAGAGACTAAAATCTCAGATGATGTGTCTCAGATTGAGAGACTAAAGCCTGGAATGAAAAGCTGCTTTTAGCAGTTGCTTCAAGACCATGTATAAAGCAGAGCGATCTTCACCTGGGGCGGAAGTGGAAGAGGGCCTGTGCTCTTTTTCCAGTGTGGGGGAACACAGTCCAAAAAATAGGTGATTTGTGCACATGATAACAATGGAGTGTCTGAGAAGTAAGCGTGATACTTATATGAGGCGGGATGCTCAGAAGCCACTGTGCTGGCAATCTTTGCCTTGGGCTGGGAGAGACATAGTCCATCCAATAGATGGGCATTTTAATTAGGTTATCTGGGATGTAATTTGGTAAACTCTAAGCTAGAACTAGATTTGTGATGGAGGTAAAGTAACTGCAAACACAAGTGTTTTGGATGGAAGGGAAGATATAAGGGAGGGATGGAAATAGCCTTTGACACAAATTTCAGGAATTTTGAGTTGCATCAAACTGGGTAGGATCCCCCACACCAGTAATAAATAATATATCCTAAGAAAATTTATACAGCAAGTAACTTAGTTTAACATGCTAAGCAACATATTGGCTGATTTCTTATGCCATATCCTAGAGAGCTACAAATTCTATGATATTTCCTGGATTGAAAAAAAAATAAACCAGAGGGGGAGGTTAGTAGGTTTTAGGGTGAAAATAATTATAGTAATAACTAAAGTTTAGTAAAACCCAATAAATGCCAGAGAGTGTGCCAGTGTCTTGCATAAGTTACATTCCAACATTCCTATTTACATGATATATGTGAAGCAAGAGCAAGAGGACTACTTATCAAGTCCATTTCACCGATGAAGACTCTGAGGCTCATAGCGTTTTGCAATTTTCCTGAGTTCACCTGGCTTGTAAGTGACAGAGCTGGGACCAGAACCCTGGTCTGAATTCCTCTAGAGCCCACACTGTTCCACCCCTCCCAGCCTGAGGCCAACTTTCTATCTTTTAATTCATTTCTCATTACTCCACAATGTCTCCCGGGAAATAAAAAAAAGAAGTTATCTGCAGCCAATGTACTAAACCCAGGTGTATTAATAAAGTGAAAATGAGAATTAAACACCAAGTGAGGACTATCTATGGCCTGCATTTGCCTAACGTTCTCCTGCCCCTATCCACAGGGTTCTTTTAGGGCTGATTCTACCCAGTGCTGGTACATGGGACCAGATCCAGTCCTTTCCGAATTACATCGCTCTTCCCCTGGGTCTTCCCCAGTGTGCCCTCATGCCCACATCTGGATCCTAACCTGCTGTCCAGCTCTCCCCTGCTTCCTTTTATAAGGCTGCACTCTACTCCCAGTGGAACAGAAAACCCAGAATCACCCACCTTTCCCCTGATTTAGAGCATTCCAACTCCCTGCAGACATCCCATCTGTCCCATCCCTGACTGTGGAATCTCTCTTCTAGCAGCAGCCCCAACCACTGCTGTTTACTTTGGAGGTGAAGTTTAGAAGTCTGCTCATCTGATCTGGGTGCTTCCACCACACTTTCAAAATTTTTTCCAAATTGGCTTGTGAGTAGATTAGGCACAGGATCTACAGGTTCTTGCAAGATAAACCTGAAGTTAGAAGGTTTTAGAAAGCAGACAATGTTAGAAAGAAAAAAGAATTTAATCTGCTGACTTATTTGAGACTGGCCACTGAATCGGTACACTGATGAGTGAGCTTAACTAAGTGGCAAAGAACCAAAGCCTCCCTTCTAAATGGTAGATGAGGAAGGACCAAGGAAGTCACTGTGTCACAACCATCTGCCTAGACTGGATTCTAACAGACCCTGTAGCCCTTCCAGAAGTTTATGCCAGTATTCCACATATTGCCACAAATTTAGCAGTTTACAACAACACAAATTTATTCTCTCACATGTCTGTGGGTAAGAAATCCAAGTTGCGTCTGCTGGTTTCTCTGTTCTGGGTTTCACAAGGCCCAAGTCAAGCTTTCAGCTGCCAGACCTCTCCTCATGAGTTCTGGGAACAATTTCCTTCCAAAAGCATGCAGGTTGTGGCAGAACCCAGTTCTTTGTGATAATAAGACCAAGGCCCTGTTTTCTTGCTGACTGTCAGCTGGAGCTGCCATAGTTTCTCCAGACCTCTCCCCCGTCCTCACATGTGGGCCCATATATTTTGAGTCAGCAATTAAACTTTGAATCTTCCTCACGCTTGGCATTTCTTGAACTTCCCTGTCTGCCACATCTCTCTTCTGCAGCAAGCCAGAGAAGGTTCTCTGCTTGTAAGGGGTCATGTCATTAGATTACCTGGGGTCCAGCCAGGTATTCCAGTATAATATCTTTATCTTAAAGTCGCTTGCATAACCTTACCACATCTGCAAAGTGCCTTTGGCCATGTAACATAACATATTCACAGGTTTCAGGGATAAGGTATGGGCATCTTCATGGAGCAATTATTCAGTCTACCAACAATATAGAACATAATCTCCCTGGTGGACATGCCACCTTTGATAAGAAAAAAAAATTGACCATCATTTTCCTGACTCTTGCCTGTATCTGCCCAAGAGGAAAACCCTGGTTTTCCAGTGTGCCTAAAGACACCTGTACAAGTGTTCAGGCATGTTCATCAGGTGATGGGCAGCAGAGGCTCACAAGCTGTGATTTTTGACCACGCAGAAAAAAGAAGAAGAAAAGTTTCAGTGTATTGAGACTACTGTAAAGGTAAGTGCAGAAAGGTACTATTTAGTGACAAAAGGTGACCGACACTTCCCTGCTGAGATTTACAGTGTCCTTTAGGAAACTGGTGTGAGCCTGTATCTGAAAACACTTGTCACATAGCAGACACTAGAAAAAGTTGGAGTGTTGCAAGGCAATTTTTGCCTTCTCAGAAACTTCTCCAAGAATGAAGAGGGCTTTTGTATACAAATTGTAAGCGTTGTACTTTACTGATGATCTCCTACTCCATTAACTGTTTGTGGAGAGATTGCAAGACTGTATCGTCCAGTCCACTTGTATTAGAAAGGGTTTTGTGACTACCCTTGCCACTGAAATATGAACAGAAACAATGTTTGTCCTTTTCAGACCAAGGCATTTGACAGTGTGCTACCTCAATGCTTTCTGTTCAATTAAGCAGCAAATATGCAAACCTGTGCTGAGATTTGGATCCATACGGTGGAAGCAGCCTGGATCCCTGGGTCACGTGACAGCAGAGACACTGGCTAACCAAGGCAAGCTTTATGTGTAGGAGAGAGAAACTTTTGAAGTGTTGTCATTCAGGTTTCCGGCTTCGTCCTACATTTCTGCTAACAGATACTTTATCTGAATAACACACAGCTACAATTATTTCTGTTGTCCGTCTTACTTAAATATACTAATTACAATAGAAATACTGCATATATTCTTGATGCTACAAAAATATGGATGAATCCAAATCCCATTCCTTATTTCATCCTCCAAAATTCAGCCTTACTCACAGGTAACCATAATTTTTCAATGCTTATATATTATATTAAAATATATTCTGGGCTTTTTTCTTACATAGATATAGTACGAAAATTCAACGTGAGTTTTTTAACACACATAGATAATGATATAAATATTGTTTTGCCTCTCATCCCTGTCACTTAACGAAATGAGCGCAGAATTTTCTGTGAAAGCACATATGGATCCATCTCAGTCTTTTAACTACCCCCAATAATTCTAAAGTGTGTATGTGCCATAATTAAATTAACCATTCTCCTTCTGATGGGCACATAAGTTGTTTTCCATTTGTTGCTATAACTAATAGAACTGATACCAACATCGTTAAATATAAATTATTGGGCAAATGTGTATTTTTTCTTATGGAAAGACATAGAAATGAACATTGGGTTGAAGTGGAAATAGTGTATTGATTGTAAATTTTTATGAATATCACTGCTATTCTGTTTCAATAATACTGTACCAATTTCTACTCTCACATATTAATGTATATAAATATCATAAACTCACAAGCATTTTGTTTGATCAACTTTAAATGTTGATCAATCTTTTATGTGAATATATATCCTCAATGTTATTTTATTTTGTATTTCGATTTTCTAATTATTTTACTCAAAAAATAATTCCTCATTAATTAATTCCTCATCCATACAAAGCAGAATTTTTGTAAGGTATCTTGAGTACTGGGATATCTCTGGGTACATGTTTTAAAACTCTATGTCAATAAGATTCTTTTCAATTACTTTAAGAAGCAAGGATTTGGTTAGAATGACTAGATCTCCAGGAAGAGTCTAGACAGGATATCCTCAACTAGTAAGGAGCACCAGGAGGCCTGGGGAGTAAAGAAATTTCCAGAATCCATGAGAGAGGCCACATACTAAACCAAGTCCTGATAGCCCAGGGCAGGCTGGCAGTCAGGGTTCTGAATTCAGAGCTCGGCAGATAGTGGAAAAGGAAACAGAAGGACAGAACATGGGGAATCTTGGAGGGTCCTGGCCAACTTCCATGAAAAAGCTTAGAAAATCTATGAATCATTACCAGCTTAAAGTTGTAAAGCCATCTGAGTGGGTAGATCTACTGGATGAAAGGACCAGAGGCTTGCCTGATACCCCTCCCTACCTTAGAATCTCCCCTGCTCACTGTCAGTCAGGCAGAGTATAGATAGCTCCCCCCCTGTCAGGCAGTGATAATATTAATGAATTCTGGGAAACCTACATCTCTTCACTACTCTGGTGGTTCTGTGCATCCTTGCCAGTGTACCAGGGCTGAAAGCTCTCTTGATGCCTGATGACAAAAGCTATTTCTTCTGTGTACAGAGCCCTTCCAGCACTGAAGTTGGGGCTAGAACATTAAAAAATAATCTAGATGCTATCCCCACCTTAGACTGCCTCCCTTGGTTCCTGAGTTCTTTGCAGCCATAAGGCAAACGTGTATTCGGTAGTCTATGTTGCCACCAGATACCCTCTGGGGTAGACAGCTGGCACCAGGTATGTAAACATTTTGCAGACTGGGTGGAGAGAATCATTGCAAATGGTGCAGATTGGGAGTTTGGGATTGACATGTACACACTGCTATGCTTAAAATAGATAACCAACAAAGACCTACTGTAAAAAAAATAAATTAAAAAAATGACTGGAGTTGATATGTGATGTCCAAGTTGTTGTAATAACTCCAGATTGATTGAATTAAACATTAAAATTAAATTCTGTGTTAGCTATTCTCAACATTTTCAATAGTTTTCTAATTACAGAAAAGTTGCAAAGGTAGTACAGAGAGTTCCCTTATACACAGCACTCACTCTCCCCTATTCTTAATATCTTACATTAGTATGATAAATTTGTCACAACTATTGAACCAATATTGATACCTTACTAGTAGCAAAAGTCCATACTTCATTCAGTTTTCCTTCATTTTTTTCCTAATGTCCTTTTTCTGGACCAAGATCCCACCCACAATAGCACATTGCATTTAGACATCACTTCTCTTAGGCTCTTCTAGACTGTGACAGTTTATCAGACTTTCCTTATTTTTGATGATCTTGACAATTTGGGGGAGTATTTGTCAAGTATTTTGCAGAAGGTCCCCTCTATCGGGATGTCTTTGATATTTTTCTCATGATTAGACTGGCATTATGGGTTCTAAAGAGGAAGGCCTCAGGAATAAAGTGCCATTTTCATCACATTATATCAAGGGCACACTATCAACATGACTTAACAACTGATGATATCACCTTGTTCACCTACCTAAGGTAGTGTTTGTCAAGTTTCTCCACTGTACAGTTACTCTTTCCTCCTCCTTTCCATACAGTACCCTTTGGAAAGAAGTCACTATGTTCAGCCCACTTAAGGGGTGGGGAGTTATGCCCCGCCTCCTTGAGGGTGGAGTAGCTATATAAATTATTTGGAATTATTCTCTACATAAGATTTTTCTATTCTCTCTGATTTATTTATTCATTCAGTCACTTATATATAGCAATGTAGACTCATGGGTATTTATTTTATACTTTGGGTTATAATACAGTATTAGGTTTATTTTCCCACTCATGTTGTTCCCTTGCTATTAGAGTCTTGTTGCTTTTAAGCCCGCTCAGAAGATAGAGCTTAGAAAATGTCTGTATACTAGCCCATGTACCCATATATATCTATAATTATTTATACATCTGTCCATTTGTATCTATATTAAGGTACACATGAGTCATACTGATGTCTCCAACTCTAATCTAGTATCACGTTGATTCATTCTAGCCTTCCCCCCTGCTTACCTTTGTGAGAAAATTGGCTCCAACTATCCATATACTTATTTACTCAATCCCAGTATACACGTATATTGATTTCAGATTGTTAGCCCATACTCTTCTAAGAACCTTACCAACTAGAATACAGTATCTATATACAGTTCCTTTTTTCTTTAGTCTTACAGTATCCACTCATTTCCAAAGTTACTTAGGTCAGCACTCCTTTTCCCCATACTCTTCATTGATGTTATTTCATACGTTTGTAAACAGCTAGATTTTTTTTTTTTTGTCATAGTCTGCATTTCATCCTGGGATACCTAGATCTCTGAATTGATTTTTTATTTGCATACGTTAAGGTTCACTCTTTGTTCTCTAATGTTCTATGGGATTTAAAAAATGCATAGTGTCTCATATCCATCCTTACAATATCATAAAGATAGTTTTACTATCCTAAAAAATTCCCTGTACTTCATTTGTTCAACCACTTCCCCCCTGACAAAAAAACGTCTAGAAACTACTGGCCTGTTTTTTGTCTCTGTTGTTGTCTTTTCCAGGATATCTTACAAATGGAATCATATAGTATGCAGTATTTTCAGACTGGCCTCTTTTGCTTAGCAATATGCATTTAAGGTTCATCCATGTTATCCCGTGAATTAGGAGTTGATAGTTTATTACTTTTTATTGCTGAATAGTATTCCATTGTATGTATGTACCACAGATTATTTATTCACTCACCTATTAAAGGCATCTTGGTTTTTGGTAAGGTAATTATGGATAATGCTGCTATAAGCATTTATATACAGTTATTTGTGTTGACATTAAGTTTTCAATTCAATTGGATAAACAGGAGCACAATTTCTGGATTGTATCAGAAAAACATGTTTAGCTTTTTAAGAAACCACTAACCTGTTTCCAAAATAGCTGCATCATTTTGCATTTTCAACATCAATGTGTGAGAGATCCAAATACATCCTTGCTAGCCTTTCAGTAGGTGTGCACTGGTAAAAAATTGTTGTTTTGGGCTTCCCTGGTGGCGCAGTGGTTGAGAGTCCACCTGCCGATGCAGAGGACACGGGTTCGTGCCCCCGTCCGGGAAGATCCCACATGCCGCGGAGCGGCTGGGCCTGTGAGCCATGGCCGCTGAGCCTGCACGTCCGGAGCCTGTGCTCCGCAACGGGAGAGGCCACAACAGTGAGAGGCCCGTGTACCGCAAAAAAAAAAAAAAAAAAAAAAAAAAAATTGTTGTTTTAACTTGCATTTCCTTAGTGCCAAATTGTGTTGTGCATCCTTTCACATGTCCATTTATCATCTGTCTATCTTCTTTTGTGAGATATTTGTTGAGATCTTTTGTCCACTTTTAAAATAAGGTAATGTATTATTTTTGTAGAACATCTGTAATAACACAAACTGGGAGGCTTACAACAAAAGGAGTTTATTCTCTCACAGTTATGAAGGCCAGAAGTCTGAAATCAAGCTGTCAAAAGAGTTGGTTCCTTCTGGAGGCTCTAAGGGAAGATCCATTTCCAGACCTTTCTTCTACCTTCTGGTAACTACCCAGCAATTCTTGGATGTTCCTTGGCTTGTAAATACATCTCTCCAATCTCTGCCTACACCTCCACATTCACATGCCTTTCCCCTCTATGTCTGTGTCTCAATTCTTCCTCTTTCTCTTATGGGACCTGTCCTTGGGTAGATCATCCTTAATCCAGGATGATCACATCTTGAGATCTTTAACTTAATTATATCTACAAAGACTTTTTCCAAATAAGGTCACATTCATAGGTTTCAACAGTCTCTTTTTAGAGACACCATTTAAACCACTACTGGTTCCTTGTTTTATTATTGTTGAGTTTTAAGAGTTCTTTGTACATTCAAATACAAGTCATTTATCAGATATGTGATTTGCAAATATTTTCTCTCAATCTGTGGCTTAGTTTTTCATTCTCTTAACAGTATCTTTCACAGAGCAAAACTTTTTAATTTTAATAAAGTCCAACTTATAAGTTTTTTTCTTTTATATATTGTGCTTTTGCTATTGTATCTAAAACTCATCACCACATCCAAAGTCATAGATTTTCTCCTGTATTTTCTTCCAGAAGTTACATAGTTTTGCAGTTTACATTTAGATATATACTCTATTTTCAGTTAATTTTTGTGTAAGGTGTGAAGTTTGTGACTAAGTTCATTTTTTCCCATATGAACATCCATTGCTCTAGCACTGCTTGGTGAAAAAAATTATTTTTCATTTATTGATATTTGCCTTTGTACCTTTGTCGAAAGTTAGTTGACTATATTTGTGTGGGACTATTTCTGGGCTCTCAATTCTCTGGTTCAACGATCTATTTGTCTATTTCACCAATACTATGCTGTCTTGATTACTACAGCTTTATTTTAAGCCTTGAAATAGGGTACTGTGAGTCTTCAAACTTCATTCTTCTTTTTCAACATTGTGTGGGGTCTTCTAGGACCTTTGCCACTTCATATAAATATTAGAATCAGGTTTTTTTTAATTTCTACAAATAAGTTACTGGGATTTTGATTGGAACTGCATTAAATGTATAGATTAAGTTAGAAATAATTCACATCTTAATAATGGTGAGTCTATCAATTCATTAACAGAGAATATTTCTCCATTCATTTAGATCCTCTTGGTAAGTGCCTTGTAGTTTGCCACAAATCGATTTGGTATATATTTTGTTAGATTTATAGTTAAGTATTTCATTTTTTTGCATTGGTAAATGTTTTTGCTTTTTTAAACTTCTAATTTCAATTGTTAATTGCTGGTATATGGTAAAGCAATTATACTGTTATTAGGTCCAGGAGGCTTTCTTTATAGATTCTTTGTGGTTTTCTACATAGACAATCATTTCCTGTGCAAAAAGTATATAATTGTAATTTATCCCTTTCCTATCTGTATACCTTTTTTTTTTTTTTTTTGTGGTACGCGGGCCTCTCACTGTTGTGGCCTCTCCCGTTGTGGAGCACAGGCTCCGGACGTGTGCAGGCTCAGCGGCCATGGCTCACGGGCCCAGCCGCTCCGCAGCATGTGGGATCTTCCCAGACCGGGGCACAAACCCGTGTCCCCCGCATCGGCAGGCGGACTCTCAACCACTGTGCCACCAGGGAAGCCCTCTGTATACCTTTTATCTATTTGTTATTGTTTGTCTTGCACTGGATAGGACTTCCATCATGATATTGAACTGGAGTAATGAGAGGACATCTTTGTTTCATTTCCAGTCTTAGGGGGAAAGCATTCACTCCCTCATTATTAGGTATAAGGTTAGCTCTAGGTTTTATGTACCCTTTATCAGGTTACAGAAATTCCCTTCTAAACCTACTTTTTAAAGTTTTTATCCTAAATGGGTATTAAAAATTTCAAATTATTTTTCTACATCTATTGGTATGATAACATTTTTCTTATTCAGTCTATTATTCTGATAAAATCACTAATTGATTTATAAATGTTATATTAGGCTTGAATTCTGGAAATGAGCCCTACTTGGTAATAATGTATTACTCCTTTTACATACAGCTGAATTCCATTTGCTACTATTTTGTTAAGGATTTTTTTGTCTATGTTCATAAGAGATATTTGTCTGTAGTTTTCCTCTCCAGTAATATATTTATCTGGCTTTGGGCTTAGGGTGATGCTGGCCTCATAAAAAAAACAGAGTGCTTCTCTCTTCTTCTATTTTCTGAGAAAGATTGCACATGATTTGTATTATTTCATCCCTAAATATTTAATGGAATTCATCAATGAAACTATCTGGGCCTAAAGATTCCTCTATTTAGAAGGTTTTTAACTATTAATTAAATTTCTTTCATAGGTGTAAGGCTCTTCAGACTATTTCAATTTAAATGAGTTTAGGTAGTTTGTGCCTTTCAAGGAGCTAATCCATTTCATCTTTATCAAATTTGTAGACATAGAGCCGTTCATAACATTCCATTTTGACAAAAATCCTTTTAATGTCTCTGGGATCCACAGTGGTGATCCCTCTTTTATTCCTGATATTGGTAGCTGATGTCTTCTCTATTTTCTTTCTTGGTTATCCTGGCTAGTGACTTACCAAGTTTACTGATGTCATTGAGGATTTTATGGATTTTCTCTATTGTTTTCTTATTTTAAAATTTCATTTATTTATAATTATTTTTTATTATTTCCTTTCTTCTGCTCATTTTACGTTTAATTTGCTCTTTTTTCTCTAGTTTCCTAAGGTGGGCTCTTAGGTTATTTGCATCAGAGCTTTCTTTTTTTTCTAATATTTGCATTTAATCCTCTAAATTTCTCTCTAGGCAGTAGTTTAGTAGCAATCCACAAATTCTGGTAATCTGTATTTTCATTTTCACTTATTTCAAGAAATTTTTAGATGTCAAGAGAAATTTTAATTTTAAAGAAGAAATCTTTGATATAAATTTTAAAGAAGAAATCTTTGATTTATGAATTATTTATAAGTGTATTGTTTAAGTTATAAATATTTGGGAACTTTCCAGATATATTTCTGTTATTGATTTCTAATGTCTGCTGTGATCTGAGAACATATTTTGTATGATTTGTATTCTTTTAAATTTGTTAAGGTGTGTTTAATGGTATTTTATGGACAGAGATATGGATGAAAATGTGGTGTATACAGTAGGCCCTTATTAGTTATCTATTTTATGTATAGTAGTGTGTATACTGTATAGCACAGGGAACTCTACTCAATACTCTGTAATGGCCTATATGGGAAAAGAAGCTAAAAAAGAGTGGATACATGTATATATATAACAGATTCACTTTGTTGTAGACCTGAAACTAACACAACATTGTAAATCAACTATACTCCAATAAAAATTTTTTAACAATTTTAAAAAAGAAAGAAAAAGAAAAGTTGGTCTAGCTTGGTGAATGTCACATGTAAGCTTGAGAAGAATGTATATTCTGCTGTTGTTGTTGGATGGAGTAGTGTATGATGTCAATTAGGTCAAGCTGATTGTTAGGATTGCTCATGCCATCTATATATTTGTAATGATGTTCTGACTTCTTCATCTATCAATTACTGACACAGAAGTGTTGATGCCTGCAACTATGACTGTATATTTCTTCTTTCAGTTCAATCAGTTTTTGCCTCATGTATTGTGATGCTCTGTTGTTAGGTGCATATATGTTTGGGGTTGTAATACATTCTCAGATAATTGATCCTTTTATTATTACATAATGTCTCTTCACATCCCTGATATTATTCCTTGTTCTGAAATCTGCTTTGGCTGAAATTTATATAGCTACTTTAGCTTTTTTTGACTACTTTTATCATGGTATATCTGTCTCTATCCCTCTACTTCTTTTTAAGCAGTCTACTCTGAAGTGCATTTTGTTGAATTCAAAGGTGAAATGCCTAACTGAGATACAAGAAACTAAAATAAAGTTAGACAAGCATGCATCATGAGACAAACCAGTGATGAGTCCCATTCAAACAAAATCAGAGCAGATACTAGTTCATACCACAGCCCCCATGAATGTGTTTCTATTTAATAGAACCGTACATGAACAGTAGCAACACAATGGCCACAAGAGATCATAAGTGCACTTGAACTTTTAGTTAGTTCTAGCTAGGCTCTGACAAGTCTACCATTCTTTTTTCACCAGCCAAGTAAACAAAAGAATTTATCTGTTAATGTCAGAAACCTTAAAGTTCTTTATTCAGCTGAAAATGACCACAAGTAAGGGTGCATTTTCTAGCTTCCTGCTTCCTCAATACAGATTTGCCTAACAGGTTAATTTCAGCGTAACAGAAGGTGTCATCTGGCTGGCTGCACCATGTACTGGTGAAAGGAACAAGTTTAACGTGCTTTGTGCTCAGGTTGCTAAGCTTCTTGGCTGGCCCTGTCTTGCCCTGCACCTTGGTTCTCAGCATTCTGAGACTTGGTCAGCTGAAGATAAAAGAAATCTACCAGACAGTTTAGAGGTATGTTCTTAACAAGATAATCCATCACATCATCTAAAGACTCCTTCTTTTTCTGTAGCTGACTCTTGCTTGAGTGCTTTAGTTCAATTACAATATAGATTTATTCCAATTACAGTAAGCTGGTTATGTGTCTACCATGTATGTGAATTTCCCTTGCTCTTGTTTTAATTAATAGACATTATTTTTAGAGCAGTTTTAGACTTACAGAAATATTGAGCCGAAAGCACTAGTTCCCATATACCCCCACCCTGACACACACACACACAGTTTTCCCTATTACTGACATCTTGCATTAAGTGTGGTACATTTGTCACAATTAATAAACTAATATTAATATATTATCATTAACTAAAGTCCATAGTTTACATTAGGGTCACTCTCTGTGTTGTAGACTTTGACAGATGCATAATGTTATGTATCCACCATTACAGTATCATATAGAAGAGTTTCACTGTACTAAAATCTCTCATCCTTTTGCTTTTAACCTATCAGAGTCTTGATACACAAATGGGTTTCTCATAGATAGCATATAGTTGAGTCTTTTTTAATTTATTTTTTAACCACTGTGACAATTTCTGCCTTCTAACTCGTGTATTTAGAGTATTCACATTTAAAGTGATTATTGATATATCAATAGTTTTATTAAAATCTACTATTTGTGTAACTGTTTTCTATTTGTTGCATTTGCTCTTTTTTATATCCTTTTTTATGCTCTCTGGTATTAACTGAGCATTTTATATGATTCTATTTTATCTCTTTTCTTGATATATCGTTCATACTTTTCTTTAACCTCTTCACTGGCTTTCCTAGGGTTTACAATACACATTTCTAAATAATCTTAGTCCACCTTCAAGTAATATCATATTGTTTCACATGTAGTGCCGATTCTTTATAACAGAGGATTTCTAATTCCTTCCTGTCTCTTGTGACATTGCTCTCGTTTATTTTACTTGTCCATGTGCTACAATCACCTAGTCCATTGTTACTATTGCTGCTTAAAACAAACATTTTTAAATTAATTAAGAATGACAAAATTTAAAGATTTCATTTTATCTCCATTTATTCCTTCTCTGATGCTTTTCCTTTTTTATACTCATCCGAGTTTCTGATCTATATCATTTTCTTTCCACATAATGAATTTATTTTAACATTTCTTGCACAGTAGATCTACTATGAGGCCTATGAGGCAATGAATTGACTCCGGGTTTTTTTGTCTGTCTGTTTGACTGAGAAAGTCTTTATTTCCCCTTCTCTCTCTCTCTTTTTTTTTTACTTTTGTTGGATACAGAATTCTAGTTGATACTTTTTCTTTCAACATTTTAAGGATTTCACTTCACTCTCTTCTTGCTTGCATGCTTTCTGATGAGGAGTTTGCTATAATCTTTATTTTTTTTCCTCTTTAGGAGACTTGTCTCTCCCCGCCCCCAACTTTCTTCAAAATGTTGTCTTTGCCTTTGGTTTTCTGCAGTGTGAATACGATATGCCCAGGTATAGTTTGTTTGTTTGTTTTGGTATTTATCTTGGTGTTCTCTGAGCTGTCTGGATCTATGCTTTGGTGTCTGTCATTAATGTTAGAAAGTCCTTGGCCTATTGTTTCAAATGTATTTCTACCCCCATTCTTCTCTGTCTGGCATTGGAATTATCTGTATATTACACCTTTTGATATTGCCCCATGGTTTTTGGGTGTTCTGTTAATTATTTTGTTCTTTGTTTCTCTTTTTGATTCAACTGAGGAGGTGCAATTCACCTATCTTCAGATTCACTGATTGTTTCCTCACATGTGTCACATCTACTAATGAGCCTGTCAAAGGTATTTTTTCAATTCTCTTACTGTATTTTTGATTTCTAGCATTTAGCTTTGATTCTTTCTTATACTTTCCTTCTCTCTAATAACATTACTTATTTAGTCTTGCATATTGTCTATTTTTCCTATTAGAGCTCTTAAAATAGTACTCAAATTTATTTAAATTCCTTGTCTGGAAATTTCAAAATCTGTAAAGTAAAAACCTAACAAATGCTAACTGGATCAATATTTACCACTAACTATTATGTTTAACCTCTAACTATTAATGATTGTTGATTCTGAGTGTCAGGTATATTGGGTTCATTTTACTCTTCTCTGAACGGTTGTATAACATTAATAATTTCTCTAGTGAAAATGTTCATTATAAATATCATATCTTTATACCACATTTTCTTTCTCCAATAATCTGTTGATGAGAAATTGCTAAACTCATTTTAATAGGTGTGCTGACCTTCATACAGAGACCAAATAATGACACCCCAAGAAAAAAAATCACTTGAGCTAAGCTCACTTATGTAGAGGCATCTATCCTAAATAAATTCATGGCATATCCAATACAGCAGTGAGTAAAGAGGCTGACTTCAAGAAATGCAAAGATATTATAACATTACAAAAAATTGTCAACTGGACTTTCTCTATATTAATAGATTAGAGAATAAAATGTATTTGATCATGTCCAGGGGTGTAGAAAAAGCCTTTGAAAAAATACTTAACACCATGGTTAAAAGCCTTTAGTAAAATAACATTTGAAGAGAATTTTCATTTCCTAAAATCTACAGCAAACTTAGATAAATGTGAAATGTTAGAAGCATTCCCATCAAAGTCAGGACAAAGATACAGATATTATGGTACTGTATCTACTGTTTAAAAGTGGACTGGAATACATAACTAGAAGAATAAGAATATTGAAATAAATAAGAGGAAGGAATATTGAAAAGACAGAGATAATAAATGGCAACAATATAACCCTCTAATTAGAAAATCCCAAGGAACCAGTGCACAAAATACTCAAATGAACAAGAGACTCCAAAAGCTGTTGTATATAAGATTACTATACCAAAATCAGGAGCCTAACCACACAAAAGCAATAGCTAATTAGAATAATTAATAGAAAATACTCCCATAACAACAGCAGCAGCATCCAAAACTTACTTAAAAGGAAACTTAACAAAAATGTACATGATCTTTTTGTAGGCAACTATAAAAATGTACTGATAGAAAAAGAAATCCCAAATAAATAAAGAAGTACACTATGTTTATTCATGGGGAAAAGAATATTGTAAATATGCCACTTCTCCTTAAATTATTTACAGATTTATTACCTGGTATGGACTGAATTGTGCCCTCCCCACTCCCCACAAATTCATATGCTGAAGCCCTAATCCACCACTGTTACTGTATTTGGAGACAGGGTCTTTAGGGAGGTTATTAAGATTAAATGAAGTCATAAGGGTGGGGCGCTAATCCAATAAGGCTGATGTCCTTACAGGAAGAGGAACTGACACCAGATATCATTCTCTTTCTGTGTATTTACAGAGAAGAGGCCCTGTGAGGACATAGCAAAAAGCCAGGAGGAGAGCTCTTACCAGAAATTGAGTCGGCCAGCACCTCTATCGGGAACTACTAGCCTCCAGAACTGTGAGAAAATAAATTTCTGTTGTTAAGAAATCCAGCCTGTGGTGTTTTGCTACGGGAGCCTGAGCATGCTAATACACTGCCTCATATGTAGTTTCCAAGATGGCTACCAGAATTGGGCTGCTGTTTACTAAACTCGATACTGGAGAAACTATAAAAGGGAGAATGAAAGAACAATACCAGCAACAACAAAACAAAATAAATGAGAACCCCCTGGGAGAGACTAAGGCTGTGTTGAACTAGAACCTGACTGTGGGCAGGTAGGGGGATGCCCTGAATTCGAGACAGGTCTGTAGCCTGCAAGAGAGGCAGATGACAGGATTGATTAGAGAAAAGCCTATAACGTTGAGCCCTTGATTCTTCCACTGTGCTCTGGGACCATGAATCTCTACTGCTTCACTGAAGGAATCTGAGGCAGCATTTCAGAGCCCGCATGCCAGGAGCATGGGACACCAAAGATTGGGCTGGATGTGGCAGTATGGTCCACAGGCTGTGAAATAACCATCTGAAACTTTCTTAGTGCATGACAACTGGCCTTTTTAAGTGATCATCTTAATAGACCATCGCACACAGACTAAAAGAGAAAAGCAAGTAACACAGTAGTTGTACAAAAGGACAGAAATTCATTTCTGAACTTTTGGGCAATGCCCCTGCTGTCAACAAAGAGAGACCACAGTGGGAACTGTCAGGCTAAGGCGCCCCTTCACTAACTCCTCTGGGATTCTGTGGGGCATGGCTGGGGACAGGGATGGATTCATACCAGAGAAGGAAGGAATCGCAGGCCCCGCCAGCAGTCAATGTGAGGACCTTGAGTGAGACCTGACGGGCTCCAAACCACAGAAGAGTCTCGCCTCCTTTCCCCTCAGCTCATCTTACCTGCAGCAGCCATGTCTGGGAGGCTCCAGGCAGAAGAGTCCAGATGAGATGTGCCTGCACTTCACACCAGCAGTCTCAGGGAGTTGATGTCTTTGATGTGAGGCCTTGGCCTCAGGTCAGCAGACGGGAGGTACCCAGCACCTACAGGGAGTCAAGAGAAGACACTGAGAGAGGACTGAGAGCAGCATCCACCACAGAAGAGGGGGCCCCAAAGAGCCCTCACTGTCAGTCTCGGGGGACCCAGGCATGGCTGTGAGGCTGAGGGCCCCAGATACTTCCGGCTGGGGGTGCCGACAGAAATGAGAACCAAGGTGTGACGCCTGCTGACTCAGCTCAGCAGAGGGAAAAGTCCCAGGACCTGCCAAGAGTCAATGAAAGGCCCTCGTGCCAGGTCTGCGGGAAGCTCCCCCGGAAGCACCCCCCACCGCCCACCCCCACTGCCCCGCCCCTGCCGTCCTCCTGGAGCCCAGATGCGCATGACCGGAAGTCACGTCCTCCGAGCCACACTGTGGGGGCGAGGCCATTTTTGAGAGCTGACGTCCGGCGACGGTGAGCCGCGAGAGGAGTGCCACGTCTCGTCAGGTGTCAAGGTGTGAGGTGACCCCAGTTAGAAGTGTGGGGACACGCCCCTGACACCCCCAATCCCCATTCCCTCCGAAAAGAGGCGGCCACACAGGCCCCGCCCACGGCCACACAGGCCCCGCCCACCACGCCCCTGCTCTCGGCCCCAGAGGCTCGGGCCTGGCTGTTAGGCCCAAAGTCCATCCGCTGCGGGGTCTCGGGCAAGGAAGGCCTCGCTCTGAGGCTGGTGGACCCTGGCTCAGCTCAGTACAGGGAGCGCCCCAGGCCCTGTGGAGTGAAGGACGGGACCCTCGTGGGGACCGCAGGGCTCCACACCCCAGAATGGCGGCCACGCGGACCCCGCCCCTGACGTCGGCCCGGGAGCCTCCGGGCAGGTCTAAAGACTGAGGGGCTCCCTCAGTGCGAACGCGGACGGACGGACAGACGCGGGAGGCCCAGGGAGGAGGGGGCCTTGTCCTGAGGGGCTGGCCGCAGGTCAGCAGAGGGAGGATTTCCAGGGCACGGGAGGAGTCAGGGCGAGGACCGTCCTCCCCGTCGCAAGGGCACCTCAGAACCCCTCCCCTGTTGTCAGCCGCTTCCTTCTGGCCACACACGGAGGAGGGAGGGCTGCTGTCTGAGAAGGGAGGTGCAGGCCAGCAGAAGGCGCGTCCCTAAGCACTCCCAAGAGTCAGCCCAAGCCCTTCAGTGAGGGCCAGTGGGGCCGCCAGCCACAGGGCCTCGACCTGTCTGCCGCACGCTGCAGGCCTGGTAAAACTCTGCCACGTGCGGCCGCGTGGTCACCCTCACCGCCTCCGAATGAGACTCAAGGAGGTGCCGGCACTGGTGCGAGCAGATGGCCCTCGGGGCAAGAGAGGAGCTCCAGGCTTCACCGGCCGTCCAGGGAGGACCCCGAGTGAGGACTGAGGGAGTCACCCACCCCGAAGAGAAGGGACAAGAGAGAATATGGCCCGTCCCCTCCTGTCAACCCTTAGACTCCCAAGAAAGGACTGTCAGGCTGAGACCGCCCGTAATTTCCTCTGCCAGCTTCAGGCTGAGACTGCCCGTACTTTCCTCTGCCAGGTCCGAGGGAGGTTAGAGCTTTGTTCTGAAGGGGCAGCCACCAGGCAGCAGAAGGGAGGGTCCCAGGACCCTTCCGTGGTGGGCTGAACGCTCCCGCCTTTCCTCCTCCTGGGTGTCGTGGAAGATGGTGGTGTCAACTTCAGAGCAGCAGAGGGGAGGGGGTGGGGGTGGGGGTCTTGGCAACAACTGTCATCCTGACTCTGAATGGGAACCATGGGGACCTACCTCCCCTGCCAGCCCCCACTGTCACCCCCGTACCGCCCAGGCAGGGCTGGCTGGCTGTGGCCCAAGGCTCACTCTACCGTCCGCCACAGGGGTCTCAGGGGACAGGCTGAGCAGGAGAACAGGAGCCCTGTGGGTCCTCGGGCAGTGCCCTCCAGGACCCTGCAGAGGCGGCCTTGGTTAAAGCCAGGGAGGAATCTCCCCGCTGAAGGTGCTCACAGCATCTCCTTGTCCCTCCCCCAGGTGCCCTCGTTGCCTGCCTTCCTGCCCACACTCCCGCCTGCTGGCCCTGACCTGTGTCATCATGCCTCGGGGCCGGAAGAGCAAGCGCCGTGCCCGCGAGAAACGCCACCAGGCCCGGGGGGAGACTCAGAGTCTCAAGGGTGCCCAGGCCACTGAGGCGGCGGCGGCAGAAGAGATGGAAGAGTCGCCCTCCTCCCCCGCTTCTGTTTCTCCGGGCACTCCCCCGAGCTCCCCTGCTGCTGGCACTCGCCAGGAGCCTCAGGGAGCCCCAGCCACGAGCTCTCGTTATGAAGGGGTTTCATGCCCAGGATCTGAAGAGGGTGCCCAGAGCCAAGATGAGAAAAGTGCAGGTACCTCCCAAGCAGCACCTTCCATTCACAGCAGTTGCAGAGATCCTCTGACCAGGAAGGTCAGAAAGTTGGTGCAGTTCCTGCTTGAGAAGTACAAGACGAAGGAGCCCATCCCGCACGCAGCACTGCTGAAGGCTATCAACAGGAAGTACCAGAAGCACTTCCCTGAGATCCTCAGCAGAGCCTCTGAGATCATGGAGGTGGTCTTTGGCCTCGAGGTGAAGGATGTTGACCCCAGCAATCACTCCTACGCCCTCATCAGCAAGATGGCCCTCCCCAGCGAGGGAAGTCCAAGTGATGAGTCGGGGCTGCCCACATCCGGTCTCCTGATGACTGTCCTGGGCGCGATCTTCACGAAGGGCAACCGTGCCACCGAAGAGGAGCTCTGGGAATTCCTCAATGCGTTGGGTTTCTATGCTGGGAGGAGGCACTTGATCTTTGGGGAGCCCAGTAGGTTCATCAGGAACGATTTCGTGATGCAGAAGTACCTCATCTACTGCCAGGTGCCCGACAGCGATCCTCCGCGCTATGAGTTCCTGTGGGGCCCGAGAGCCCACGCTGAAACCAGCAAGATGAAAGTGCTGGAGTTTGTGGCCAAGATCATTGGTACCGTCCCCAGTGCCTTACCAGATCTCTATGAGGAGGCTCTGAAAGATGAAGAAGAGAGAGCAAGAGTGAGAGTTGCGGCCAGGGCTGCAGCTGTTGCTGCGGGCAGAGCCCCTTCCAGGGCCAAGGTCCACATCTGCCCCAAATGTAGTGGGGGAGGCCGCGGGCAGATTGCTTACTTTGTTTTGGAAGAGAGCAGTCAGGCTCCTAAATAGTGCAGAGTAGTAGTAGGGGTGGAGGGAACAAAGTATAGATCTTATTTATCTTCCTGTTTTAAACTAGTAACTTCCATATATTATTGATTGATTGATTTAGGTTTTTTCAAATTTTTTTTCTTGTAATAGATAGTGTGTTTTCTTAAGAATATGAATTCGTGAATGACATTGCTTGCATATTTATTGCTGTTTAAAGAGTTCTAAAGTTACAGTTTTGGTATATGTAACAGAAAAACGAACCATCTATATTTTCTGTATGATCCAGAAGTAGAAAACATGGCACTGCAATAGAGATTTTCATGGAAATGTGAAAGGCGACCACAGAAAATATTTAGAAACAAAAAATGGAGAAAACAGAGAGTAAAAGCCATTTAACTCGTGGTTTGCCTTACTTCGTTTAAACTTTCTTTTGGTAGAAATAAAAGATACTTTGATTTAGCTCATTTGTGAGTATTTGTTTTTTGCCCTAGTGCACTGCGTATTCTCTGCTACCTACTGGATTAAAAATAAACTCTGATGGGAGGGTGGCACTTTGGGGTTCATAATAATCATATCATAACTGCCATTCATCAAAAACCCAATATTGCTTAATGAGTATGCCACTGCTTTACATGTAGTACATAACATTCCAACATTCACGCAGGATAGGATTTAGCAGACTCCCTTCACAGGTGAATAACTTGCAGGTGTCTCAAGTTCACAAGACTGATTAAGTGACCTTGCTGGGTCTAGTCCCCTGGTCTGGAATAGTCTAGAGCCTACACTCTTCCACTCCTCCCAGCCTAAGCCAGACCTTACGTCTTTTAATTCATTTTTCTTCTCACCACTCCAAAATGTATCTCATGGGATAAAAGGGGCCCTGTTCCCAAAGCACTGTTTTGGAATACTGTAACAGTAACGCTGGATAAGTGAATGGTATGAATAAAAAGAAAACTTTTTGGTGACAATGGGGTCTTCTACATATGCAATGTCAGATACCCTGAAAAGATCAGCATCTCCTCATTTACTCTTCAAGTTTCTCAGGGACATAAAAGCCTTGGTTTAAGAGCTGTGTCCTCAGGTCAGTGGAGGGAGGAGTCCCAGCCTCTGATAGTTACTCAAGGTGAGGACCTTAGAACAGAAGGGGGCCCCACAAAGTCTACCCTGCTTTCTCCCTTGTGTGGCCATGCGCAGAGCTGTCTGTCTGAAGGTACCCCTTCTTTTCCTCCGGGGCAAGGGTGGAGAGGTTCTCAGGGAGGTGAGTTCCTTGGTCTTGTGGCAGCATCTCCAATTCTGCCCAAGTAGGAGTCCTAACAGGCCTTAGTTTGCTTCAGGGTGAGGACACTGGGTGCCGATGAGTGGACTCCCCATAACAAAGGGGACCACACAGAGGCCCCCGGCAGGGGTAGCCAGGGAATAGGTCTCTTATCTCCCCTTCTGGTGTCTCAGGAAGGTGAAAGCCTTGGCCTGAGGCTGGCAGACAGACAGTAGGGAGGGTGGAGTCCCATATGCTACCTGAAGTCAAGGTAAGAAACCTGAGTTAGGACTGAGGGGCCACTGACTCCAGAAGAGTGGGGCCTTGTAAAGTCCTGCTCCTCAGAAGACCCCAACAGCTTTGGACAGATCTGGTTCATCCTGACTTCCAATTCAGAATTCCCAAGAAGGTAATGCCTTTGTTCTGAGGAGCACAGCTTCAGGGGAGTGGAGGGTGGAGTCCTGGGTCTGGTCAGGCATCACGATGAGGACCCTGAATGAGGAGCAAGAGGACCACTCACTCCAGAACAGAGGAGAATGCAGAGTTCCGCCCCTGAGGTCAGCCCCAGGAGGCCCAGGACAAAGCTTTCTGGCTGACCTGCCCCCTCTTTCCACTGGAGGTGGTCTCGGGGAGGCGAGGGCCTTGGTCTATGGGGAACAGCCTCACTCAGTAGAGACTGGAAATCTAGTGACTCTAAATGAGGATAAAGGGACTCCACCTAGAGCAGAGCCCTGCCACTGGATACCTCCCCTCGGCAAATCCAGGAATGTTGGCATGATGCGCCCCACGTCTTTCCTTTTAGAGCGTCTCAGGTAGATGAGGCACTTGGTCCCAGGGGAGCACAGGGAGGAATTCCAGGTCATGCCAAGAGTCGAGCAGAGGACCATGAGGACTGAGGGAACCACCCAAATCATAAAAGCGGGGACGCCACAGAATCCCTCCCTTACTGTCGGCCATGAGTGACCACAGGCAGTCATGCCCACGTGAGGCAACCCTCACATCCTCCTAGGCGGTCTCAGGGAAGTAAAGGCTGTAGTATGAGAGCACAGGCCTCTCTAGGTCACGGGAAGAGCCAGCGTAAGGACTCCGAGTGAGGACCAAGGGGAACGCCCAACCGAAAAGAGACAGGAACAAACACATAGCCCCACCACCCTTTCGGCCCGGGGAAGCCCCAGGCAGGGGTAGTTCGATGTGTCACCCACTTGCCTCCGGCTCGGGAGGACTCAGGTCGGTAGAGGGGAGAGTCCCAGATCCTGACAGAGTGAGGACTATTGAGGTCACAAACCCCAGAAGAGTGGAGCCCGGGGAATCTTGCCCTCTGTGTTAGTCCTCAGAAGCCCCTCAGAAATAGCTGTGGCTGCACGTGGCCTACTCTGACTTCTACTTCTGGGGACTCAGGGTGGTGAGGACTTTGCTCCGAGGCTGGCTGACTCAGCACAGGGGAAATTTCCAGGTTGTGCTAGGAGTTGGGGTGAGGACCTAAGGCTGGAGTGGAGCATGAAAACCATAACAATGGGGGCAGCACATCATCTCTCCCCTGCTGTCAGTCCTGGGAGACGCCTGGAGAGATGTCAGGCCGAGCAGAGGCAACCCTTAACTCCTCCCAGGGTGACAGAGAAGTGGGGACAGTAATAGGTGAAGAGAGGGAGAAATATAGGTCTTCCCAGGAGTCAAACTGAGGAAGAGCCTGAGTGAGGACCGGCGCGGCCAAGCATAATAAGGCCTGGATCTGCCGGCCCCGGCTTCCTGCCTTCAGAGACCACAGGTAGACGTGGGACATAAGGCTACCCTCACTTTCTTCTGTTGGCTCTCAGGGAGCGGTGGGCCTTTCTATGAGCACATGTCCTCAGGTAAAGAGACAGGAGCCACAGGCCTTCCCAGGAGTCAAACTGAGAACCCTGAGTGACGACTAAGGGGAACATGCCCCACCCGCTGAGCTGTGGGGACGACAAAGAGTCTAGCCTTGCCCCTGCTTTCAGCACTTGAAGGCTCAGGACAGGGCAGTCGGGCCGAGGCTCCTTTACATCAGGTCTAAGGGAGGTGAGACCCTTAGCCTGAAGGTAAAGCCATCAGAGGGCAGAAGGGTGGGTCCCAGGCCCTACGTGAAGCCAGCTGAGAGCACTGAATAGGGACTGAGGACCCAGTGATCCCAGGATAGAATGGACTCCACAGCTGTCAGCACGGTGTTCCCCGTCAGGCCGGTGAGCTGGGCCACCACTCACTTCCTCCTCATGGGTCCCCGGGACCACTGAGGTGTCAACTGCAGAGCAACGGAGGGGAGGAAGCCCAGGCCCTGGCTGCCGTCCACCTAAAGATCCTGAAGATGAACTGAGCAGACTCCCCGCCCTAGGACACGGAAGGTCCCACTGGCAGCCCCTTCTGTCACCCCAGTGACACTCAGGTAGGCTGGCAGCCTGTAGCCCAAGGCTCACTCTACCGTCCGCCACAGGGGTCTCAGGGGACAGGCTGAGCAGGAGAACAGGAGCCCTGTGGGTCCTCGGGCAGTGCCCTCAAGGACCCTGCAGAGGCGGCCTTGGTTAAAGCCAGGGAGGAATCTCCCCGCTGAAGGTGCTCACAGCATCTCCTTGTCCCTCCCCCAGGTGCCCTCGTTGCCTGCCTTCCTGCCCACACTCCCGCCTGCTGGCCCTGACCTGTGTCATCATGCCTCGGGGCCGGAAGAGCAAGCGCCGTGCCCGCGAGAAACGCCACCAGGCCCGGGAGGAGACTCAGAGTCTCAAGGGTTCCCAGGTCACTGAGGCGGCGGCGGCGGCAGAAGAGATAGAAGAGTCGCCCCCCTCCCCCGCTTCTGTTTCTCGGGGTACTCCCCCGAGCTCCCCTGCTGCTGGCACTCGCCAGGAGCCTCAGGGAGCCCCAGCCACGAGCTCTCGTGATGCAGGGGTTTCATGCCCAGGATCTGAAGAGGGTGCCCAGATCCAAGGTGAGGAGAGCGAGTCACACACGAGCGGGCCTGCCCCATCCTGGACGGTTCGCCTTTCCCTCCCCTACCTGGACACTGGTGGTTGCAGCATGCCCAGAGATCCTCCCTCTCGTGGTCAAGGACCACTGCTAGGTTTCCAGCCATACCAGGACCAAGCAAGACAAAACCGCCAGCACAGGTTGACGCAGGCGCACCAAGACCTACAAGGTGACTCAAGGTACCCCAGGGTTCATTACGCCTCACTTGTAATAACTTAGCATTGCGGCTTTTGCTTCCCCGCCCCACCCCATGGGTTCTGCTTGGGTGCTTATGGGTAAGTGCCTGCATACTAGCAGGAAAGTTATATAGCCTAAAGCTGTCGATCGATTTGTCAGTCAAATAACACAGGACACAGGGAGGGACCACCACTCTACAAAACACAGCCCTACCCCATCACGGGGCTGCTTCTGGTTTCCAGACAGCCCGCTCTCCTGCTTTCTCGGGAGCGTACCTTTGCTCTGCTTAACTGAACTCTTGCTGCTTAAAACTGCTCTACGCCTCTCGACTGAATTCTTCCTCTTTGGGAGGGCAAGAGCCCAGGAAATCGCCATTCTGCCGGTGACAGTATGGATCGCATATTCATTACTTTTATCAGGTACAAGTTAAAGTTTTCATATTTCATAAAAGAAATTTAGAAACCTTCCATATTTTTTATGACCTAGAACAAGAAAACACAGCAATGGAAGAGGGATTTCCATGGAACTGTGAATAGACTCGGCAGTAAAATCATGTGGGTCAAGTAAAAAAAAGAAAAGAAAAAGCGTACATGGTGGTACATTTTTGGTTTGTTTTATTCTTTTAGTGCTTCTTTTTGTAAAACTGAAAGATGTTTTCTTAGATTATGTAGGGCGCGGTCAGCTAACTGCTACGCGGCAGGAAGCTGAAATAAGCTGAGTCATCCTTCCTGTGGCCACTGCGCTTGCGCTAAGTATACTAATGAGGTTTTAAAGTAGCGACCTATCCGATGCTGGCTCACAAATCGCACCATCGGCGAAAGCCAATCACAGAGCGACACATGTTCTTAATCCCTATATAAGCAGACTGCTATAGGATTGCGGTGTCTTCCTTCCATCTTTTCTTTAACCAAGCTGTGCTCCAATAAAGTGTGATACGAGAAGAATCTTGCGTGTGGCGACTCGTTATTCTGCTGGTCGGAGGCGGCTCGCCGCAAGATTATTCAAGATTGTGAGAGAAATTAAACAATAATAAAGTAGACATCCTTATCGTTGCCACTCTTATTCCCAACCATTAATTGAGCAGCTACTCTTTGGAAGGCTCCGTGGCAGAACTGGGGATGGGAAGAAAAAGAAGACTGAGCCACTGTCCATAGACCTTCGGAGCCTAGGAGCTGCTGCCATATCAAGATGGTGAGACACACTCTGAGACCTAAATAAATGGCAAGTTACAACAAGGGGAGAGAAAGAGAGGAGGTTCCAGACAAGAGCAGTCAAGTGTAAATGCTCTGAAGCAAGGAAGTCTGGAGCTTTGGGACACTGCAGTTCCCTCGAGGAGGTGACTTTAAGTTAGGCGGGATGGTGGGCTAAATGAGGCTGAGTGAATTGTGGTGGGGGAGGGTGGGACCCTTAGATGGTGGGCCTCAGAGTTGACAGACTCAAGACTGGAATGGAAGCTTACCCTGAATTTTTACTTTGCGACTGTGGGTAAAACAGAGAGACTCTCCACCCGGGGCAGGAATAAAATGGCTTCCGTGTTCCTGTCCCAGTGCAGGTGAACACAGTGCACAAACTAGGTGTTTTAATCCCATCGCCTCCAGGGAGTTTCTGAGAAACAAGGATGATACTTCCTTGAAGTGACATGTCAAGAAGTCACTGTGATAGCACTCTTTGCACTGGGGTCAAAGGGCCAGAGGCCACTCCCTTAAAGGGATGTTCTACTACTTACCTTAAGTGTAATCTGGGGAACTCCAAAGGAAGGCTACAATTTTTGGTGGTGAAAATAGGGGTGGTTTGGATGAAAAGGCACCTGGGAGGGAAGTTGTTGGTCCTTGACGCAAATTCTAGAACCTCTGAGTAGCATCCAGCTGGGAGAGATTCCTCTACACTCAAATGACATATTTACAAATGGGGAAGTTTTACATAGTTTCAGTGTCTAACCAGTTTTGTTCGTTCCAAAGGTGCTGCGTATCGTATTTTCTGACATCTCATGAGAGTAAAGAAAAAAATCCCCAAGAGTTGGTATTATGGTCTGGGGTCATAGTTATCGTAGTAATAAATGCCATTCTTGAAAGACCATTGTTGCAAGTGCTTTACAAACATCACGTATATTACAACAGCTCTACAAGATAGGGCTTATCAGACTCACTTTGCAGATGATGAACTTGCAATTTTCTCAAGTTCACAAGACTTGTGACAGAGCTGGGAATAGACCCTTGGTCTGAATTCGTCTAGAGGCCACACTGTTCCACTCTTCCCGGCCTGAGGCAGACCTAGTATCCTTTAATTCACTTGTCTCCTCACTACTTCAAACTGTATTTCAGGCAATTTAAAAAATAAAAAGCAAGCAAGCAAACAAAAAACCCTGTAGCCAAAGGACTATAAAGAGTCCTGATGAAGGAAGGTTAATACAAGAATAAACCGTAATTTGGGGATTGTCTGTGGGCTTCATTTATCTAGAGTCCTCCTGCCCCTCGTGCCAGGGTTCCTTGAAAGCTCACTGCCCTGGTCCCAGCACGTGTGTTCAGCTCCAGCACTTTCCCACGTTAGAGCTCCTTTCTCCTGAGACTTCCCCAGTGTGCCCTCAAGTCCAACTCTGGAATCTGTTAATGGTGTGTTGAGACTGGCCTCTGAATAAATACACCAATGAGTGAGCTTACCTAGGAGGTCAATATCCAAAGCCTCCCTCATAAGTTGGAGATGAGGACCTGAATAGACATTTCTACAAAGAGGGTATACCAGTGGCCAAACAGTACATGAAAAGATGCTCAATATCATTAGTCACTAGGGAAATGTATACAAAAAAGACACAGTGGGATACCATTTCACTAGGTTGGTTATAAAAATGGAAAATAACAAGTGTTTGCGAGGATATGAAGAAATTGGATCCCTCATACATTGCTGGTAAGAATGTCAAATGGTTCAGCCTCTTTGGAAAACAGTTCGGTAGGTCCTCAAATTTAAACCAAGAATTACCGTATGACCCAGCAATTCCATTCCTAGGTATATAACCAAAATAACTTAAAAACTGTATTCAAACAAATCTTTGTACCCAAATATTCAAAGCAGCATTATTCATAAAAGCCAAAAAATGCAAACAACACAAAATTTACATCACTGAATGAACGGACAAACAAAATGTGGTATATTCTTACAATGGAATATTATTCAGTCATGAAAAGGAATGAAGTACGGATAACTGAGAGACCATGGATGAACCTTGGAGACATTATGATAAATGATAAATGAAAGGAGTCAGAAACAAAAGGTCACATATTATATGACACCATTTACATGAATTGTCCAGGATAAGCAAATTTACAGAGACAGAAAGCAGATTGATGGTTGCCCGGGGCTAGGGAGAGGTATGAATGAGAAGGAACTTTTTGAAGGGTAAGGGATTATGTAAGCAGATAGGATAGGCGGTCCCTGGAGAAAGAGAACCAGGCATGGCTTTCTTGACATAAGAGAAGCCATTTTTGGCCTAAGCCATTTTGTGATCTAAGCCATTTTAAGATCATTTTGTGAACCTGGAAACAATGTTTGCCCTTCAACACACCTCCATAATAATGACCTTAAGGGAATAAAAGAATGCAGTGACAAAAGACTGTTATCAGACAGGAGTAGTAACAGAAGCAAAGGTAATAAATCAGTTGTTAAGTCTCCCAGTCTTTTCAAGGGTAAAGATATATATCAATGAGTTATATTTTTAGTATTATATATAATACAATCAATGGACTGATTGATCCCACTATACATATAATATATATAACATATAGGTGTATGTATGCATGTAAAATCAACAGAATGATAGAATCAGATAGAATGAGAGAATTACCATTCTACAGCCCCTAGCGGATTAGTGGATAAGGGTGGAGATCCTCACTACCTGCCAATACCACCAGGAAGCAGAAAACAGACACTATGTATCTCCTAATGGAAGCACACAGCTTGGTCTCAGGAGTGAACTTGCCAATAAACAAACTGGTAAATCAATAAGCCTTAATCTGAACAAGCTGTTTCCTACAATTATGGAGGATCCTTGATGCTGAGTTCCAGGTATATTGGGTTCATTATTTTATTCTCTGTAATGTTGTATATGATTGTTTTTTTTAAATAAATATCATGCCTTTAAATTTGAAAACCCAAGTAAAATGGAACAATTTTTAGCAAACTATAAATCACTAAAGTGAAAATGTAGTCCAAACCCAGAGCACCATCAAAATGTGCCAGGACAATCCAGGTTTGGAGCCCCCTCACACCAAATGATCAGGGAAAAACTAATCACCACCTTATTTGAATTCTTCCAAACCATACAAAAAGATAGAAAACGGATCAACCATTTTAATAGGGTATCCCTCCTTGATACAAAGTCCAGATAAGAATGCCCCAATAAAAGGATACTCACACATAACCATGTGATTAAATGAAGAAATGGGCTATGACTAAGGAACACAAAGATATCATATTAGAAAATACTGACAGTTGGAAATCACTGCACTGACAGAGAAAGGAGACAATGCATTTCTAAAGGGAAAGAATATTTGTCTCTACACTTCTATTCCCAAGCCTGTTGACACCAAATGTATGGGCGTTTTGTTTTGTTTTGCTCACACAAACCAATTCTCTACCACCAGCTGAGTATCCTACAGTTCAATTCAATTCTGACAATACCTACCTGCAGTTAGCATCAGATCCCACAAGGTAAGGGCTCATTCCCACAAGATTGCCCTACACTTAATCCAAACCCAGGTCTCCCATAATTCTGACTGACTGGCTATAAATTGGGGGCTCCCACAACCCCCTCCCTGGGTTTGGTAATTTTCTAAAGTGGCTCAAAGAACTCAAGGAAACAGTGTACTTACTAGATTACTGGATTATTATAAAAGGATGTGACTCCCTAACAGCCAAATGGAAGAGATGTTTAGAGTGAGGTGTGGGGAAGAGGTGTGGAGCTCTCATGCCCTCTCCAGCTGCATCACCCCCATAGCACCTACCTGCGTTCCGCAAACTGGAAGCTCTCCAGACAATTTTGGTTAGGATTTGTATGCAGGCTTCATTACACAGGCATAATTAATTAAATCATTGGCCACTTGTTAATTAAGTCAATCTCCAGCCCTTCTTCCCTCAGAGGGTAGGACTGAAAGTTCCTAGCCCCTGATCACATGGTGGGTCCCCCAGGCAGCCCCCCACCCTTAGGGGCTTTCCAAAAGTCACCTCATCAACATAAACTCAGGTGTGGTTGAAAGGGGCTTGTTACCAGTAACATGAAACACTCCTTTCACCTTTCTAGCTCTTTTCACTTAGGAAACCCCAACAGTTTTAGCAGCTCTGGGGACAAAGACCAAATATATATTTCTTAGTATAAATCACAATTTAATTATATGCAGGGGTAAAGAAAGGGCTTTTGATAAAAATTTTACACCAGTCCATGGTAATAACTTTTAGCAAACTCACATTAGTAGGGAATTACTCTTCTGTAAAATCTATACGTATTAAACATACTTAAATGTGGAATATTATCAGAATTCCCAATAAAATAAGAAACAAGACACAGATATATGGTACCACCTCTACTATTTGGCAAGAATTTTCCTGCTCTGCCACATGAACATCTTGGAAGTCATCACTCCCATCCTCACAATGATAAAAAGCTGAACAAACTCAAAATCAACAACTTTTCTTAGATCCATCAGAGAATTGAAGTTACAGGGAAAACCAATGCTTCAAAACTGAAGATGCAGGGAAATACAGGGAATCACAGCTCACTGGGAGCGGAAAGTCCTGGATCCAGGAAGGAGGAGAAAAATTTACATTGTACTTGATGCAACACTGGAAGCTATGTGTGACAAGCTTCAGAGCCCAAAACTCCTAGGAGCCTAGTCTTAGGGGAGCCCGCACACTTCTGTGAGTTTTACCTTCTGGGGTCCTAACAGGTTCTCACCGTAAAGATCCAAGAAAAATGTCCTCATGCTTCTGGCATGAGGGGGACATAAACCCTTTTGAAGTACACCTAGGAAAAAGTAACCACAGGCCCAGATGTTTCTGTTCTGTGTACTTTCCTAAACCAACTAACTTGGATGAAGGGAAAATCCTAACTCCAGCTCCCTCCAGACTTCCTATGTCACATAACAGGGGGGATAAAAGCTGAGAAGCATTTGTGAAGGCAATAGCCCAGGGGGCACAGAGCCACTAAAACATGGACAGCTAATCACAAGATTATAGAACACTTCCCGGACAACTTACCACTGCATCAACAAGGTCCAATATAATACCAGAGGATTCCTGCTGAAAGAACTGCAAGGCTTAGACTACTTATGAAGGTGTTCCTAGGGAAAACCAAAGACAACAAGAACACTCAAGGAAACTGAAATCTCAGGTGCCTACATTAAGAGCAAACAGTAAACACGACATAACTCTTATGCAGATAAACACAAACTCTCATGCTAAAGGCCCTTTAAATCGATTCCTATTTTCCAATACATTAAGTCCAGCCTTCAACGAAAAATTATAAGATATGCTAAAAGGCAGAAAAGCACAGTCTGATTAAAAAGTAAGTAAATTAACCGCACTCAGGTATAGGAGATCATTTGGAATATCAGACTAGGATTTTACAATACTTATGATTCATACGCTAAGCCTCTAATGGAAAAAGTGAACAACATGCAAGAATAGTAGGTAATGTACGTAGAGAGACGGAAACTGTAGGAAAGCATCAAAAGGAAATGTGAGAAATCAAAAACATCATAACTGACATGAAGAATACCACTGATAGGCTCACCAGTAGACTGCATATGGCCAAGGAAAGACTCAGTGAAATTAAAGATATACATTGATAGAAAACCCTCAAACTAAAAAGCAAAGAGAAAACAAAATAATTTTTAAAAAGGAAAAGAGTAACCAAGGATTGTGGAACAATTACAAGAGATGTAACATATGCATAGTGGGAATAATCTGAGAAGAAACAGAGAAAGCAGCAGAATTTTCAAAGTAATAATGACTGAGAATTTCCCCAAATTAATGTCAGACACTAAACCACAGACCTAGGAAGCTCAGAGAACACCAAGCAGGATAAATAGAAAAAAAAAATCTACACCTAGGCATATCATACTCAAACTGCGGAAAACCAAACAGAAAGAGAATTCTTGAGATGAGGTAGAGAAAAAAAGAACTTACTATAGAGGATCAAGGGTAACAATTACCAAGATTTCTCTTCACAAGCGATGCTATCAAGAAAAGACTACAGTTAAATTTTTAAAGCATTGAAATGGAAAAAACCCAACAACAACAACAAAAACACTACCACCAACCTAGAATTCTGTAGCCAGGGGGAGAAAATCCTTCAACAGTAATGAGAAATAAAGACTTTCTCTGACAGACAAAAACTGATGGAAATTTGTCACGCAGATCTACTTTGCAAGAAATATTAAAAGAAGTTCTTCTGGGAAAAGGAATATGATATAGGTCAGAAGCTTTGGCCGACATAAAGAAAGGGAGTAACACAAGGAGTAAATGAAGATAAAATAAAACCTTTTATTTTTATTATTTTCAACTGATCAAAAAAGATAAATATTTCTTCAAAATAATAATATAACAGCAATGCATCCAGTGATTATACATTATGGATAAGAGAAATAAATGGCAGAAATGGTATACTTGCACTGTTACGAGATACTTGCGCTAACCGTGAAGCAGGATGATGTTATTTGAAAGAGGACTTGAATACGTTGGAAAAGTATAACGCAAATGCTACAGAAACCACTAGAAATTTTTTAAAACTATAACAGATATGCTAAAGAGGACAGAAAACGGAATAACATTAAATCTTGAATTAAAAGTAGAGAAGGCAGAAAAAGAGCAGGGGATTAAAAAAGAAACAAAGAGTAAGCTCAATGAGTAGAAAACAGTTACAAATATGGTCAACGTTAATCCAACTGTATCAATAATCACTTTTAATGTGAATGGTCTAAATATACCAATTAAAAGGTAGAGATTGATAAAAAGAATGAAAACAAAGGTGACCTAACCCTATGCTGTTTATAAGAAACCCAGTTTAAATATAAAGACATGAAATGATTAAAAGTAGAGGGATGGATACAATAGCTGGTCATGGAAGCAACCTAAATGCCCATCGACAGATGAATGGATAAAGCAGATGAGATACATATATACAATGGAGTATTACTCAGCCATAAAAAGGAACAAAATTGGGTCATTTGTAGAGACGTGGATGGACCTAGAGTCTATCATGCAGAGGGAAGTAAGTCAGAAAGAGAAAAACAAATATCGTATATTAATGGATACATGTGGAATCTAGAAAAATGGTACAGTTGAACCGGTCCGTAAGGCACAGATAGATACACAGATGTAGAGAACAAATGTATAGACACCAAGGGGGGCAAAGCGGGGGTGGGATGAATGGGGAGATTGGGATAGAAATATATACACCAATATGTACAAAATAGATACCTAATAAGAACCTGCTATATAAAAAAAATAAAATAAAATAAAATTCAAAAACAAAAAGTAAAGGGATGGAGAAAACTCTACCATGCTAATATGAGTGGAAAAAAACAACATCTGCTCTAGCTATATTTATTTCAGACAAAGCAGTATTCACAACAAGAAAGTCAGGAATAAAGATGGGCATTACTTAATGATTAAGTGGCCAATTCTCAAAGAAATCATGGCAACCCTTAATGTGTATGCACCAAAAAATTCTGTTAAGATACACGAGGCAAACACTGATGAGACACATCTACTCTTACAGAAGGAGATGTCAACACATCTCTTTTCATAATTGACAAATCCACTAGGCAGAAAATCAGTAAGGTGCAGTTGAACTGAAAAGCAACATCAATTAACTAGATCTAAATGACATTCATAGAATACTTGACAAAAGCAGAAAGCACATTATCTTCAAGTCCACATGGAACATACACCAAGATAGATCACATTCTATGCCATAAAACACACATCATCAAACTTAAAAGAATATAAATGATACAAAGAATGATCTCATTCTGCAATGGAAATAAACTAGAAACTGATAACAAAAAAGTAGCAAGAAAATCAAGGGTATTTGGAGATTAAACAATATACTTCTAAATAACACATGGGCCAAAGAGTAAATCTAATGAGAAATTTTAAAATATGTTTAACTAAATGAAAACAAAATTACAACTTATCAAAAGTTGTGCAATATAGCAAAACCAGTACTTAAAGGGACATGTATAGCATTGAATGTCTATACTAGAAAAATCTAAAATCAATAATTTAAGCTTCTACCTTAGTAAACTGGTGAAAGAAGAGAAAAAAAGCAGAGGAAAAAGAAATAATAAATCAAAGCAGAAATCAATGACACTGAAGAAAGGGAAAAAATAGAGAAAAAACAGCAAAACCAGAAGCTATTTCTTTGAACATATCCAAAAGAAAAAACAAGAGAACATTCTAACCAGGGTACTCAAGGAAAATAAAAAGAGAGAAAACACCAATGAAATCGCTAATAGCAGAAATGAAAGAAGGGCCATCACTAGTGATTGCACGGACATTAAAAGGATAATAAATGAATGTCATAAACAACTCTAGGCCTACAAATTTGAAAAGTTAAATCGACAAATTACTTGAGGATCCAATTTCCCAAAACTATACAAGGATAAATAGATAATCAGAATAGGTCTGTATCTATTAAAGAAATTTAATCTATAATTAATAAGCTTCCAATAAAGACAGCACCAGGCCCAGATGATTTCACTGATGAATTCTAACAAAAATTTAAGGAAGACATGAAAACAATTCTCTACAATCTCTTCCAGAAAACAGAAGCAGAGGGGACACTTCCTAATTCATTCTATGAGGCCAGCATCACTCTAATGTCAAAACCAGAAAAAGAAATTAAAAGAAAGGAGAATTGACCACCAATATCTCTCATGAACATAGATGCAAATTCCCCAACAAAATATAAGCGAAACAAATCTAACAATGTATAAAAGGAATTATATACCACAACTAAGTGGACTTTATTTCAGGTGTGCAACATTTGAAAATCAGTAAGGATAACTCATCATATCACTAGGCTAAAGAAAATAATCACATTATCATATCAATAGATGAAGAAAAAAATTTGATAAAATCCAATACCCATTCATCATAAAATTTCCCAGCAAACTAGAAGTAGAGAGGCATTGGCTCAGCTTCATATACTGAATAGAACATGTAAAAAAAAAAAAACAACAACAGGTAAAACATCCTACTTCATACTGAGACGATAGATGCTCTCACACTAAGATCAGGAACGAGGCTAAGATATCCCTTCTCACCATGCCTATTCAACACTGGACTGGAAGTCCTAGCCAATGCAATAAGATAAGAGAAGGAAGCAAAAGATACATAGATTTGAAAGGAAAAAATAAACCTGTTTTTGCTCACAGATGACCTAATTGTCTATGTAGGAAATCTCAAATCATCAATCACAAAAAACTCCTGGTATCAATAAGCAAAGGTTAATATTCAACAGTCAATTGTTTTCCAATAAACAAATGGAATTTGCAATTGAAAAACCTAATGCCATTTACATTACCACCAAAAAAAGATTGATTATAAATAATTCTTAGAAAAATATGTATAAGATTCATATGAGAAATACAAATGTCACTGAAAAAAATTAAAGAAGATCTAAATAAATAGAGAAACACTCCATGTTCATGGATAGGAGGATGCAAGATTGTTGAGATGTCAGTTACTCCCAACTTGATTTATATACTCAAAACAATTCTGCTCAAAACTCCAGCAAGGTATTTTGTAGATAGTAACAAACAATCTAGAGTTTATATAAAAAATGAAAAGATCCATAATAACCAACTCAAATCAACACTGAAGAAGATCAAAGTCAGAGAACTGATATTACTGGATTTAAAAACGGACTTTAAAGCTACAATAATGAAGACCACATACTATTAGCAAAAGAAGAGACAAATAGACCAAGGCACAGAATAGAAAACCTAGAAACAGACCCCCTCATACAGTCAACTGATCTTTAACAAAGGAGCAAAGGCAATTCAATAGAGAAAGGAGTCTTTTAACTCACAGTGCTGGGACAACTAGACATCCAATACAACAAAAAAGAATGCTGATACAGACTTTACATGTTGCAAAACAATTAAATGGATCACAGACCTAAATGGATCACAGACCTAAATGGAAAACTCAAAATTAAAAAAAAATCCAGGGACTCCCCTCACGGTCCAGTGGTTAAGACTGCACTTCCACTGCAGGGGGCATGGGTTTCATCCCTGGTCAGGGAACTAAGATCCTGCCTGCCATGTGGAGTGGGAAAAAAAAAAAAATAGAAGGTAATATAGGAGAGAGTCTTGGGTTTGGCAACGAGATTTTAGACACAACACCAAAAGCACAATCCATGAAAGAGAAAAATGATAAGCTGAACTTCATTAAAATTAAAACCTTCTACTCTGTAAAGGGTACTATTAAGAGAATGAAAAGACAAGCCGCAGACTGGGAAAAAATAATTGTAAGAGACATATCTGATAATAAACGTGAATCAAAAATATACAATGAACTCTTAAAAAACTCAACAATAAGAGAACAAAAAAGTCAATTTAACAGTGGTTAAAAGAGCTGAACGCCTCACCAAAAATATACACAGATGGCAAATAGCATACGAAAAGATGATCAACATCACAGGTCTTCAGGGACTTTGGGATTAAAACAACAATGAGATACCTATCAATATGGCTAAAACAAAAACAAACACCTGACAATACCAAATGCTGGCAAGGATGGGGACCAATAGGAACTCTCATTCAGTGCTAAAGGGAATGCAAAGTGATACAGACACACTGGAAACTGTCTGGAAGTTTCTTTTAAGCTAAACATAATCTTATCACATGATCTAGCAATTAAACGCCTAGGTATTTACTCAAAAGAGTTGAAAACTTATGTCCACCCAAAAGCCTTCAAACAAATGTTAATAGTACACTAATTCATAGCTGCCAGAAACTGAAATCAACCAAGATGACCTTCAGCAGATGAATGGGTACACAAACTGTGGTAGTCCACATGACGGAATGCTATTCAGCCATGAAAAGAAATGACATTTCAAACCACAAACAGATATAGAGAAACTTAAATGTATATTGATTAGCAAAAGGAACTAGTTTAAAAAGCCTACTTATTGAGTTATTTGTAGTGAGGTGGATGGACCTAGAGTCTGTCATACAGAGTGAAGTAAGTCAGAAAGAGAAAAACAAATACCTTATGCTCACACATACATCTGGAATCTGAGAAAAAAAAATGGTCATGAAGAACCTAGGGGCAAGACGGGAATAAAGATGCACACCTACTAGAGAATGGACCTGAGGATATGGGGCGGGGGAAGGGTAAGCTGTGACAAAGTGAGAGAGTGGCATGGACATATATACACTATCAAATGTAAAATAGATAGCTTGTGGGAAGCAGTCGCATAGCACAGGGAGATCAGCTCGGTGCTTTGTGACCACCTAGAGGGGTGGGAAAGGGAGGGTGGGAGGGAGGGAGACGAAAGAGAGAAGAGATATGGGGATATATGTATAACTGATTCACTTTTTTATAAAGCAGAAACTAACACACCATTGTAAAGCAATTATACTCCAATAAAGATGTTAAAAAATAAATAAATAAATAAAAGCCTACATACTGTAGCATTCCATCAATATTGTATTCTGGAAAAGGAAAAACTTCAGAGAGAGTAAAAAGTTCAGAGTTGTCAGGGGCTCAAAGTGAGGTTTTGAGGGATGGACAGGTGGAGCACGGGGGATATTTAGGGCAGTGAAACTCTTCTGCATGATGCTCTGTTGGTGAGTAGATGACGTCATGCCTCTGTCAACCATTATAGAACTGAAAAGCACAAAAAGTGAAATGTGTTATAAACAGTGGACAATAGTCAATAATAATGTATCACTATTAGTTGATCAATTATAACAAATGAACTTGTATCTACTGAACCAATACAAGATGTTAATAATAGGAGAATCTAACTGGAAGAAGAGAGTGGCTGTATGGGAACTCTCTGTACTATCTGCTTAATTTTCTGTAGTCCTAAATCTGTTCTTTAAAAAAGTCTATTAATTTAAAAACTGGAAAAAAAACCTGGACAAGAACACATAGCCAGTACAGAGCTATATACAACAATAGCAAATAAATAAGAGTCATGAGTAATGAAAAGCAAAAGATAACAATGCTAATAATTTGATCCTCTAATTAAAGATCTAAGGGAATAGGCACAGAGAATAGTCAAATATATAAAGAACTTCAGAAACCTGGTGGAAAAAAAGATCACCACAGCAAAATCAAGAGACTGGCCTGAAACAGTCAACAATTACTTAGATCATGTTAATCAAAAATACACCAAAGACAAAAGCAACAATATAAAAAACATACCTAGAAGGAAACCATACAAAAATGTATATAATCTACATGGAGGCAACAATAAGAATTTCCTGATAGACTTTGGAAAAAGAAGTCTCAACCAGAATAGTATGTTATGTGTATTCATGAGGAACAGATATTGTAAGAATATCGATTTTCCTTAATTCTTTTACAGATTTAGTACCTTATCCATAGCAGCTGATGATAATCAAACATGGGCTACTGTTTCCTGTACCCAAAATCAACCATGGAAAAATTATAGAAGGAATAAAGAAAAAAACATTAACAAAAGCAAAAACACAAAACTGAATAATCCCTGAGGGACAATAAGTCTTCACTGAACAAGAACCTGAGTGTGGGCAGGTAGGGGGATGCCCTGAATTCGAGACAGGTCTGTAGCCTGCAAGAGAGGCAGATGACAGGGTTGACTGGAGGAAAGCCTTTAAACTTGAGCCCTGGATTCTTCCACTGTGCTCTGGGACCATGAATCTCCACTGCTTCACTGAAGGAATCTGAGGCAGCATTTCAGAGCCCACATGCCAGGATGGCACCAAAGGTTGGTGTTGTTTGAAACAGAATGAGTCCAGAGGCTGTGCAATAACCACATGAAACCTCTTTAGAGGATCAGGACTGACCTTTTAAAAAAATTAATATTATGATCAAACATAAGGAATGGAAAGAATGAATCACACTTAACAAGGGTAGGTGTTCTTTCATGAAAAAATGCATATACACACACACTTGTTAGAGATATAAATATATTTCTTAGTATGAATGAGGGTCAAAAAATAAAAGTGACCACACTGGACTGAGCAATGTGAGATAATATAAAAGAGCTAGGTCTCACAAAATCCTGTAGCTTAGCCTCTTCTCCTCAGAAAGTAGATCTTTTAGAGTAGAAGGTTCCCCAAAGTCTAAGTATGGCTGGCGAACAAACGCTATGGGCCAGTGTGCCTTTTCTTTTACAGCCCACCATGTGTCCTGGGCCCCCGCCTTATACTGCAACTTTCCCGTCTGGTATGTAGCCTGGGACTCATCCATTTTCTGCAAGGTTTGCAGGGAAACAGCTCAGAGCTTTCAGAGTTAGTATTTCCCAGGAAGTCTTTAAAGAAGCAGCCAAGAGGAGGACACCCTACTCCATGCCTCCACCTTGAGGAATGACGCGACAACCCACCCCAGAATAGAGGAACCCGCACAGAGCCCCGCCCCCGCTTTCGCTCCTGGGAAACCCAGGGCAGAGCTGTCACCATGAGGTACTGACTGACTTCCACCTCCAGGGTCTCAGGTCTCTGGAGGGGAGAGGAGACGCTGAGAGTGAAAGGAGGACGCTTAGAATTGCAGGAACGTGCCTCCCTAGAACAAAGGAGACATCATAGAACGCCTGCTACAATCCGACACGTGCTAAAAGGCTAGCGGCAAAACTGTTAGGCCCAACGCACCGTCAGTTTTGCCTCGGGGTCTCAGGGAATGAAGACGTTGATCTGAGGCTGGTGGTCTCAGATCAACAGAGGAAAACATCCCAGGCTTTACCTGGCGTCGAGAGGAGACTGAGCGAGGACTGAAGGCACGCTCAACCCGGCACACACACTTGCTGTCCCTGCGGTCCACCCTGGGAGGCCCCGGGCAGGGCTGTCAAACTCCGGCGGGGGCCGGGGATGGGGGGCGGCTTGGCCTGGTGGGGGTGGCAACATGAGCGACGACTAAAAACCCTAACAAAGGGGGTGGCAACATGAGCGATGACTGAATCTAAGTGTATGAATGATATTGCGGAAACGCAACGCTGGCTGACTGTGGATCTGAGGCTCGTAAGCAACGCAAGCCGGGCTCTGGGAGAGGAGGCGGCGGGGCGGGGCAGGTCTGATTTTCTGTTTCGTGCAGCCAGCTGAAGGCTAAGTGCAGCTCTAGATGGCGTGAAGCATGCCTGCATCCGCGAGCAAAGGAACTAGCTCCTTGGGACTCATTGAAGTATAAAAGTTTATAATTTTACAGCAGTTGAAATACTGACATCAATATTAAACCCATCAACCCCTGCTCCTGTTGTCAGCTCTGGAAGGCCCCAGCAGGGGTGGCCCACTAAGGCTCTCCCTCATTTCCTCCTGGGATGGGGGGTGGGGTTTAGGGAGGGAAGGCCATTGGTGGAAGGAGTTTGGCTTCAGAGCGGTAAAGGGGAGGATGGCCGGGCCCTGCCAACAGTTGACAGGATGATCCTAAATGTGAACTGAGAGGATTATAGAGGGGACCACACAGAGCCTAGACCTGCCAGCCCAAGGCACACTGACTTCTCTGCAGGGGTCTCAGGGGACAGGCTGATCAGAAAATGAGCCCTTTGGGTCCTAGTGCAGTGACCTCACAGAAAACTGCAGAGGCGGCCTTGGTTAAAGCCAGGGAGGAATCTCCCCGCTGAAGGTGCTCACAGCATCTCCTTGTCCCTCCCCCAGGTGCCCTCGTTGCCTGCCTTCCTGCGCACACTCCCGCCTGCTGGCCCTGACCTGTGTCATCATGCCTTGGGGCCGGGAGAGCAAGCGCCGTCCCCGCGAGAAACACAGTCAGGCCCGGAGTGAGGCTCAGCGTCTCCAAGATGCTCAGGCCCCTGCAGCAGAGGAAGAAGAGTCTCTCTCCTCCCCCACCCCTCCTCTTGGTGGTAATCTCCAGAGCTCCCCTGCTTCTGGGTCAGGTAGAAGATCCCAGGGGTCTCAGAGAGCCCCATCCACTACCACTACTTCTGCAGGTGTTTCATGCACAAGATCTGATGAAGGTGCCAAGAGCCAAGATGAAGAAAAACCAAGCACCTCTCAGGCATCACTCGGCACTGATTTTTCCTGCAGAACCGTTGTAGACCAGAAGGCAATTCTGTTGGTGCAATTCCTGCTGTGCAAGTATAACATGAGAGAGCCCATTACAAAGGAGGGTATGCTGAAGCATGTCATCAAAAAGTACAAGGAGCAGTTCCATGAGATCCTCAGGAGAGCCTCTGAGCTGATGGTGCTGGCCTTTGGCATTGATGTGAAGGAAGTCGATCCCACCAGGCACTGCTACGCCCTTGTCAGCAAATTTCAGCGCACCAGTGATGACAGGATGAGGGGTGAGGAGATCATGCCCAAGACCGGCCTCCTTATGACAGTCCTCTGTGTGATCTTCATGAAGGGCAACTGCGCCACTGAGGAGGATATCTGGGAAGTACTCAATGTGATGGGGATATATGCTGGAAAGAAGCACTTCATCCATGGGGAGCCCAAGAAGCTCATCACCAAAGATTTGGTGCAGGAAGGGTACCTGGAGTACCACCAGGTGGCCAACAGTGATCCTCCACGCTATGAGTTCCTGTGGGGCCCGAGCGCCCACGCTGAAACCAGCAAGATGAAAGTCCTTGAATTCTTGGCCAAGATTCATGATACGGTCCCCAGTGCCTTCCCACTCTTGTATCAAGAGGCTTTGAGAGATGAGGAAGAGAGAGCCCAAGCCAGATTTGCAGCTATGCTTCTCACTGGTGCCGTGGCCAGTGTGCGTTCCGGGGCCGACTTCCAGGGCAGCTTCTCCCACCTGTAGTGAAATCTGAAGCACCTTCCTGCAGTAGTGTAGGGGCTGAGGTGGTGTTGGAGGGATCACAGTGAATAGCATATTAGAATAACTTACAGATTTATGTTTTGTTGTTGAAGGTTTTCAAATGTTGCTTCTTCTTTAAAAAAGTTTAATTAGCTTCAGAATCTAAGTATATGAATGATATTGGTTACATACTTAATGCTGTTTATGAAGTTTAAGAGTAATAGTTTTGCCATTTTATTAAACAAATAGGGTAACGTTCCATCTTTTTTAGTGACCTGGAACAAGAAAAGATAGCATTGTAATAGGCATTTCCTTAGAAATGTGAAAGAAATTAGCAGTAAAATAGTTGGGATCAAAAAATAGAGAAAAATGTAAAAGATGATCAATTCTCGGTTTCCCTTATTCCTTGTATTTTGCTGTTCTGTAAAATAAAAGTTATACACCTGAACTTGCTTCGTTTATTCAATAATATAGGAGAAATAAAATCATAATAAATTGTTCACTTTTTTTCCCCTCAAACATTAGTTGAGCATCTGGTCTTTGGAAGGCTCCATGGTAGTATGGGGGGTGGTAAGAAAAAGAAGACTGAGCCTTTTCCCATTGAATTAGAGTCTAGCAGCAGCTAACATATAAGGAAGATGGTGAGATGCCCTCTAAGACAAAAAAGACAAGCAAAAAAAAAGGATGAGGGGGAGGGGGAGGGCCAGATGAGAGCACTTAAGTATAAATGTCCTGAGGCAAGACAACTTGGAGCCTTGGAAAAACCTCAAGTCCTTCAGTGAGAGGTAATTTTCAGTTAAGATGGGTGGTGGGTCAGAGGAGGGTGTGTGAGGGTGGTGAGCAAGGGCCAGACCCTTGCGTGGTGTGTCTCAGAGTTGAAAAACTGAGCCTCCGATGGAGAACTGCTTTTAGCGGTTATTTTGGGATCATGGATTAACCAGAGAGAAATCTCCACGCGGGGAGGGAGTGGAAGGTACCCTGTGCTCTTGTCCCAGTGCACAAACTAGGTGTTTTATCCACATCATCACCAAGGAGATTCTGATAAATAAGGGTGATACTTCCTTGAGGTGGGATGCCAAGAAGCCACTGTGCCCATATCCTACTCTTTAACCTGGACTGGGAGAAACAGAGCCTGCTCCATTAGTAGGGTATTTTAACTGGGTTAATGTGAGTAAAATTTGGCGACCCCTATGGGAGGGCTTGATTTTGGTAGGAGTTAAATGAATGAAAATAGGGGTGATTTGGATCCAAGGGCAGCTGGGAGGGAGAGAAGGAGTTGGTTCTTGACACACATTTAGCTTTGAGTTGCATCCAGATGGGGAGGATTCCCCAACATCCAAATTAAATAATACATCCTCTAAGGGGCATGACTTACTGAGGTATATTTTCTTGTTAAGCAGAATTTTTGGCTGACTTGATGTTCAGTGTCCTATAGCACTGCATATTCTCAGATATCTCCTGGTTTAAAACAACAGCAAAACAAAACAAAACTTCTCGGCAGGAGGGTTGGTATTATCTGGGTCAAAAAATCATGGCAAAAATTGCCACTCTTTAAAGTTTCAATGCACACCAGTCACTGTGCCAGGTGTTTTGCATACATTATACACATTCCAACAGTCCTAGAAGACAGAGCTTATCAAACAAACTTCATTGAGGAAGAATCCAAGGCTCACAGAATTTGGTAATGTGCTGAGTTCACATAGCTAGTGACAGGGCAAAACTAAAGCCCTGGTCGAAATTCCTCCAGAGCCCATACTGTTCCACTCCTCCCAGCCTGAGGCAGCCCTTCTGTCTCTTAATTCATTTCTCTTCTCACTGCTCCATGATGTCTCTCAGGCAATAAGAAAGAGGAACTTGTAGCCAAAATATTAAAAGCAGGCCCAGAGAAGGAAGGTGAACATGAGAATCAGACACCATTTGGGGATTGTCTGTGGGCTTCGTTTACCTAGGATCCTCCTGCCCCTCGCCCCAGGCTTCCCTGAGAGCTGATTGCCCCGGTCCCGGCACGGGGGTCCAGTCCCAGCACTTTGCGGCATCACAGCGCCCTGCCCCTGGGTCTTCCCCAGTGTGCCCTCGTGTCCAGACTGGAAGCTGACCTGCTGGCCAGCTCTTCTCTGCATCTTCCTCTGGAGGCTGCACTCAGTTCCCAGAGGAACGGACAGCCCATATGCCCTGCCCTCCCCTGACTCGGAGCATCCCGACTCCCCGCAGATCCCGTTCGTCACCGTGGACCCCTGGGACAGCAGCTGTCCTTTCCATGTATCTGTTCACTTCAGACAGTGACGTTTACACACCTCCTCATCCCCACTGGGTGCCTCCACCACATTCTCAGTGTTTGCAAACCTGCTGGTGACGAGACTCTGATTTGGCACAGAATCTACTGGTTGTTAGGGTAATAAACCTGAAGTTAGAGAGGAGGTTTTGGAAACCACCCTGGCATTTGCAGTAGAATTTTAATGGGCTGAATTATTTGAGATTGGCCACTGACCACATACCAATGGTTGAGTTTACCTTTTTGGTCAAAACCAAAGCCTCCTCCATAAGAAGTAGATAAGAAAAGATCATCTACATAGACAGAACTCCTAAAAACTTAGGTGTACTTCTAGGAGGTGGAAAATGGTTCTGTGGCAGATGTGCCATCCTTGATAAGAAAAGAAAAAGTCAACATTCTTCCACTGCCTCTTGTCTCTATGTTTGCCCCTGAGGAAAATTTTGGTTTTAAGTAATAGTACAAATGCTCTTACTGCCCCCAGATTCTAATAGTATGGATAACTCACAATTCCCCTTCCCTATCACATTCCTCTAGAATTCATCCCTCTCCTCAGAAGCAACCACAATTAAAATTTTGTGTTATTTTAAAATTGATTCTAGACTTTTCCTTACATAGATGTGTTATAAAAATACATTGTGAGTTTCTTAATATACATGGATAACAGTGTACATATTGTCCCGTCTCCTGCCCTTGTCACTTACTAAAACGAATGCAGGGTCTTTCCCTGAGAGCACATATAGATTCATCTCACTCTTTTAACTGCTCCTAAGTATTCTGAAGTGTGTATGTGCCATAATTAATTTAAACATTCTCCTCCTGATGGACACATAAATTATTTCCCATTTGTTGCTATGATTAATAGAACTTGTATCAACATTACTGAGCATGAATTCTTGGGCAAATATGTATGTTTTCTTATAGGAAATACATAGCAAAGTGCAAACTGGATTGAATTGGAAAGAATGTGATGATTGTAAATTTTTATGAATATTGCTGATACTCTGTTCAAATAAAGCTGTACTGATTCATATTCTCACATATTAACATATGTAATTTGCACTCTCACAGGCATTTTATTGTATCAACCTTTTAAATTTTGGCCAAACTTTTAGGTGAAAACATATTGTCTCACTGTTATTTTAATTTCCAGGTTTTCTAAGTAGGTTGAGCAGAAAATTAACTTAAGCCCTCATCCATAGAAAGTGGGATTTCTTCAGTGATGCTTTGAGTATCAGAATTCCTCTGGGCATGCTTTAAAATTCTGAAATGTCAATAAGATTTTTCTCTTTACTTTGAGAAAGAAGAATTTGATCAGACCGACCAGGTGTCAGTGAAAGGGTTCAGACAGAACACCCCCAGCCAGTGAGGAACATTAGAAAGAACCGGGGAGAGAGCAGTGACCAGAGTCCATGAGAGGGAATATGAAGTCCAGAGAGGCCAGAATTTCACGACACAACCTGTTATCTAACTGGTCTATAGCAGCTATAAACATTTTAGACTTAGGGCCTCTTATTCCAACTTAAGCCTTCCCCAGAAATCCAATCTGTGATTTGAAGGCAGTTAGGATGCTGTTATGGTAGCCATTATTTTTGGACTACATTCATCCTATTCCTACAGCTTAGACTTGTCTGAAACTGTACCAAATTACTTGGGGTGTTCAAAGAGGATGCTCCCCTCTGGCTGTTCAATATTTAAAAGTCTCCCAGCCATGTTTGTCTTCCAATAGTTGTTCAGCTCACTGCTCTCCAGTATTTTTTTTAACTCCCCTGGTAGTTGCCCTTTGCCCAGTCCCATGGAGTCCTGCCCTTTACGTGAGCAGCTTAATGTTCAGTGAAAGACCCAAGGGGACCTTCTACAGATTTCTGGAGCATTAACTCCACCCAGCTCTCTTCTCTCCACCAACTTGCTCTGCAAATTTCAGCAGCTTTACTATTCCCAAACTCTACTTACTGTATCCTCAGTTCAATGAGTCCACCACGCTCTGTTGTGGCTTATCCTCCTTGCACTACAGTCTAGACATTGCCTCTAAGCAGAAATACAGGGTCATTTGGGGAGCCTACCTCATCTGTTTTCCTACTTTTTGGGATCATAATCTTGTGCTGACTGTTTTCCAGTCACTTCATATATTCTGCCTATTTTGAAAGTTGTTTACAGCAACTAACGTGGAAGTCCTCCTGAATTTTTTATAATGGCAATTTTTTTAAATGAGTATAAAAAAATAAATTTTATTATTTTTATCTGCTTTTCCTCCAGCTTAAACTACATGTATATTTTTGGAAGCTTGAGTTCCTAAGAAAATTCCACAATTTCCACTATACCAGCTCCCACAATGTGACTGAGTGAGGTTAATCAAGGTCCTACTCCCATAAGGAAATTAATTTTTATCCTTGCGGATTCTGAACAAGCAGACCTCTAGGAACTTAAAAAGCAGGTGCTTTCATTAGGATCCTTCTAATATGGGGAAAATGCAGCCATCATCCATTAAAACACAATCCAGTTTGGGTACAGGTACTCTTCAGGCTTTCCAAGTTCTCCACTTGACTATCAGACAACGCCACCAGCTTTGCTGGCAACCCAGCCTCTCCAGCTGCACCAAAAGTGGGATTCACACAACTGAAGATAAAGCATTTCTGACCTTTCTTCCTGAAAGTTAGGAGGCTCTCTGGGTAAGAAAGGTAAGGAGGTTTTGCATCAAGCTTGCCTTAACAAGGAGTACTAGGGGAGGGACTGCTAAATCTACCCAGTGCACACCTGTGTCGATGGTATGAGTGTATAGCGTATACTTATCCATCACCACACAAGAAAGATAAGAGTAAACTTATAAATCCATCTGGACCAAGCCCCTCAAAACAGAGGCGAATTTCATGAACCAAGGCCACTGCCTGTCGTAAAAACCTCAGTTCACCTAGGTCCTTTCCTGAGGAACCATATTAATCTCCTGATTCAAGAGGCACCTGGGCCAGGACAGAGGACAGAAGGGAAACGTAACTTCTGGGTAGGGCAATGCCACATGGAGTTTAGAGGTTGTGATTTATACTACAGTACAAGAAGATGGCAGGGTCACTAATACTTAGAGCTGGAAAGAGCCTTGGCTGGACGACACTCCTGGAGCATCTTTACTAATGCAGCTTAATGGCGGTTGCCCAGATGTCGTTGCTGGGGAGCGGGGGAAGAACCCATCCTTGGGGAACGGAGTTGCCTTTGGGATGATCAGATCGCACCAGGTACTGATCCCAATCATGTCTTATCGGGATGAGCGCTGGCAGCGAGTGCTTAGCCTGGAGGTAATACTGCCGGAAAGGCTGCAAGAGGTGAGCAAGTGGGAACTCATCTGGATCCCCAAATAACTTGGACTCAATTTCACGCTTCTGTAGTAAAAATTTCTCTTTTTCTTTCCTGTTTCTTCTCTAATTCTCTTTTCCTCTCTTCCTCTTGTTCTCCTTCCAACATAACTCTGAGGGCTCTCTCTTCAGCTTCATATAATTCAGAGCGTTTTTTAATGAGTTTTCTCAGTCGCTGAAGGTGATGCTCAAAGGTCTCATCTGCTGAGGCTGGAGGACAGACTCCTTTCCTTGCTGCAGCCTCTTTCCTGAGTTTCCTCAATTTCTCCAAGGCCCGAAGAATGTCCACCATTCTTTTGGTGTCTGCTTGTTTTTTCCTCACTTCAGATAGGACACCAGCAGCAGCAGCAGCTTTAAGTTCCTGCTCCCGCTTCTTCTCCTCCACCTCCTGCACGCACTTGACCCTCCAGCGGTCAATCTCCTGCTCGCGCTCCGCTGCCCGCGTGGCCTCCGCCTCCAGCTCGGCCTCGCGTTCCCGGGCCCTCTCGCGAAGCCGCAGCCGGCGGCTCCGGACCCTCTCCAGCCTGCGCCGCGCCTCGCCCACATAGGCTGCCTGGGTCAGGAGCTGAAGTCGCTCGGCCAGCTCGGCGCGCAGCGGCTGTGCCTCCGCATGCAGCTGTGCCCAGGCCACGCCGTCAGCCTCGGCCTCGCGCAGCGCATGGCCCAGGCCGCGCAGCCGCCGCACCAGGCGCAGGGACCCGCGCAACCGGGCCCGCACCTCGCCCAGGTTGGGGCCGGCGGGCGCGCGCGGAGGCACCGGGCAGCCGGCCCGCCGCGGGGTTCCGAACACCGCCTCTAGCCACTGCCGGTCGCGCAGGCGCTGCAGGGCCGCGTCCCCAAGCACGTCGTACGGCGGCGGTGCTTCAGGCCAGCGCGGGCTCCAGGGCGACCCCGGGCCTGGAGGCGGCGGCCGCGGGCGCTCACCGGCGTCGTTCCCTGGGAAGGGCCGGCACTGGGGCGGCGGGGGTATAATGGCAATTTTTAAAAACGTTTTATTTGAAACTACTTTTAGACTTATAGAAAAGTTGCAAAAATAGTGCAGAGTTTATCCCTCATCCAGCCTTGTCCAATGTTAACATCTTAGGTAACCATCATACGAATACTAGAACAAGGTAATTATTTTTGTCTTAGTAGCATTAACCAAACTAACTACCTCATTTAAACTTCATAATTTTTTCCACTATTATCCTTTCTAAAGATCCTAATCAGTGTCCCACATTGCGTTTAGTTGTTATTTCTCCCCGGACTCCTACAATCTACAATAGTTCCTCAGTCTTTCCTGCTTTTTCAATACACCGTCAGCCCTGAAGAGTATTGATCAGTTATTTTGCTGAATGTCCACCACTTTAGGCCTATCTGGTATCTTCTCGTTACTGGACTGAGGTCATAGTTCCTTGAAAAGAGAACCACAAAGGGTCTTCCTTGGTGGCACAGTGGTTAAGAATCCGCCTGCCAATGCAGGGGACACGGGTTCGAGCCCTGGTCCAGGAAGATCCCACATGCCACGGAGAAGTTAAACCTGCGTGCCACTACTGGGCCTGCGCTCTAGAGCCCACGATCCACAACTACTGAAGCCCGTGTGCCTAGAGCCCGTGCTCTGCAACAAGAGAAGCCACCGCAATGAGAAGTCCATGCACCGCAACAAAGAGTAGCCCCCGCTCCCTGCAACTAGGGAGAAGTCCGCGTGCAGCAACGAAGACCCAACGCAGCCAAAAATAAAATAATTTATTTTTTTAAAAAAAGGAGAACCACAGAAATGGTGCCATTTCTTTCAACAGTGCACCAATATCACAGGGTTCCGGATTTCAATGCATCTTACTACTGGCAACAATGACCTTGATCACCTGGTCAAAATGATCTCTGCTGGGCATTTCCACTGTAAAGTTACTATGATTTCTCCTGTAGTCAACAAAGATCTTGCAGGGAGATAATTTGAGACAGTGCAAATATGTTCTCTCCTCAGATGCACTGATTGTATCACCCATTAGTAGATTAAGTATGCAGTAATCACCACTGTGATATATGCCTAATAGTGGCTTCCATTTCCCTTTTTTAAATACTTATTAATTGCAATTCCACTATGAGGAGGAGCTGTCGTGTCTCTTCCATCTACATATTTAATTATTTATATTGTTATGGACTCAGGAATTTTTTTTATTCTTTGGGTTATAATCCAATATTAGCATTATTTATTTTGTTGCTCAAAGCTTTGGCCATTAAGAGGTCCTTCTCCTAATGTTGTCTTCTTTCAACAATGCTCTCTTCCCTGTATCTTTTGAGAATATTCTTTTTTTTTTCTGGTTCTACAAGATGTTCCAAGCTCATTTTGATTTTTTCCATCTCAGCCCTGAAAGAACCACCTTTCCAAGGATCCTTGGTTCCTTTTATAGAAGAATGATGCTTAAGAAACCAAGATCTTGTCTCTAGGTATGCTGATTACTACTGGAATCTCATTGTTTCTAGGCTCTCTCAGCAGCCAGGACTGGGAAATATTTGTGTATTAATCCATGTATACACACATATCTATTTTTATATCTGTGTGTGTGTGTGTATGTGTGTGTCTGTAATGAGTTTATACTAATACCTCAGATTCCAATTTAACACCATAGGAATCTTTTTAATCTCCCCAGTTTATTTAATTGTAATTTCTTTCTCCAATTGTAAGAAATCTTAGTTTTATTGTTAACAACTTATTTACTTATTTGTTCAATTCTAGTATTCACATAAATTAGTTTCAGAATGTCTTATCAATGCCTCTATGAGAAACATATTTACTGACTACATAACATTTGTGCACAGTTCTTTTCATTTTTATCCTTTTAGCATCCAGTCAAGTTATTGTTTTCTAAGGTTATTTGGGTTAGTTCTTTCCCCCTTACCTTCAGTATAGTTATGTTATTGATTTTTATTACCAGTAGTTTCATTTGTTAGTGTTTGTATCTCATGTTGGGTTTCTCCCACATCCTGATTGGTTTTAAATATTCATTTATTAATGGCAGCATTTCTTAACCAAGTATTTATTTCTATTGATTAATGCTTTACCAACAGACATCATCATACACACAGTAGATGACCTCATAATATCCATATCAGCTGGCCGTGATCATAAGGATGTGCCAAAAATATGCATCCAGATATTTAAATTAGAAAAATCTGTTTGTCTTGTGCATTCCAGGGGTACTTTGTTTATTCAGGTGAATGCCTCATGTTTATTCACTTTTTTCCACATACTAATTCACATACAATGGCTAAAATGTTTTACATTGCTGCACATACCAGAGCTCAATCTGATCTTATGCACTGGGCTTAATTCTTGAAGGCAAGAAATTTAATGTCTCCATATGGCCATTAAAACCAGCTGAGGAACTACTATTTGTCATGATGTTGATGATAGGTCCTTTACTGCTTGTGGTTTTTTTTTATTATTATTGTTGCCAAGTAACTGAAAAACTCATGCAGCAATGCTGAGGATAAGACCTTTCCCTATTAAGAAGAAAAAGATGACAGCCTGCTGTGTGAACAATAGGGAAACTACCCTTATCATTCCCAGCACAAACACTTCATCAGTAGGGGTGCATCTTTACAAAAAAAAACTCTTTTAAATTTTTCTGTAAAATATTCTGTTCCTGTTCACTGACATGAAACTTTTAGAGCTTTTAAAGAAAAAATAATATGTTAACTGGCAGGAAAAAAAAGGAGATAAAAATCCAGAAAATGTATTACACATCTGTCTTTACCAAATAGTTGGTATCTTAAAACTTCACATTAGGAGAGATAGAAGCAGTTATTATTATCACATGGCATCTTGCCCCACTTAATTCCAGCAGAATAAGCCGCCTCCCACTGTGCTGTAGAGAAGGATAGTCTCAAGTCAGATCAAAGGCCAAGCTGTGATTATTGTGAAAAGAAGAGAAGAGGATTGCATACTCTTTTTTTAGCTATCTATCCTCTCAAGATATAATTTCCCATTTGAAATATTGCTACATGAATGTCAAAAAAGTATCAGATGGTAAAACAGTATCAATAGCTCAACTTTGTGAAAAATAGCCTTTGAAAATGGAGGTCCATGGAAACACAGTTACTAAGCTCTTTCAAACCAAATCTTCTTAGCATTCCAGTGATTCCTTCAAGAATAAAATTACAGACTTAAACTCTCATCTGACATTTAATCCCTTTTTTATAAATAAGAATTATTTTTTTTCATATAACATGGAAATGTAGAAAATTTATGCTTTTAGATTTATCTTCATGACTTGGATATTATTAAAAGTTAGAGATTAATCTTGCTCTATCCTTGAATGGACAATATGATGCATATGTTTAAATAACTATATTATAAACAGGAATACTATAGGAATTTAATATGTATAGCAAAATTGATGTGTGCCTCTTTAAAGCAGATATTCACCTTTAAATGTTCCCATGTGCTAAAAAATACTGACATCTTTATTCATACAGCCTTTCCCAGGAATAACTAAAATTCTCCCTTTTCCATGCCCTCTAAAGAGGCAGTTGAATACCATGTGCTGGTTTATTATCAAACAAATGAACAAATATATGATACTGTATTTCGAAAAGTAACCCAAACTACTTATTGTACATATGATGAATAGAAATTAATTCTCCTCTCCTTCTGGGTATCTAAGTACATATTCTTTTACATAAATCACATATTAAAATATACAAGATAAAAATCTTTGAAAAGTTCTAACCTCAAATAAACAAAAATTAATAAATCCAGTATATATATATATATATATATATATATATTTATTTTTATATTTATTTTTTTGGCCACTCCGTGTGGCATGCGGGATCGTACTTCCCGGACCAGAGTTTGAACCCACATCCCCTACAGTGCAAACACAGTCTTAACCACTGGACTGCCAGGGAAGTCCCAAAAATAAATCCTGTATTAAGACCAGTAACAAAACATATTCAAGTCACGTGATCAATGACAGAATAAATGAGCTTATATTCATCTCTGATCCAATATTTCATTTCTCCAACCCAATTTTCAAACCAAGAACTGGAATTTTTTAAAGCACTTTATTGTGGTATGACTGACATACAAAAAACTGTGCACTTTTAATGTATACAACTTGATGAATGTAGAGGTAAGAATATATCAATGAAACCATCACCATGATTTATGCCATAAAGCTATCCATGACCTCCAAAAGTTTCCTACTGCCTTTTTATTTATAATAATTATTATTTTGTGATAAAATGCTTAATATAAGATTTACCCTCTTAACACACTTATAAGTATACAATACAGCATTATTAACTATGCTGTACAGTAGATCTCTAGGTCTTATTCATCTTACATAAACAAAACTTTGTGCCCTCTAATATCTCCCAGTTTCCTTCTCCCTCCAGGCCCTGGCAAACATCATTCTTTTCTCTGCTTCTATGAGTTTGACTATTTTAGATTGCTCTTATAAGTAGTATCGTGTAGTATTTGTTCTTCTATGTCTGGCTTATTTAACTTAGCATAATGTCCTCCAGATCCATCCATGTTGTCACAAATGGCAGGATTTCCTTCCTTTTTAAACTTGAATAATATACCATTTTATGTGTATACTTTATGTGTACATTTCTTCAAACCAAGAACTTGAAAACAGATTCTCCCTCACTAAAGAATAAGGATATCTGTTAGACCCTTTAAAATTGGGGAGGGGGGTGCTTCAAGATGGTGGAGGAGTAAGACGTGGAGATCACCTTTCTCTGCACAAATACATCAAAAATACATCTATGTGTGGAACAACTCCTAAAGAATACCTACTGAATGCTGGCAGAAGACCTCAGACCTCCCAAAAGGCAAGAAACTCCCCACGTACCTGGGTAGGGCAAAAGAAAAAAGGAAAAACAGAGACAAAAGAATAAGAATGGGATCTGTGCCTCTGAGAGGGAGCTGTGAAGGAGGAAAAGTTTCCACACACTAGGAAGCCCCTTCACTGGCGGAAACGGGGGTTGGGTGGGTGGGAAGCTTTGAAGCCATGGAGGAGAGCGCAGCAACAGGGTGCAGAGAGGGCAAAGCAGAGAGATTCCCACACAGAGGATCCGTGCCGACCAGCACTCACCAGCCCGAGAGGCTTGTCTGCTCACCCGCCGGGACGGGCGGGGGCTGGGAGCTGAGGCTCGGGCTTCGGAGGTCAGATCCCAGGGAGAGGACTGGGGTTGGCTGCATGAACACAGCCTGAAGGGGGCTAGTGCACCACAGCTAGCCGGGAGGGAGTCCGGGAAAAGTTTGGAGCTGCCGAAGAGGCAAGAGACCATTGTTTCAGGGTGCGCGAGGCGAGGGGATTCAGAGCACCGCCTAAAAGAGCTTCAGAGATGGGTGCGAGTCGCGGCTATCAGCGTTGGACACCAGAGGCAGGCATGAAATGCTAAGGCTGCTGCTGCTGCCACCAAGAAGCCTGTGTGCAAGCACAGGTCACTATCTACACCTCCTCTCCTGGGAGCCTGTGCAGCCCACCACTGCCAGGTCCCGTGATCCAGGGACAACGTCTCCGGGAGAACACATGGCACTCCCCAGGCTGTTGCAGCATTAAGCTGGCCTCTGCCGCCGCAGGCTCACCCCGCATCCGCACCCCTCCTTCTCCGTGGCCTGAGTGAGCCAGCGCCCCCTAATCAGCGGCTACTTTAACCCCCTCCTGTCTGGGTAGGGAATAGACGCCCTCAGGAGACCTACACACAGAGGCAGGGCCAAAACCAAAGCAGAACCACAGGAGCTGTGCAGAAAAAGAAGAGAAAGGGAAATTTCTCCATGCAGCCTCAGGAGCAGTGGATTAAATCCCCACAGTCAACTTGATGTACCCTGCATCTGTGGAATACCTGAATAGACAACGAATCATCCCAAAATTCAGGAAGTGGACTTTGGGAGCAACTGTAGACTTGGGGTTTGCTATCTGTGACTGACCTGTTTCTGATTTTTATGTTTACCATAGTATAGATTTTAGTACTTGATATCTTTGGTGGATTTGTTTATTGGTTTGGTTGCTCTCTTTTATTTTTATTACTTAAAGAAGTTTTTTTTATTTTAATGATTTTTAAATTTTAATTATTTTACTTTATTTTATATTTTTATTTTTTAAAATTTATTTTCTTTCTTTTTTTCTACCTCTTCTTCTGAGCCATGTGGCTGAGAGGGTCTTAGTGCTCCGGGCTGGTGTCAGGCCTGAGCCTCTGATGTGGGAGAGCCGAGTTCAGGACATTGGACCACCAGAGACCTCCTGACCCCATGTAATACCAATAGGCAAGAGCTCTCCCAAGATCTCCATCTCAAGGCTAAGACCCAGCTCCACTCAACAGCCAGCAAGCTCTAGTGCTAGACACCCCATGCCAATCAACTCACAAGACAAGAACACAACCCCACCCATTGGCAGACGGGATGCCTAAAATCATACTAAGTTCACAGACACTCCAAAACACACCACTGTCTTTCTGGTGGGCCCTGCCCAGCAGAAAGACAAGATCCAGCCCTACCCACCAGAACATAGGCACTGGTCCCATCCAACAGGAAGCCTACACAAGTTCCTGAACCAACTTTACCCACTGGGGGCAGACACTAAAAACAATGGGAACTATGAACCAGTAGACTGTGAAAAGGAGACCCTAAACACAGTAAGTTAAGCAAAATGAGGAGACAGAGGAATATGCAGCAGATTGAAGAGCAAGGTAAAAACCCACCAGACCAAACAAATGAAGAGGAAATAGGCAGTCTACCTGAAAAATAATTCATAGTAATGACAGTAAAGATGATCCAAAATCTTGGAAATAGAATGGAGAAAATTCAAGAAACTTTTAAAAAGGACCTAGAAGAACTAAAGAGCAATCAAACAATGATGGACAGCACAATAAATGAAATTAAAAATTCTCTAGAAGGAATCAATAGCAGAATAAATGAGCCAGAAGAACGGATAAGTGACTTGGAAGATAAAATAGTGGAAATAACTACAGCAGAGCAGAATAAAGCAAAAAGAATGAAAAGAATTGAGGACAGTCTCAGAGACATCTGGGACAACATTGAACATACCAACATTCAAATTATAGGGGTCCCAGAAGAAGAAGAGAAAAAAAGGGTCTGGGAAAATATTTGAAGAAATTATAGTTGAAAACTCCCCTAACATGGGAAAGGAAATAGTCAATCAAGTCCAGGAAACACAGAGAGTCCCATACAGGATAAATACAAGGAGAAACACGCCAACACACATGTTAATTAAACTTTCTAAAACTAAATACAAAGAAAAAATATTCAGAGCAGCAAGGGAAAAGCAACAAATAACACACAAGAGAATGCACATAAGGTTAACAGCTGATCTTTCAGCAGAAACTCTGCAGCCAGAAGGGAGTGGCAGGACATATTTAAAGTGATGAAAGGGAAAAACCTACAACCAAGATTACTCTACCCAGCAAGGATCTCATTCAGATTTGATGGAGAAATTAACACCTTTACAGACAAGCAAAAGTTAAGAGAATTCAGCACTACCAAACCAGCTCTACAACAAATGCTAAAGGAACTTCTCAGGTAGAAGCCACAAGAGAAGGAAAAGACCTACAATAACAAACCCAAAACAGTTAAGAAAGTGGTAATAGGAACATACATATTGATAATTACCTTAAATGTAAGTGGATTAAATGCTCCAACCGAAAGACATTGACTGGCTGAATGTATACAAAAACAAGACCTGTACATATGCTGTCTACAAGAAACGCATTTCAGACCTAGGGAAACATACAGACTGAAAATGAGGGGATGGAAAAAGATATTCCATGCAAATGGAAATCAAAAGAAAGCTGGAGTAGCAATTATCATATCAGACAAAATAGACGTTAAAATAAAGACTATTACAAGAGACAAAGGAGGATACTACATAACGATCAAGGGATCAATCCAAGAAGAAGATATAACAATTGTAAATATTTATGCACCCAACATAGGAGCACCTCAATACATAAGGCAAATGCTAACAGCCATAAAAGGGGAAATCGACAGTAACACAATCAGAGTAGGGGACTTTAACACCCCACTTTCACCAATGGACAGATCATCCAAAACGAAAATAAATAAGGAAACATAAGCTTTAAATGACACATTAAACAAGATAGACTTAATTGATATTTATAGGACATTCCATCCAAAAACAACAGAATACACTTTCTTCTCAAATGCTTATGGAACATTCTCCAGGATAGATCATATCCTGGGACACAAATCAGGCCTTGGTAAATTTAAGAAAATTGAAATTGTATCAAGTATCTTTTCCAACCACAATGCTATGAGACTAGATATCAATTACAGGGAAAAAACTGTAAAAAATACAAACACATGGAGGATAAACAATGTGCTGCTAAATATCTAAGAGATCACTGAAGAACTCAGAGAGGAAATAAAAAAATACCTAGAAACCAATGAAAACACGATCACCCAAAACCCATGGGATTCAGTAAAAGCAGTTCTAACAGGGAAGTTTATAGCAATACAATCCTACCTCAGGACACAAGAGAATTCTCAAATAAACAACCTAACCTTACACCTAAAGCAATTAGAGAAAGAAGAACAAAAAACCCCCAAAGTTAGCAGAAGGAACAAAATCACAAAGATCAGATCAGAAATAAATGAAAAAGAAATGAAGGAAACCATAGCAAAGATCAATAAAACTAAAAGCTGCTTCTTTGAGAAGATAAAGAACAGTGATAAACTATTAGCCAGACTCATCAAGAAAAATGGGAGAAGACTCAAATCAACAGAATTAGAAATGAAAAAGGAGAAGTAACAACTGACATTGTAGAAATACAAAGGAATATGAGAGATTACTATAAGCAACTATATGCCAATAAAATGGACAACCTGGAAGAAATGGACAAACGCTTAGAAAGGCACAACCTTCTGAGACTGAACCAGGAAGAAATAGAAAATATAAACAGACCAATCACAAGCACTGAACTTGAGACTGTGATTAAAAATCTTCCAGCAAACAAAAGCCCAGGACCAGATGGCTTCACAGGCGAATTCTCTCACACATTTAGAGAGGAGCTTACACCTATCCTTCTCAAACTCATCCAAAATATAGCAGAGGGAGGAACACTCCCAAACTCATTCTACGAGGCTACCATCACCCTGATACCAAAACCAGACAAAGATGTCCCAAAGAAAGAAAACTACAGGCCAATATCACTGATGAATATAGATGCAAAAATCCTCAACAAAATACGAGCAAACAGAATCCAACAGCACATTAAAAGGATCATACACCATGATCAAGTGCAGTTTATCCCAGGAATGCAAGGATTCTTCAATATACGCAAATCAATCAACGTGATACACCATATTAACAAACTGAAAGATAAAAACCATATGATAATCTCAATAGACGCAGAAAAAGCTTTTGACAAAATTCAACCTCCATTTATGATAAAAACTCTCTAGAAAGTAGGCATAGAGGGAACCTACCTCAACATAACAAAGGCCATATATGACAAACCCACAGCCAACATCATTCTCAATGGTGCAAAACTGAAACCATTTCCACTAAGATCAAGAACATGACAAGGTTGCCCGCTTTCAGCACTATTATTCAACATAGTTTTGGAAGTTTTAGCCACAGCAGTCAGAGATGAGCAAGAAATAAAAGGAATCCAAATTGGAAAAGAAGAAGTAAAACTGTCACTGTTTGCCAATGACAATATACTATACATAGAAAATCCTAAAGATGCCACCAGAAAACTACTAGAACTAGTCAATGAATTTGGTAAGGTTGCAGGATGCAAAATTAATCACAGAAATCACTGGCATTCCTATACACCAACAACGAAAAATCAGAAAGAGAAATTAAGGAAACACTCCCATCTACCATTGCAACAAAAAGAAGAAAATACCTAGGAATAAACCTGCCTAAGGAGATGAAAGGCTTGTAGTCAGAAAACTATAAAACACTGATGAAAGAAATGAAAGATGACATAAACAGATGGAGAAATATACCATGTTCTTGGATTGGAAGAATCAACATTGTGAAAATGACTATACTACCCAAAGCAATCTACAGATTCAATGCAATCTCTATCAAACTACAATGGTGTTTTTCACAGAACTAGAACAAAAAATATCACAATTTGCATGGAAACACAAAGACCCTGAATAGCCAAAGCAATCTTGAGAAAGAAAAACGGAGCTGGAAGAATCAGGCTCCCTGACTTCAGACTATACTACAAAGCTACAGTAATCAAGACGGTCTGGTACTGGCACAAAAATAGAAATATAGATCACTGGAACAGGATGGAAAGCCCAGAGATAAACCCACAAACCTATGGTCACCTGATCTTTGATAAAGGAGGCAAGAATATACAATGCAGAAAAGACAGCCTCTTCAATAAGTGGTGCTGGGAAAACTGGACAGCTACATGTAAAAGAATGAAATTAGAACACTCCCTAATACCATATACAAAAATAAACTCAAAATGGATTAAAGACCTAAATGTAAGGCCATACACAATAAAACTCTTAAAGGAAAACATAGGCAGAACACTCTATGACATAAATCACAGCAAGATCCTTTTTGACCCACCTCCTAGAGAAATGGAAATAAAAACAAAAATAAACAAATGGGACCTAATGAAATTTAAAAGCTTTTGCACAGCAAAGGAAACCATAAACAAGATGAAAAGAGAACCCTCAGAATGGGAGAAAATATTTGCAAATGAAGCAACTGACAAAGGATTAATGTCCAGAATATACAGGCAGCTCATGCAGCTCAACATCAAAGAAACAAGCCAATCCAAAAATGGGCAGAGGACCTAAATAGACATTTCTCCAAAGAAGATATACAGATTGCCAACAAACACATGAAAGGATGCTCAAAATCAGTAAGTATTAGAGAAATGCAAGTCAAAACTACAATGAGGTATCACCACACACCGGTCAGAATGGCCATCATCAAAAAATCTACAAACAATAAATGCTGGGAGGGTGTGCAGGAAAGGAAATCCTCTTACACTGTCAGTGGGAATGTAAATTGATACAGCCACTATGGAGGACAGTATGGAGATTTCTTAAAAAACTAAAAATAGAACTACCATATGACCCAGCAATCCCACTACTGGGCATATACCCTGAGAAAATCATAATTCAAAAAGAGACATGTACCACTATGCTTATTGCAGCACTATTTACAATAGCCAGGAAATGGACGCTACGTAAATGTCCATTGATAGACAAATGGATAAAGATGTGGCACATATATACAATGGAATATTACTCAGCCATAAAAGGAATGAAACTGAGTTATTTGTAGTGAGGTGGATGGACCTAGAGTGTGTCATATAGAGTGAAGTAAGTCAGAAAGAGAGAAACAAATACTGTATGCTAACACATATATATGGAATCTAAAAAAAGAAAAATAAATAGTTCTGATGAACCTAGAAGCAGGACAAGAATAAAGACGCAGATGTAGAGAATGGACTTGAGGACATGGGGAGGGGGAAGGGTAAGATGGGACGAAGAGAGTAGCATGGACATATAGACACTACCAAATGTAAAATAGATAGCTAGTGGGAAACAGCCACATAGCACAGGGAGATCAGCTCGGTGCTTTGTGACCACCTAGAGGGGTAGGATTGGGAGGGTGGGAGGGAGATGCAAGAGGGAGGAGATATGGGGATATATGTATACGTATAGCTGATTCACTTTGTTATACAGCAGAAACTAACACAACATTGTAAAGCAATTATACTCCAATAAAGATGTAAAAAAAATAAAATTTTATAAATCATGTGCATTAACAATTTTTTTTTTTCTTAAACCATATCTTGCCATATCACTCAGTCTGAGAATCCACTATAGTGTATGCAAGCTTTTGTATGTATTGATGCATTGTACAGTTTTCCTTCATGGGAGGGATTCAGTGCCTGTCATTATATTTTTTTAAAGTGTTAATGATTCTAAGATAGTTGAAAACTTCTTTTCCAGTATCTACCACACTACTGGAATTTTAAGTTAAATTCTAAAATTTATTAATTTTATTATTTAATGGCTCTGCAAGCAGAAGTTGACTCATTTGTATATGGTTAGGAGAATTGATACAGAGGCAGAAAGGGTCAATTCAAGTGTAAAGAAGCATTTGATTTTGGATATTAAAATATGAAATGAAAGAACGCAAATACTTTTATTGAGTTAAAATGATTAAGTTCCAAAAGAATATTGTCAGATATAATTGTCACCTGAGCTGATAAATAGATATAGCATATAGATTATTATGTGGGGATTTTCAAAATATTTATTAGTATTTCAAATGTTTAAAATTATATATATATATGAATAGAATATATATAAGAATCAAGTATAAATATAGTAAGGTTAGGAACTAGTTATATATATGTATATATGCATATTTACACACACATACCCAACATTTTGTATATTGATTTAAGATGTTTCTGGCAGCCAGTGAAAGAAAACACAACTTAAACTGACCTAAACAATAAAGAATTTTATTTGCCCATATAACTGGCAGTGAAATTGTAAGTTAGGTTTCAGGTTTGGCTTATGCCAATAACTTCTGCTTTATTTTATTGAAATAATCTTGACACTAGCCAACCCCCTTCTCCGTCTTTAGTCTGCTAGCAAGATAGCTGTAGCAGTTCTGGGCTCCACAACGGCATATAACAATTTGCAGAGGATAAGAAAGAACTCTGGTGTTCCGGCACTCGAAGAGACGTTTTTATCACCCCCCCATTACCCATTTATCTCATTTGCCCACTTCTGTCCAGTTTCTAGGAGGTAGTATGTGCTAATTAACTTAAGCCAATCAGACTCTCACACCAACGAGATTTGTAGGGTCAGATTCCTCTGAGGCACATGGAATGAGAGTACTAAATGTTTGACCTACATCAAGATTCTGTTAGGATTCAAAAGAGAGGAAAGGATGTTGTGAGAGCTTCAACAATGCCCACTACAGTTGTATACTGCTGCATATTTTACCAGATCAATAATATTTAACATTTTGATGGACGAGTATCTATAACGTGATAAAATTATATTTTACTTGCTGTTGCTGTTCTGTCATAGCTGTGGTGGTTCTAAATACATCTCATTCTATTACTATTTCATACCTTTAAAGACTGAAAAACCTCACTGAATCAAAAAAAGGAAATATTTAATTAGAAATAAAATGTATTCTGAATATTTCATGATTGTATTCTGTGCAGGGAATTCTTGATAATTTCCTGTATTATGAGAGATAATGTCAAGCTCAATTATTTTCGATCAGGCTAAATCTTTCTACATTAAAAGTGCTGAGATAAAAGCTCTTCAATTTACGGGTATTTTACTTAGAGCATAGGCCTCAGTCTTTGAAACATTTTAAGTGAAGTTCATTTTTCATTATGCATTAAAGTTCTACAAAGTTTCTCACATGGGACCTCAAATTTGGTTTGTCTTTATGAGGCTGGCAGGTTTTTAAAAATGTGTCCGTTGTTCCTCTGTTTGTTCTCAACTACATTCCTCTCCTTTTTTCCATTTTATATCATTGGGGCTGACCCCAGGAGAAATATTTCTCCTAGATTCCTGGGTCAGCTGACTTCACCTGTAGTCTGCCAATGGGAGGCACTATCAGAAGGAGGGAGTATAATGGGTATTTCTCACTCTCTCTGCCTGCCAATGGGGCATTTTTGGCATCAGCTGCTTCTCCTCTGTGGCTTCAGTTCTTACAAGAATTGAATCCAACTTTCACCAGGAGGACCCCCTGGTTTCTGGGCTTCTCCTCCCTTCGTTCCTTTAGCAAAGGCACTGCAGCAGCTTTTGAGATTGCTAATCTCTGAGTTGCCTCATTATCTCCTATTAGGTTTTTCACCTATCACCTATGTAATCACTTCCAATATTAAATTCCCTCTGTCTTAAATATTCTGAAATATTTCTGTTTCCAGAATGGAACGTAACGTGTGCATACTTAAACACAGTTTTATTTAATTTACCTGTACTTAACCCTCTGTTATATGTTTTCTGCTTCCATGCTCCCACACTTGAAATTACTCTGGCAACATCATCAGTGGCAAAAAATATTGCTAAATCCAATGGACAAATTTTAGATTTGGATATTTCTGCTTTGTTTGACACTTCTGACTATTCACTTTCTTAAACTATTTGTTTCCTTTATTTCTACAGTGCTAATCTTTATTATTTCTACCTCTCTGATCATCTTGCTTAATTTCTTTCATGACCTTCTAATTCCTTTCTCATTTTTTTTTAAAAAATGTTGTTTCCTTTCATCTCATTTTTATCCTCTACTTGGATGAACTTTCCTAATCTTAAAATATAAAGTACCATTTAAATGCTGATGATTCTCAAATCTATTTCTCCATCATTAACATATTAATGTACCTCAGAAGCATATTATTTGGTACTTGCTGATAATTTCCAAAAGTGAATTTATTACCTTCTAACTTTCTAGAAACACACACCAAACAAAGCAAGCACCCACAATAACTCTGCTCCTCTTCTATTGCTTATCTTGTAGATGTCACTATAATCCAACTGAACACTGAAGACAAAAATGTGGGCTCTATTATTGACCACCATGTCTGCAATGAGTCTTGCCTCAGGTTATTCATGCCTATGTGTAGTCATCTTGCACGTATGCAACTAATAGGATATTGCCCAAATGACTGTGCTTGACTTCAAACACAAAAAGGTTTGCAGCTTATACGTTTTCCTTTTTCTTGGATAACTGGTTGTTAGGGAAAGTGAGCTGCCATTTCATGAGGATACTCAAGCAACCCTATGTAGATATTTATTGGCAAGGAAATTAGTCCTCCTGCCATGAGCCAGCAAGGCACAGGCTTCCTGCCAACAGCCATGTGAGTGAGCTATCTTGAAAGCAGATCCTTCAGCACTAGCTGACATCATGACTGCAACCACATGAGAAGACCCAAGCCAGAACCATGTAGGTAAAGCTGCTCCAGATTCCTGACTCACAGAAACTGAAATAATAAATGTTATTGTTTCTAGCTGCTAAGTTTGGGGGTAATTTGTTGTGTGGCACTGAATAACCAATACAACTATTCTGTCTCTCCTTACTAATCATCAAGTTCTGTCAATGTCATTGCACAAATATTAATGAAATCCACTTTTCATCTTCAAATACTATTGTCCTAGTCAGGTCTTCATCAACTCTGGATTGGATTTAGCCCTCAAAATTATTTCTTCTCCTAGCACGATACTTTTCAAATCCATTCCCCATTCCACTTTCTAAGTGATTTACAGAGAATTCAAATTAACCATTCCACTTTTATGCAATAAAGATGTTAAAAAAACCAAAAAACTCCAGTGGTTCTTCTGCATTAATATGAAAGTAAAGTATTTGCCATGATGTAAAAAGTCTTAGGTAACCTGAAAGCTTTTATTTTCCTATCCAGTTTTATTTCTCACTACTTCTCAGAACTCACTTTGTACAATAGAAATAAATACTGGACTGTTTTTTGACCTTGACACACAGCAGCTACATACCTCTATGTCATTTCTCCTAAGTTTCCTCTTCTTATAAACCCTTCTATCATCTTCTTCCTGACCACTTCATTATCAACTTTTGAGACCTAACTCAAGAATCATTTCCTCCAGGTAAACTTCTATAACTCCTGGAGGTCCGATGAAATAAACTCCTTTTGTTAACCTATAGGACTATTTAAATCCCTCTATCATAGCACTTACCACGTCATAATAAAATTCTTTAAGCATCTGTTTCTCCTACTACTATGTGTGTGCAATGAACTGAATGCTTGTGTCTCCCTAAAATTCATATGTTGAAATCCTAACCCCATAGGTAATGGTATTAGGTCGTGGGACCTTTGGGAGGTAATTAGGTCATGAGAGTGGGTCTCTCATGAGTGGGATTAGTGTACTTGTAACAGAGACCCCAGTGAACTCTCTAGCTCTCTTTCCACCATGTGAGAATAAAAGGAGAAGTCAGGAGTCTGAAACCTCACCAGAACCCAACCATACTGGTACCATGATCTCAGACTTCCAAGAGTGTAAGAAATAAATGTATGTTGTTTAAGACACCCAATTTATATTTTTGTTATAGCAGACCAAACTGATGAAGACAGTGTGGAAGAACAAATCTTCACATTGATTTTGAATAGAAATCTACTGATTGCATGCTTTATTTACTTGTAGTTTGCAAGTCTGCAAATGGAACAAAGAGACTCAGTGGATTGAGGTTTTCTGACTAGCAGAAGGAGTTATATGAGAGAGAGAGAGAGAGAGAGAGAGAGAGAGAGAGAGAGAGAGACTAGACAAATTTAGATAGAAATAGTGGTGGATCAAATTAGTACAAGGCCAGTGGGTTATTTTATGTGCTAAGTGATCAATTTACATTTCTAAAAGAAATATTTAACAATATAAGTAAACAATATTTCCTGCAACAAACATGATTTACAAGTTTACATGGATAAACTATTACATTTATAAATCTTGCTTCTTTTTACTACTTATTATGCATAAGAAGAGGTTCTTGTAACTCAGACAACAGATTATGCATAGTTTGATCTTAAATAGATTTTTCTTACATAGTCCTTTCTTTACAGTATTCTGGGTTAATCAGAATATGTTATCTAAAATTTACTTCCTTATTTTTAATGAGATATGTTGTACCAATTCCAGCATTTTAAGTCAAATAATAAATATAATTGTAATTCCCCTTTTCTTTAATTATAGGTATAAAATAAAAACAGTTTATAATTGTTAATGTCCAAAATAGGAAACATCTGAATATCAGGGATTATGTCAATCATTTCTATACATTCAGTACGTAGATAATACCTAGCCTATATCAGATACTCCATAAATATTGTTTATATAAGAGTGAATTGGATCAAATGATGGATCAATGATATCACTAATATATTAACACATCATATATGGGATAATATGAGTAGATTATCATTTATTTAAGGCTTGAGTTTTGATCCAATTATCTGAGAAAATAATCATTAAAGACTAAAACATATTTTAATAAACTGTACACTGTAACTTAGATTTGCAACAAATTTTAATAATATTGATTAGGGTCACACACATGGTGGTTAGTGACATCAACTCTAGGAAGTGAGAGAATAAGTGTAACTGATCCCATGATACACTTTTCGGGGGTTGGGGAATGAAAGATATATGCAGGTGTAATGAGGTCATTAATTTCGGATGATGTCTAAAATATTAAGTAGGATTGTTGATCTGTTCATTTCCTATCAACCGTAATATCTTGCTATGATAATGAGAACATTATAGGTGTAGATGAAAGGGAAATAAAAGAAGCCTCCTACCGAGAGTGACAGTTGACAAGAATGGAGAAAGCAGAGATATCAACAACTATGTCAAAAAACATTACAATTGGGAGAATTCAGAGAGTAATTTAAACTCTGAAAAATTTAATAATGCCAGGGAATATTATTGACTTCTAGCACAATAAAATAAATCATTTTCATAATATTTTCTTCTGTCATTAATAAAAAGTAAAATTAGGTTTAGTATACCCAGTTATAAAGTAATTGAAAATCAAGAGAATGCACTGAAAATAGCTTATTTCTAGAAAATGTTGAAGACTTAATTATGCAATGAATTCATCAAATAATGTGTTATTTCTAAATTACATAATATAATGTCCTTCTAAAACAAATATAATAATTTAAAATAGATGCACAGTATAAAACATAAGACAAAGATAAAATGTATTTACCTGCTTTATCTTTTAAGGATATAAAATATGCACAACTCAAGTTTCACCTTTTATCCCCTTACCATTTCTGCCTCCAAAAGTAGCCTTTATATTGCAATTGGTATGTACCCATCCCATGCAGGCTTTTAAATTTTTCATAAGCATGAACATACATACAACTATAATAATTGTAGTAAATAAAATTCACATTTATTGAGCATAAATCTGTGAGAAGCACCATTCTATGTACTTTACAAGCATTCATTTATTTAAGCTATGTAAGTAACTCCTTATGAGATAAATTTTATTATTCCTATTTTATTTACTTATTGAAGTATAGTTAGCTTACAATATTATATTAGTTTCAGGTGTACAACATAGTGATTTGATATTTTAATACATTATAAAATGTTCACCACTATGAGTCTGGTTACCATCTGTCACCACATAAAATATTACAATGTTATTGCCTATATTCCCTAGGCTGTACATTACATCCCCACGACTTATTTATTTTACAACTGGAAGTTTGTACTTCTTAATCCCCTTTACCTATTTCACCCACCATTATTCCTATTTTAAGCATGAGGAAAGTAAGATACAGAGAGGATAAATAGATTTACCCAAGATGACAGGATGTAGTCTCAGGATTTGAACCAGATAGTCTCTATCTAGAGTCTGAAATTTTAACCATTAATTGCACTTATTTTTTAAATTAAAAATTTTATTTTGAGATAATTATAGGTTCATCTGTAGCTATAAGAAACAATATAGAGAGATCCTGTGTCCCCTTTACCCAGTTTTCCCCAATGGTAACACTTGTAGAACATTACTACTCTATGAAACAGGATACTGAAATTAATAAAGTCAAGATACAGAATAATTTTATCACCACAAGGATCCCTCATGATGACTTTTATAGCTACTATCTGCCTGTCCCTGGCCAACTGAAACCACCAGTCTCATCTTCATTTCTATAATTCTGTCATTTCAAGAATGTAATATAAATGGAATAATATAGTTTGTAATATTTAGGGGGATTGCTTTTTGTTAATCAGCATAATTCCCTGGAGATCATCCAGTTGTTTTGCATATCAATATTTCATTCTTTTTCATGCTCAATAGTATTCCATGATATGGATTACCACAGTTTGTTTAACTATTCACCGTTTGAGGGACATCTGGGTTGTTTCTAGTTTTGGCTATTACAAATAAAACTGCTATGAGCAGTTAATTAGTGTACAAACTTTTGTGTAAACATAAGTTTTCACTGCTCTGGGATATATATGGCTGGGTTGTACAGTAATTGCATGTTTAGTTTTATAAGAAACTGCCAAACTGTTTTCCAGAATGGCTGCACCATTTTTACATCCCCACCAGCAACCTATGAGTGATCTAATTTCTCCACATCCTGACCAGCATTTGATGTTGTCATTATTTTTTATTTTAGCCATTCTGATAGTTGTGTAGTGATATCTCATTGTGGTTTTAATTTGCATTCCCCTAATGGTTAATGAGGTTGAACATCTTTCCATGTAACTATTTGCCATCCATATATCTTCCTCAGTGAAACATCACTTCATATCTTTTGCCCATTTTATGATTGGATCTATTGGCTTTTCGCTGTTGAGTTTTGCAAGTCTTTATATAGTATATATAGTATGCTAGATATTAGTCCTTTATTGGATAGCTTGTCTTTTCGTCCTCTGAATAGGATATTTCACAGAGCAAAAGTTTTTAATTCTTATGAGACCCAATTTATCAGTCTTTCCTTTTATGGAACATGGTTTTGGTCTACAGTCTAAGAACTCTTATCTAGACCTAGATTCCAAAGATTTTTTCCTATTTTTTCAAAGTTTTATAGTTTTCCTTTAACATTTCAGTATCTGTTTTTAAGTTAATTTTTGTGTAATGTGTGAGGTTTAGGTCAAGATTCTTTGTTGTTCTTATTGTTTTGCCCAGGGATGTCCATTTGCTATAGCACTATTTGTTGAAAAGGTTATGCTTCCTCCATTAAATTCCTTTTGCATATTTGTAAAAAAAAAATCAGTTGAGCATATTATGTGAACTGCCTCTGGGTCCTCTATTCTGTTCCTCTGATAATACAACACTGTCTTGATTACTGTAATTATATAGTAGGAGTTAATATTGGGTAGAAAGATTTCTCTCATTTTATTCTTTTTCATTGTTTTAGCTATTCAAAAGCCTATGCCTTTCCATATAAATTTTACCATAACATTTTCTATATCTACAAAAATCCTTGTTGGGATTTTCATAGTAACCACACCAAACCTATAGATCAATTTGGGGAGAACTGACATTTTTACTATATTGAGTCCTCTAATCCATGAAGACAGTATGTATCCCCATTTATTGAAGTCTTCCTTGGTTTATTTCATTAGTAAGATATTGTAACTATTTTGTGAAGACAATGATCATTTCTCCCCACTGTCTCATCTGAACAACCTCAATATCCATTATGCTGGTCACTCTGCAATCACCATGCTAAGTAAAAACTAAAAGAGCACCTATAGCTGGCTGTTGCTAAAACTCAAAAAGATATCACACTTCATTAAGCTTCACACACACACACACAGACACACACAGACACACACACACACACACACACACACACACACACGGTACACTAAGAAATCTCCAAACACCTATCCGGGGGATCACGGCCATTATGAAACACACAAACACTCTCCCATACACTCAGCAGGGAGGAGACCCTAACAAGGAGGGATCACAGGGGTAACAGTGAGACTGGCATTTTATCTGCCTAGGCATTCTGGCGCTATTGACCAGGATGGATGCAGACTTCTCACAGGAATTTTCAGCATACATATTCTGTACATGATTTGTTAGATTTATAAATATTTCATATTCTTTGTTAATGTAAATGGTATTGTTTTTTTAATTTCATTTTCCACATGCTGATAGCTAATATATAGATATGCAATTGATTTTTATGTGTTAATTTTGTATTCTAAAACATTGCTAATCTCACTTATTAGTTCTAGTTTTTTTTGTTTTTTCTTTTGGATTCTTTAATATTTTCAATATAGACAAGGATGTCATCTGCAAATAGTGAAAACTTTATTTCTTCCTTTCTAACCAATCGGTATGCCTTTTATTTATTAATTATCATCATCGTCATCATCATGCTTTATTTCAGTGGTCAGAATGCCGAGTTCTATGTTGATTAAGAGTGGTGAGAGTGGGCATACTTGTCTTGTTCCTGATATTAGGGGGAAAAATAATGTCTTTCACCTTTAAAGATGATGTTAGCTGTAGGTTTTTTGTAGGTGCTCTTTATCAAATTGAAGAAGTTCCACTCTGTTCTCAGTCTGCTGAGAGTTTTCATCATGAATAGATGTTGGATTTTGTCATATGCCTTATGTGTCAATTGGTATCATGATATGATGTTTATTCTTTAGCCTGTTGAATTGTGGATTAAATTCACTTTCAAATGTTGGACCAAAGTAGTTGCATCAACATGCATGTCCATTAATGTTCTTAACCAATACTAGGCCTTTCACACTTTATAGTTTTTGGCCTTCAGAGGGGAGTGAAATTGTATCTAGTTGTATCAATTTGTGTTTTCCAAATTTCTGGTAAGAATATATTTTTATGTTAAATTCAAGTTTCCTATTCTGTGAAATTCCTGTCTGTGTCCTTATCTGTATTAGGTTTTTGTTAACGATTTATAGGAGTTATTTGCTTTGGTACCCCTAACATATATATGATATTTTTGCATATAATATCTGTTGTATATGATATTATACTTCATAAATTCTGCTATAAGTGGCAAATTTTTTCAACATTATATTTCTGAGATTCAGCCATACTGAAACATTTGGCTTAATTTCACCTTTCACATTTTATGAAAATAACACATTCCATACATCCATTATCTTGTTAATAAGTATATACAGTAAGATTGTTTCCATTTTTTTCCATTTTTATGAACATTTTTCTACATGGGTTTTTTGGAATATTTGTAAGAGTTCCTCTAGGAGAAAAATTATTGACTTATAGACTAAAGGCATTGTGATAGAGTACTAACATGTCTTCCCAAGATTCTTATCCCTGGTATACACACACTTTCTCCCAGCTTCTCAATAAAACACTAATCTAGGTACTGGTGTGAAGAGATTTTGCAGATGTCAAATAGTCCCAAATCATTTGACCAAGTGTTGTCTTGAAATCAGTCAATTGAGCATGGTATAACTGACTGTGGTCTCTGCAATTTCTACCCCAGGGGTAGTAATTCTAAATTTTTGCCTCCTCATCTTTATTGTATCAGCCATTCCAATTGGTGTATTAGCCTCTAATCTTTCTTTAATAGGAGGTGTTTTGGTTTTCTGATTAATTATGACTGATACACTTTTTCTTGCAGTATTTATCTTTGTTTTTAAAATGTTCATATAATGTCTTATTCTTGCTTGAGATATGATGTGACTGTGTATTTCCATTGCTACAAAAAAAATAATTTCCATTTTCTTTAACTCTCTCTTGTACATCATATGCCATCTATTTTTAAATCGATAGGATACAAACAAAAAACAGCATATTTTTTACAGGTACAGAAATAAAATGATTGTGAGAAGAATTCACTACATATCACTCCTATTGTTACTAAAATGACATAGTACCTAATGTCAGGGAACATAACACTTTTCTTCACTGAATACCCTTATGTGTATCCTCAAGAATATTGGAAACTGAGAGAACTTGATCCACCTTGCTGGAGTGTATTACATTTAAAGTGCACCTGAGTATTTTTAAAGAAAAGACTGCAAAATTCTTCTATAAAGCAATTCATCTTCGAGTTCCTCCTCCTCCTTCTCTTTCTTCTCCTTCTTTATCTCTTCCCTTCACCTTCACCTTCCCTTTCTTTTTCTTACGTGTCCCATCTTAATTATGCAAATATGAAGAAAGGAGGCGCCTGTTGCCTTGGGAGATGTATATATCTGCAGTATAATTAGCCTAGCAAAGAAGGCTCCTCTTAATATCCCTTGGTTGCAGATTCTGTTTACTGGGAGGAGATGGATAAATGTGCCTGAGAGCCAATGAGTCACATGGGAGGAAAGGATTAAAACTCTTGCAAATCCCTTTGGAGGTCAAACATTATTAAAAACTCACTGATGTTTTGTGATGGTTCTAGGCAAGATCTGCTGACATGAAAGGCCACCAAGCACAAGCTATGTGCTATGTAGAAATGGGTAAAGCAGTTGAAGATCTAGACTCTTTATTAAGAGGACTATTCAACTCAAGAAACAGAAACTGGATTCCTGCTGATATAATCATTCGAGGATGCGAGCATTTGATTTGATTTCAAGTTCAAAAAGCAAATCGCACTTAAACTTTAAATAAAGCAGTGCATGTAAAGTACCTCTGTAGTCTCTGACAGTAAGTGGCTACTCAGTAAATAACAGTTATTTATTCTATAACTCCTCCTCTACCCACACTGGGGGGAAGAAATAGAATATGTATCATTTGGTTGGAATTTGCAGATTTCTTTTGGGCTTCTGTTCACTGCAAAGCACAAATTCCCAATTGATCCTCCCTTCATCTCTAGAAAGTCCTCTTACCATTATTATTAACAGCTCTTCTATAAAACTGCCACAATTCAAGTAACTTCGTGTCTTAGACCTCTTTTCTGTCCTTACAACATATGAAGGGACTTCCTGTGGCTGATCAACATTTATTGATCCAAATATTTGCTGTCTTCCAATAGCATTGAATTAAAATTATTCTTAATTATATCAATCCCAAAATTTTAAGATTATCCCATTATAGATGTACTTTATTGAATTTAAATAATCTAATTATCAAAATATTTATATATTAGGATTTCTAAATTCTTTAACACTAATAAATATTAACACTGTGGGAAATATTTCATCTTCTGACGTTGTTTATTAACAAACTCAGTTTGTGTGTGCATCACAGTAGTACACTTAATCAAGCCAAACTATTTTTATCCAAATAGATGGAGAAAATTATTAGGTCAACTCTTTTGCTTAGTAAATCTACACTCATTTCAAAAAATTATTCATGGAGATCCCCACCTTCTATATGCTGCCAATATTATCAATGAAAAAAATAGTGCTATTTTTGAAATGGCAGTTATATAAACTTACCTTTCCACATTTTCTTAAAAGTGACCTACCTTTTAAAGATTCAAGGCATGTATTTTATTTCAAATAGCATGTTTTACTACTGTAACAATTTAATCTACTTGCCTACTCCTTCAAAACTTAAGTTCTTGATTTTTTTAAACTCATCACATTTTTTTACAATCCCTTCTCCCTCTTCATAGACAGCATTCTTGATTTTTAATAGAAATTGCATATATTTAAGGTGTACAACATGATGTTTGATATACAATACATAGTGAAATGATTACTACAGTCAAGTTAATTAACACATCCAGCATTCTTGTTTTTACTTAAAAGCATCACAATTTTCAAAATTGTATTCCTCCACTTGTCATAGAGTAAAAACCTCCTTTTGGCTTAAGTTATGGGTGTTTTCCTATCTCATATTTTGCTCTGGAAATAGAGGAACAACTAACTTTAAATCTAAAACGTATTTATAAATTTACATCAAGAATTTTAAAGTCTTTTTAATAGAATTATGGCATGTTTTATACTGTTTTGTTAACAACCACTTGCAAATAAGAGGCATTTGGCAATTGTTAAACTGAATTATATTCTCCTTATTATCATATGTAGATCTATATCTAAGATGAACCCCAACAAAACATAGCGGCATCTTGGTACACTCAATAGGAATAAATACAATGAAATGTTTGCTCAGGTTATTAGTAAACACATGCTGATTTGTTTCCAGAAAAACTTCAAATGTTGTATTTAAAAAATACTAGAGATATTTTATACTTTAGCTTAAAAAACAAAGACACTAGTGTATTGATAAATGGTAGTTTGTGCAATCACTTCTGATTTGGTATACTGGGGTAGAAATTTTCAGAAAAGTGAGAAATAACTTACTAAAAGTGAGTATGCACTATGTATTTTGTAAAAGTACAGGTAGTTATTATATTGCTGTAGCCCTTCATTATGAAGATAACTATATGTTATTGCAGCCCAGACCACATTCGCAAGTTTGTAAAGAGATACCTAACTAGCTGTGTTCACAAAACTGCTACAAACCAAACACTCACAGCATTTCATTTCATTCTCAGTGCCAAATCAAAGATGAAGTACCTGGATAGGGTATGCCTTTGTACAATTAAATGGGAACATTCAGGATGAAGGAGCAAAATTGCCCAAGTTCACACAGTTTGAATATGTCAGATCAGGAAATAGAACTCACATCTTGTGTGTCCAGAGACATTTCTAAGACTGTTTCTATATGACTGTTGCTTCTAGACTATCTGTATCCAGAACTATGTCCATAGATGATGTTCTCTTCCCCCTTCCTAGATGCCTCTATACACATCCCTTCTTCACCTGTACTGAGCTAATTGGCTTTCATTTGAGGTAGGAAATATGACTCTGACCCTTGACAGATTTAGAACAGATTTTTATTTCTATTCTTGTTTCACAGGGGTGAGATTTATGAATGCTATTTAAATACGTCTTAATTTAAATGTGCTAAAATAATATGAAGTTAGAAACTCTTTAAATGGGTGGTAATTCCAAGTATTCAAACACATTAGGAAATGTAGACGAGGTCATTTTGCAAAGTTAAAAGTGCAAGAACTCAAAGTATCTAATTTAAAAATTAATTTATTCTTGTATCTGTTATGGAATTAGTTCTCCTCTTCCTTTTTTTCCTGTACTATTTTTCTCTCCTCCTCTTACTTCACAGGCATATATTCAGATATCCAGCCCCTGTCAATGAGCCTCCTTAATTGAGCCAGGTGGTCTTGGAGGCAGAATTTCACCAGGAATACTAAAGGTAGTGCTTATGTGGATGCTCTTTAAAGTCCCAGAGGACATTTGGCAATGACTGAAGACGTTTTTGGTGTCATAACTAGAGTACAGGTGCTTCTGTCATCTAGGGGATAAAGACCAGGGATCCTGCTAAACATCCTTTATGCACAAGACACCCCCCAACACACACACACACACACACACACACACACACACACACACACTCCAAAGAATTATCTGACCCAAAATATCAATAGTGCTGAGACTGAGCAACTCTGACCTAGGTAGGCATGGATCTCATTTTCTACTACGGAAATCTTGTAAAAAGTTTTTTATGATTAACCTCTTAGCAAGCTCTATCTAACTCACTGGCAGAGATTATATTTATGATTGATATGATCTAGTGCACTATCCAGTATAGCAGTCACTAGCCACATGTGATTATTTACATTTAAATTAAATTTGTCATTGAATAAAGTGAAAATTTCAGTTTCTTGGTCATACTAGCCAGATTTTGAGTGCTCGATAACCACATGTGGCTAGAGGTTTCTTTATTAGAACATTTCTATCATTGTAGAAAGTTCTATTGCACAATGCTAATCTAGAGACTCCACATATGAACCACAGTGAAAGTGAAATATCTGATAGACACCATGAATGATATATCATGTGTGTGAAGGAAATGGGGGTGGGAAATGTTATCTATTCTGAAGTTTATATTTTTACTTTTAATGATCAGTCACGTACCTACAACAATATCTAGAGAGGTTAAGGACTGAGCAAGATAACCAAAAATAAAGTAAAATAAAAATAAATTTTTCTTGAGAACGATTGAGGCCATGCTCTAGAATTTTAACTATACACATATAATATGCAAATATGTGTTCAACAGCCTATACGATGGGTTTTAAACATTGATTTCCATTTCTTTTTCAATCAATGAAATAGGATAATAGTTAAGCAACTGTTTTCCTCTTCTGTGTCAAAAGCTGCCTTGGGCCTACCTCACACTATTTGCACTGGGATATATGTCTCTGCTTCATAGCTCTGATTGTGTAAACCTTACTGGGTTTGCTAAGAACAGACTGTAATCATAAAGTCTGTGTAATTTCCCTCTGAAAAATTATTGCATTCCTCTCATATGTTTGGTTTAACCCAGATTGTGGTCCTTAGTATAGCTGCAATATCTGATCTTATTCCACATAAAATTAGAAGGAAACAGAATTCTCTATGCTTTAAAAGAAAAATTGCACCAGATCGGTTCAACAGCCAAAGGAAAACATATTCAAGACTATTGCAATAGGGGAGAGAGATATAACTCAGCTTCACTGAAACAAAAAGCAGGAAAATTTTAAAGGCTGAGGTGAGCTAATGGAAAAATACTGGAGGATGTTGGAGGGAAGTGTGTCAGTGTGATTAGGCTATCTGTGTTTGCTAACTGGTGCTTATTTAAGTTAGTTTTCAACTATCACAGAGTCTGGGAAACATTTCTGATAATTACATTTCAAAGGGATGGCTCCCAGGTCTTTGAAAAAGACATTCCTAGGTTGTAGAAGACTTACATCTCAAAGAGACAGAGAAAAAATATTATCATTGCCAGTTTTCTTAAATAAATGTTCTACAAAAAGGAAGTCAGGGGTCTGTAGTTAGGAAGAAGCCTGGCTAAAGTTTAGTCAAGCTGAGGGGAATGTTAAGGCTGTCTTGGTCAGTGCACAATCAACTGTGACATTTTAACCCTAAGTTGCTGGGAAGAATAATTACTGATTTGAGTTTAGGTCAGAAAATGGAATCTTCCATTGAGCAATATCACACCGCCCCTCATACAACACAATTTACACATTTTATCACCCTGAATGAGGCCTAAGACAGTGCTATTTAGTTTTGTTTTGTTTTCAGGTAAGCAGCTTCAAGAAAACCAGTACTGAGTAATGGAAGGAAGAAAGAGTGTGAAACAGTAAGGGCAATTGTACCTAATTATCAACTTGATGACAAATTGAAATTATAATGGAGTTAATCACAGTTAAGGCATACAAAACTGGAGTCGGGCAGCCATTAAGGATCTGGTTTCAGACACATCTTTGCACCACTGAGAACTTGAATTTTCTTTGAACTCTACCAGAACCAAGGACATCACCAGCCAGCTGCAACCTTATGGTCTCAAGGTTGCTTGTAACTAAGCAACCATTTCGGACCCCAACCAACCATTACTTAACAAGCACCCTTACTTCTTGCCAGCTCCAATTATAATTCTTGATAAACAACTTACGTAAATAACTGTAACCTTCAGGATTTTGCCTTTATCAGCCTCCTCCATGTTGTAGTCGGGCGGAACACAATTCAAGTGCTTCTTGAAGCTGTGTCTCCCAAGGTGCAGTACTAACAAACCCGAAATAAACACTAAAAAGAAAAAAAATCCAATCAGTTCTCTATTTCTGAAATTTTGTTTAACAAGCTGAACCGAATTAGGACACAAAATTCATTCATTTTCAGAGTTTCTAAGAGTACCTTCTAAGTCCATAGCTATACTATAGTGAATCAGATTTGAGGACAAAGTCTCCATTTCAGAAGCTCACAGAGTAGGAGAGATAAGCTCCTGGCCAATTGGTCATCTCAAAGAGAATTTGCATGGGGCAGACGTGCAGAGTTTCCTGGTTTCTGAGCAATATTTTAATTTTAACCTCATAAGACTATTGTGCTGCTTTTACCCCAAACAGTGTGGGTTCTAACTTCTCCTTCATCTCCAGAATAAGGCAAGTCTCCCAGTCTCATTTGTCCATAACATTGCCTTTGAAAGCATTTATCACAATTGCAAATATTTAGTTATTTGCGTAATCACTTAGTTTTAAAATTACCTGCCCTAATAGCCTGTGAACTCCATGAGAGCATGTATACTCATAGCTTCCTTTTCCATTGCTGTGTCTCTAGCCTCTAGCTTAGCACATGGCCAAGAGTAGGTATTAAATGATTATTTTCAATGTAGTGATACTGTGTGATAAACTCTTTGCTTCTTAAGAAACTTACAGGTAAATTCCTTTTACTCTGCATCAGACTTCTTAAGGAAATTTTCTAAAATGTACTATTTGTTCCTTTAAAAATAATATTGCATATTCAAAACAATTCAGAGCACAATGAAGCATTTCATAAGTTATGAGCACAGACTTGTCTCCATATGTTATATGTCATAATATATATGTTATTAATTTTCAAGATAGAGAGAAACCCAATCTCCTCACATACTTCAAAATAAACATTTTATAGATAAAAGTGGCATAACTGAAGTGAACCATATCAGTTTTTAAAAATGTACAAAGAGTATGTGGCCAGTAGGGTTGGTGTGTATTTCCACTGATGGTCAGAAACAATTTTAGACTAAAAAAATAATGATGTAGTCATGAAAAACAAAGGACACAAATGAGACACAATAAGGGCAATGAGATTATGCTACTTAAATGTAACTCAAATATATTGTATGCCTAATATATCTTAGATACTTTATAAATTGCATTTAACAAAGTAAAATAAATTTTTTGTTGAGGAAATATTACCCTAAGAAGGTTAGCTAGAAAATAGCAACAGAAGCTAAAAGAATGGAAAAATGATAGTTTAAACCTTATCCCTAAAACCTAACTCCAGTATTTAAGTTTGAATTAGATAATTTTCCCAACTGAGATTCTTCATGTATTTAGTAAGCTTGACTGGACTGATTCTAATTCAATTTCATACACAATGAGGCCTGCTCTTTAGAAACTCTACACTATGTAATGTTTCACGTCACCTTTACATTTTTAAATAGTTCACTGCCAACCAACATTTGCTCATAAGGGTTCAATAAAAATGATGAGGATATAAAGAATGAATGATATTTTAACCTTGTTCTTTTCTCTTCCCATTGGGCATATTACATTATCACAGTGTTCAAATCTGCATCAAATCTTATAATCCTGGGTTATTTGTAAATGTTTTAGAGATAGTTGAATTTTTTGGAAAGAACATTTTAAATTAAATTTATGTATTTAATTTTCTGATAGATAATCAGAGCCTTTTGATCTAAAAATTATTCCTCAAATGTCTTGTAGAAAAAGTGACTCAAGAATAAACTCATGCAGAAAATATTTTCTCATGCAGAAAATATTGCCTGAGCTTTATTGAGATATAACTGACACATTGTATAAGTTTAAGGTGTACAATGAGATGATTTGATACATTTATATATTGTGAAATGATTACAACAATAAGGTTAGTTAACATATCCTTCACCTCACATAGTTACCATTTTTTAACTATTTTAGATGGCCAATTACTTTTCCAAGTTATATGTCAATATATGTAAAGAGAGAGGTTTTCTCTGAAAAGTCCTACTTTTTGTTTAATATTTCTGTTATATAACATATTGTATTATATGTTGGGGTTAATTTTTTCCAAAACAAAAATGAATGTTTAATACTTTGTTCTTAAAAAATAAAGTATATGATATGTTGATTTTAAATTTTGAAGAAAACTGTGATATTCTTATAAATTAACCAACTACTTTCCCTCCCCCTCTCCCTCTTTTCCAGATGCCTCCCTTATCCAGATGTCTAGGACTTCCAACCAACTTCCAAAGGCTTTGCGTTTTTCTCATCTTAAAAAATTTCCCTATTATTTGATTCCTATGATTGTATTTGCTTACTATATACCATTAAGTGTCGATCATGTTGTCTAGGGCTCAGCAAACTACCTCCCCTTGGACAAATCCAGCCCACCACCTGTTTTTGTTAATAAAATTTTATTGGAAGAAAGCCACGCCCGTTCATTTGCATGTTATCTTTGGCTGATTTTATACTACAAGGACAAAGTTGAATAGCTGTAACAAAGATCATATGGCCTGCAGAGCTTAAAGTATTTACTATCTGGCCCTTTGCCGCAAAAGTTTGCTGTCTCCTATCCATTGCCTGATATATAGCAGGTGCTGAATATATACTCATACATTAATTACATTAATAGATGATGGATGGCAAATGATAGGGAGATGCAGGCTTTATGTAAGAGGAGACCACTTCCTTCATTCCGGGTGTTGAGATCCAAATTGGCTTCTGGAGTATGAGTGGGTTTTATTATGGTTAGAGAGAAAGAAAAATGTAACTCTTCACAGAAACAATAAATATTGGGACCAGGTGGTGAAGTGAACTAAAAGATTTAGTTCTTGGCTGTTGTAAAAAACATATAATTTCATATCAGAAGAGTATACGAATATCTGATTGCCTCCAATTCTCAAAAATTGGATGCTCAGTAAGAACACTAAGTGTGGTAGAGTTCACTATTACCTAATTTAAGAAATTTTCACAGCCTATTGTGTTTCTTATCTTGAGGTACTTTCATTGCTACTTCTACCTTTGCTGTGGAACTGTTAACTAGTCAAAAGTGAAAATAAACAGTCAATGAATTTCTTTCTAAAGATTGCTATAAAATACTTACAGTATAAGTTAGGAGTTTGGAATTAACCTATTCACACTACTATATGTAAAACAGATAACCAACAAGAACCTACTGTATAGCACAGGGAACTATATTCAATATTTTGTAATAACCTATGAGGGAAAAGAATCTGAAAAAAATAGATATATATGTATATATAACTGAATCACTTTGCTGTACACCTGAAATTAATATAACATTGTAAATCAACTATACTTCAATAAAAATAAGTAAATAATTTTTTTTTAAAAAATGCTTAAAGTAGAAGAGCTTGTAATATTTAGGGTTTTTAGTTATCGGAGTTATATTACAGTCCTTTGAAATATGGATAAATAAGAGCTGGCTTGAAAAAAAAGTTTAATAGAAATTATGCAGCAGAAATCCAGAGAAGGAGAAAGAATATAGTTTCTTCAGTTAGTGAAACTTGATTTCTTAGATTTCTCAAGTAGTTACTGGACTATGGAATCTCCAGAGAAGTGACTGAACACAAGAAATTTTCATGGTTGATAGAAATACATTTTCTTTGGTCATATACGAAGCAATCTTGAGGATGGGCAAACATACTATATAAAGAGACTGTCAAACGTTGTTGTTTAAATTGTATTGCTTTTGTGGATTTAAAGTGGGTTTATAATTGTATATTATAATATATTTAGTATAAAATAGAATGTATAATTGGATTCTTCAAAATATAGAAATGATATTTATGTCTCATTTCTACTTTCAGAATTCCTTATTTCATTTTTTCCATTTAAATTATCTCTGTCGTGCTGTTTTACATTCTTTTTATCTGCTGTTTTATTTATATTTATATTTGTTTATGAAGATAGAAAAATTCATAATAAAGGATGTGGTTGGCAATAAATAAGCTGTGAGACTGCATATTTTGTAACAGAGGAAGCTTGGGACATGAAACAGAAGCCCTGAGCGTTAAACTTTCACTCTCTGTGGACGCAGGGGGCTGCGGCATTACTCCTGAATAAAAGAAGACCTGGCTGTGGAGCTGTGAGGACTTGAAAAATCTGTTTACAAGCATGGTGCCCAATTTGCAAGTTAAAGTGGAATATAGCTGGAAATAAATTTAAGAAGCAAATCCACCTGCCATAAAGAGCACTGCTTTTCAACCAAGAGGCCAAAGAAAAGTAATAGTTGGGAAAGTCCTGATCTTAGAACCAGGCACTTTGAATAAAAATTATTAACACTGGAGAGGGAACTGCCATATAAAATGCTTGTATCAGACCATCTAGTTTGGTGGATGAGGAAATCCGGCATATCTAGTCATGAGGTATTTGCAGGACAAAAAGCAAAATATCAATCCATTGTTAGAATATCTTCCATCCTCCTCCAAATGGTAGAATTCAAGAATGAAAAAGAGACCTTACAAATGAAGAAGAGACTGAAATGTCAATAACAGCCTACAAAAGAACTGACTTTTCTTTTCTTTCCTTTTTCTCTTTCTTTTCCCCTTTCTTTCTTTCTCTCTCTCTCTCTTTCTGTTTTTTCATTTATCAATGTTTTATACAATCAACAAGCATTGAGTGGCAATTATAATTTATTGTGATAAACACTGAAGATAAAAAGATAAAAAATAAAGCAATATAGTAAATGGATTAATAGAAATGTGCACATAGTATTATTGGGCACCTAGAGGAAGAATGTAACACCATTTAAGATGAGGAATTCAGGAAAGAAATAACCTCAATATTGAGTCATTGGTATGAGTATGAATATTGAATATTGAGTCATTGGTATGAGTATGAATTGGCTGCGGGAATAGGGACAGGAAAGAAGTGAGGTAGAGATTGAGCAGAAGATATTTTTGGCAATTAGTATGTTATAAGGAAAGTCTTTGAAAAGCAAAACTACACAGTGTATGAAGGAAACAAGTACCATTCTGGGTTATTGAAGCCAGAAATTTGAGGCAGGGAAATGGTCAGTGATAAGAAAAAGGGTCAGGTCATAGAGAGCCTTGTATAAGTCTTTTAGAAATGTTGGAATCCATAAGTAACTAGGACCCATGGAAGCATTTTAAGCAGCTGAATTATTTGAAATATTGCTTTTTAAATAATGTTGGTGGCTTTTTACAGGGTTTCCACATTTTTAGTGGGGGTCACTGAATATTGATTAGTCACCCAAGCAGATTTAGGAAGTTGTAATAGTGAGATGTTAGATTTAAACTTGAAATATTGAAGTTGTTATGAGAATGAATAGAAGGGAGCTTACTAAAAATATTTAGAGGGTAAAACTGACAGACTATTATAATGAATTTGATGTCAGGGTTGAGAGAAAAAAGAGATTTAAAAATGATACCTAGCTGGAATGGTTGGGTGGATGGTGGTATAACTAAGTAAGGTATAAAATAATCTAGAAGGAAACAAAAATCTGGTGGAGGAAAGAATAGTGCAGTATTCTTATATGCTATATTTAAGGTGTCTGCAGACAGCTGGATTTAGTGTATAACTCCAGCAGAGATCTGGACAGCATAATGGTAAGGATGAGACAATGACAATGACTGGGATCTCACATATAGAGCAGTGGGTGAAAGGTAGACCATTACAAATTTTCAAGGTTGACAGATATATCCAGATTTGGAAAAACAATGGGTGAAGAATGGGAACCAATATTAGAGGCATAAGTTCAAGGAAGTAGACCATTGAAATAAGGAAACAAAACATTTGCGGCAATGTGTAGGTCAATCCAGGCTAGCTCCATCATGTCATGCTCTGTCCACTCCTAACCAAAACTTGGCTGACTCAGATGGAAGGTCCACTTTTCATTTCATTTCTCTTTACTTTCTCATTTCCATCTTGAATTTAATTCTTTGCTATATTCCTTTTGGGTTCCAAAAAAGCTCCAGATTTGAGCATTTTCATGCTTCCTCTCCCATAGGCTCAACTTTCCCCGTCCCCACACCCTTGTATGTATGCTTTTCAAAATCATGCCAGTATCCTGGCAGTCTCATTGTAAGGTGATTTTGTTATTGCTTTTGTTGTTGCTTACTTGCCTTCACCATATTTGTGCCAAACAGTGTGATGGATGTTGAAGAAAGCAAAAATAAGAGGATGTTAATTCCAGTTCTTTGGGGGTTTGTAATCTAGGTATTAAGATATGCTTAAAAATCACTATCATTTGCTGTAGGAATTAGAGTGAGGTAAGCGAAAAAAAAATGTAATATAATATGATCCCAGTATTTTTAGTTTCCTTCCTTTTTCCCACTTTAGAAGTGTTAAAACTGAAACCCAGAAAGCTGATCTTGACTTTCCCAAGATCACGGTACTGGCTAATGTTTAAATGAATAGTTCTTTGGTGAACAAATGGATATTGTGGGGGCTGAAGATTCAGATTTAGGGGTTGACTGCAGGATTAACTATGCCCGCACAAAGTGCACATTATCATAGAGAGCTATCTATTTAACTGCGTTTCTAGAAAAGGCATATTACTTAATGGAAAATTCAAAATACATGACATGTTCATTTCCATTCAGTATATCTTGCTACAATAATTCCATGTGCTTAGTAAAAAGAAAGAAAGCTCTCTAAAAACAGCAGGCCACAGTCTTTCCTTGTTGAAAACCTTACTCTTCTTTGTCATATTGGCTGATGTTCAGCTGCACACAAAGAAGCAGGTTGTTCCTGCTGGGCTTCACAAGGAGGAGGTGACAGAAGCCCAGGTATGAGCTCATAGCCATGGTCCCCGACATGGTAGGGTACAGCAGTCCCTCCATTCTGCACAGAGCCACATGTTAATTGTATATCTGTTGAAATGCTGCTCCCTCCAATCCTGATCTACAGAACACTGTGATGAGAGCTCTAGGGAAGCCCTGTTCCAGAACCAAGGAATTTTTATGGCAGTGATATAGGAAGATGAAAACATCTCATCCACAACTTCCATTAAGTTGGCTACAGTAACCAGGCCAGGGGACCTAGGCTCCTGGTGGGAGAACTCACAGATCTTTGTGGCATGCCTATAAATGTCCAGATAGCCATCATGGATCCCCAGAGAGAGTTACTATCTTCCTGGCTACCAAGCAGATGGCACCATCCTCAAAGGCTTTTAAGTACTTGAGTCAGGACACTAAAATACGCTGTAATTGGCTGTTAAGTATAGCAATGGAAGGACATATTTGGAAGACACAGTCAGCTAGATATTGGTTCATAATTATTTGTTCTGGAAGATTCATTGTGCTGGCAAAGGTCAGGATCACAAACCGGGCCTCCTTGTGATTGGGCCAAAGAAATTGTATACTATATCTTATTTTGACTCCACAGTTTGAATTCATCCACAAGCAGCAAGACAGTCTCCAGAGATGGTTCAAAGCTATGTGATAGCAGTTTTACTATGAACTACATATGTTGGCCTTTACACATTGGAATAGGAAGCTTCTCTAGAGGAAGGTTTCTGAACCTTGGCACTATTAACATTTTGGGTTGAATAATTATTTGTTGTTGGGAAACTGTTTTGTGCACTGTAGAATGTTTAGTAAGGTCATGATCTCTGCCTACTAGATGCCAGCAGTAACACCTCATCAGTTCTGACAACCAAAAATGTCTCCAGATATTTCCAAATGTCCCCTGGTGGAAACCACTGCTCTAGAATTTTATTGGTAAATATATTCGTATGGCTATGTTTTGTTTTTTCATTAAATCAACTCACACTTTAAGTTATTTAATAGATTTTATAATACTGATATTTAAAAAATGTTTTTGATTGTCTATTTACATAATAATTATTTATCCAAATTTAGCAAAAATATAAGTAAGAATTCCATGGATACCAACTTTAACCAAAATTCTTTGTCTAGAGAGGAAGGTATGAGCAAACACAGAAGGACCCAGGTAACAGCAGTGGCATTATGTAAAGAAGTGTGTGTTGTTACATATGTAACCATCACTAAAGTACTGTAGAAGAACAGAAACCATTCAAAATTTACTAATTTTAGCATGACTTTGAAAACTACTTAGTCTTTTAGAAATGTTGGAATTTTTTAAGACTGGAATTTACGAGTATCACCTTAACATTTTTCTTCTGCTTTCCTTTAATTTCTCATATACGTAGTGTCATTTCTTAATGGTGACAGAGGCTTTTGGTACCAACAAGCTTTTTACCAGGGAGTAGTATGTTTTCTTCTGCAAGATAACCAGCCTACGTTTTGGCATTAGAATTTTCTAAAAATAATAAATATCTCACTTTTTCCCTCAAAGATTATCCCAATCCTAAATAAAATTAATTTAGTAAGATGCTTAACATTTAAATGGCAATGGTCTTCAGAGCTGTTTCATTGGATAATTTTTCACTAGGATTTTTTTCAGAATCTCTGGTATCAGAGAAAGCTTATAGTAAAGGAACAGATAATTTTATTTTTAAAATATGCTTTAAAATTACTTAAGCCTTCGGTGGGAATGTAAAGTGATACAGCCACTATGGAGAACAGTATGGAAGTTCCTTAAAAAACTAAAAATAGAACTACCATACGACCCAGCAATCCCACTACTGGGCATATAACCTGAGAAAACCATAAGTCAAAACGAGTCATGTACCACAATGTTCATTGCAGCTCTATTTACAATAGCCAGGACATGGAAGCTACCTAAGTGTCCATCAACAGATGAATGGATAAAGAAGATGTGGCACATGTACACAATGGAATATAACTCAGCCATTAAAAGGAACAAAATTGAGTTATTTGTAGTGAGGTGGATGGACCTAGAGTCTGTCAGAAAGAGTGAAGTAAGTCAGAAAGAGAAAAACAAATACCGTATGCTAACACATATATATGGAAATCTAAAAAAAAAAATGGTTATGAAGAACCTAGGGGCAGGACGGGAATAAAGACGCAGACCTACTAGAGAATGGACTTGAGGACATGGGGAGGGGGAAGGGTAAGCTGGGACAAAGTGAGAGAGTGCTATGGACATATATACACTACCAAATGTAAAACAGATAGCTAGTGGGAAGCAGCCACATAGCACAGGGAGATCAGCTCAGTGCTTCGTGACCACCTAGAGGGGTGGGATAGGGAGGGTGGGAGGGAGACGCAAGAGGGAGGGGATATGGGGATATATGTATAGGTATAGCTGATTCACTTTGTTATACAGCAGAAACTAACACACCATTGTAAAGCAATTATACTCCTATCAAGATGTTAAAAAAAAAGATACACTTATGCTGCAACCAGGAAACACACTACTAGCTATTTACCCAAGTTATATGCAAACATGTATGTTTGCACAAAGCCTTTTACAAGAATGTACATAGAGCTTTATTCATAAAATCCAAAACTGGAAACACAGCTCAAGTGTTGATCAATAGAAGAATAAATAAAGTGTAGTATATTCATATAATGAACTACTTAGGACTACAAAGTAGCAAGTTCCTTGCACAGAAAGTGACATGGATGAATGTCAAAAACATGCTGAGTGAAAAAAGCCTCACACAAAAGAGTACATAGTGTATAAACAAATCATAGAAAGTCCTAGAACAAGCAGAGAAAAATTAATTTATGGTTGAAAAAAGTCAGAATAGTGGTTACCTCTGAAAGCAGGGATGAAGTGAAAATGGACTGGAAAGGAACATTTGAAAACTTTTCTGGGGTGATGACAACATTCTATATTGTGATAGGAGTTTGGGTTATTTGTCAAAATTCATCAAAATGCCTGCTTAAGCTCATGCAGCTCAATATGAAAAAAAACAAACAACCCTATCCAAAAATGGGCAGAAGGCCTAAATAGACATTTCTCCAAAGAAGACATACAGACTGCCAACAGACACATGAAAGAATGCTCAACATCATTAATCATTAGAGAAATGCAAATCAGAAGTACAATGAGGTATCATCTCACACCAGTCAGAATGGCCATCATCAAAAAATCTAGAAACAATAAATGCTGGAGAGGGTGTGGAGAAAAGGGAACCCTCTTGCACTGCTGGTGGGAATGTAAACTGATACAGCCACTATGGAGACAGTATGGACGTTCATGAAAAAACTAAAAATAGAACTACCATACGACCCAGCAATCCCACTACTGGGCATATAACCTGAGAAAACCATAATTCAAAAAGAGTCATGTACCACAATGTTCATTGCAGCTCTATTTACAATAGCCAGGACATGGAAGCAACCTAAATGTCCATCAACAGATGAATGGATGAAGAAGATGTGGCACATATATACAATGGAATATTACTCAGCCATAAAAAGGAACAAAACTGAGGTATTTGTAGTGAGGTAGATGGACCTAGAGACTGTCATACAGAGTGAAGTAAGTCAGAAAGAGAAAAACAAATACCATATGATAACACATATGTATGGAATCTAAAAAAAAAAAATGGTTATGAAGAACCTAGGGGCAAGACGGGAATAAAGATGTAGACCTACTAGAGAATGGACTTGAGGATACGGGGAGGGGGAAGGGTAAGCTGGGATGACGTGAGAGAGTGGCATGGACATATATACACTACTAAATGTAAAATCAATAGCTAGTGGGAAGCAGCCGCATAGCACAGGAAAATCAGCTCGGTGCTTTGTGACCACCTAGAGAGGTGGGATAGGGAGGGTGGGAGGGAGGGAGACGCAAGAGGGAAGAAATATGGGGACATATGTATATGTATAACTGATTCACTATGTTATAAAGCAGAAACTAACACACCACTGTAAAGCAATTATACTCCAATAAAGATGTTAAAAAAAAATGCCTGCTTAAAATTTGTACATATTGTTATAAGTAGATTTTACCTCAAATTAAAAAAAAACTGTAAAAAAATACTGACCTCTAGCTTATGAGTTGCATACTAAAATGTTTATCACAAGTATACTGATGTGTGCAAATTATGATAAAATGCCTACAAAAAATACGATGGGTAGAAGGATAGCTAGACAAAGAAACGTGATAAAACAGGTAGAGCAAAATGTTGTGTCGAGTATTGATGTTGGGTATATGAATGTTCACTGTAAAATTCTTTCACATTTTCTGCACACTGGAGATATTCTATAATATATTATATATATATTTATATATATATTTAACACCAGAAAGTGGCAACAACATTTTCTCTGGCTTTCTGACTAGATCTGTGTTACCCACCATTTCTGCAGAGGCAGGAACACTGAAATCGTCAGTACGATGGAAGATTCCTGAGGAGGCTCTGAGGTAGCAACTACAAATGCTCTAGAAGGCAAAAGAGAAAAAGAAGGAAAAAATATTATTCAAAATGAGACTCTTAATCAAATGCAAAACATGAATAAATGTTTTTTTACAAAAGAAAACCATCAAAATTCACCATTGAAAATATTAGTGCAATAAATCCCATGAAGGAGGCTGCACAGCCCTAATGAAATATAATCAGGTACTCTAGATGGTGTTAACTGCTTCTAAGAAAAAGAAAGTATAATTAAAACATCAAATTGTCATTTTACAGCATAACATTTCCCTGATGGGACTTTGGATTGGTACATGCTATTTTAAGTATATAAAGAAAGGTACCAGAGAAACAAATATATCCAATTATGACTTGGTCTTGGAATGCTCAGAAACAATTCAACTCAATGTATTAAATTAATGCATGCACTCATTCATTCAACAAATGTTTATTAAACACTTAGAACAATCCAGGTACTATCTCTGTAAAAAACAGCTAATTACAAGGCCCATGAAGAGTATACTTTTGACCTTTTTTTTAGTGTTATTGATATAACTGACATACATCACTGTATAAGTTTAAGGTGTACAGCATAATGGTGTATATAGTGAAATGATTACCACGGTAAGTTTAGTTAACATAACTCTTCTCATATATATACAATAAAAAGGAAAAAAAAAAAGAAAAGAAAAAATATTTTCTTCTTGTGATGAGAACTCTTAGCTCCTCAGGGTTTACTCTCTTAAGAACTTCATCTTTACCTCTAAAGCATTAAGGGATGACAAGGGTAAGCCTAGAAATAAAAGCTATATTGGGCATCCAATATAGCAAAATAATTAGCAAAAATAATGTATGCAAACTACACTTATTAGATGTTCTTTTTCATTTTGTCTCTACTTGAGGCTAACAAGATATTGGGGTGGGCTCCTGGTTGCCAATGAATGCAAAACACATTTTTACTGGGAGACCTTAAGTTGGCTTTCTTATATGTGGTCAGGAAGAATTTTAGGGGTCGAGTATATGATTTCTCAAATACTTAAAAAGCTATTATGTTGACAAAACCCAGAAATTTTATTAACTGAACTGAATTGTATTTAGCTGAATTGTTGGTTAAGAATTCTAATCTATATGTTTGTTGAAAGAGACATGTAATGCTATTTCCTCAATTAGCTTCAATACAGACCTCAGCATATCCACATGTTCTCCCCAAATAATACACACATGTCAAAACTATTATTCATTTATCTATTCAAAAATATTATTGATCAGCAACCATTTTCTCTGCTAAGGTTTCTCTGCTAACTGATAGGAACACACCTGTGGTCAAAATAGATATGATTCCTGACTTCATGGGGCTTATGCTCTTGAGAGGAAGATTGACAATAATTAAAGAGAAAAAAAGCCAAGATAATTATACGATCTTTTCTCTATAATAAATAATGGAGTGCCTATTGAATCTAAGAGCCTCTTACCTTGATTCAGAATTAATCCAGTGGGGGATTTTTGAAGTCCTTAATTTAAAGAAAAGTTTATGTCAACTCAATTGTATTCTTTACATCCTTGATGGAACTTAGTAACGTCATTTTTTTCTAAGCATAATGGACACTGAAATAGTATTTCACTGTGCTTTTAATTTGCATTTTATTGGGGCTTAATTCACATTTCCCCAGTAACTAGTGAGTTTGAACATCATGTTTATTGACTGTTTGAGTTTCTATTCTGTGAACTCTCCCATCTGAGTTTCTATTCTGTGAACTCTCCCATCATGTGGTTTATACTTAATTTTGTTTATGGACTTTTTGTACATTTAAAATTTTTTAATGACAAAGAATTTTTTTCTCATCATGTTCATACACATAAATTTTGACCTTGTCCAATATTCTCAAATCTTACATATACAAACCCAGGTTATCAGTAGACAAAAGGTATTCCAGTCTTTAGAACCTATACATTTTAGAAAGTGGTCAGAGTTTTAAAATTTAAAACAAAACTTTCTACATAGCAAAATTTTATAATTTAGATAGATGGATAGATGACTGATGATAGATAGATAGATTTTTATCAAGTGTAATTGGTTTCAATTTACTCACACAGGGACAGACAATGTGCAGTGTTCGATAGAAGACAAAATGTGGGAGGTTGAAGCTTCTGTTGGAGCAACTATGGAGAGACTTTTTTAAAGAGCAGATATTCCATTATTTGCTTTTACTTTTACATTTCAGCTCTGTAAATCCCCCCATCTGTCCCATATTTCAATAAATTTTGCTACACAACAGCCTTTTGTATGGATAAAGGAAATGAACAGAATTCTATATCTAAGCTAGCATGATGTAGAACAGGGAAAGTGTGAATGACTCTTTAGATCATCATCATCTGGACCGATTTAGAGGGGAAATGGAATTTAGGGTCAGAAGTGAACATGAGAACCCAATCTGAGGAGCTTCACACAAATGGAAATTGGACTTTCTGCATACCACGGAATGGCATCTTGAGCTAATGTTCATTATATTTAAAGGAACAGGGCAATTCCAGATTTGGTTTTCTATGGTTTTCTACTTCCAAGATGAGAGAAGAGAGACCCAAGTAATGCAGCAGAGAAGCTGAGTGTATTAAGGCCATACAAATAAAGATTTTTTTGTATATAGTTAGGCATCAAACCAATCCTTTCACCTTCTCTTAGTACAGTTTACTTTAATTTAATAAAGTTTTATTGAGAAAAGTGAGGAAATAGGTTGAATTCCACATTTAATTTGGATTCCTAGAAACACAAAAGGAAAAACTTTAAAGCTGAGAATAGAGAACAAAATGTCAGTAAAGGGGAAATTATAATCAAAGGTGACGAAGAAGAAATTAAGTCCAAACCATCCCATCTACCGCACACAACACAAATGAAAGTATACATTATGGGAGAAGAATGGTTTTGGAATTTGAGCTATTTTCTTTTAGATCGTGTGGGACACATAGATTGTGCTAACCCCATTCTCTTTAAGAAGCACAATACTCGCTAAAATTGCAACTGCCTACTGTATAACTCAATCTCAGTACTTCTCAAATCTGGTTTCATTTTAGAACCACATGGGAAGCCTTAAAAAATAAAAATATCGAGGCCCTATGACATACCAATTAAATAATACCCTCTGGGCTGCTTGGTCTTCTGCCCTGGTAGTTTTCAAGCTACCCAGGTGATTGTTAATACGTAAGAGTTGAGAACTACCACATCCTGAGTCTGTCAGGCTGAGCAAACCTGGGCAGGAATATAAGCATTCTAGCTATTTCTTTGCAGTTGGATATTTTGTAGACTTTCTGCAGGAGCCACGTCCCAGAAGCAGAGCTCACTGGTGGCATTAAAAATGTGCCTGCATGTTCCATACCTAGTTAAAGTGAAATGCATTACTGTAGAGCAATGTTTCTCAAACTTGGCTTTTCATAAGAATCATCTGAGGAACTTTTAAAAAATACATTAAGGGGCTCACCCACAACCTACTGAGTCAAAATCTTTAGGGATCTCCAGGAGAGGAGCCCAGAGCTTGCGTCTTTAACGAGGTAAATTTTATGGTGAGGCAAATTTGCTAAATACTGCTTTGGAAGAATCACTATTATTGATTAGGATATTGGACCTTCAATATCTCTTGTCTTTCCAAGAAGGCATCCTGTTATCACATAGGAATATGGACGCAGTCTACCTTCCATAAAATCTGGTAACTTTCTGAGGTAGGGCTAAGACATACAGTCAAAAGGAAAGTGGGATGCCACATTTTGATTAGGCTTTAGCCATCTTCGCAGAACTGGGATAATAAGTATGACTAATTCTTTTAGGGGACCTATTCTAAAGAGAAAGACCAAGCTAATTTCATTTTTAGACACTACTTAAAACTTTATGTATATACTTAATGATTTGTGCACTCTCTGTACCAATTAATAGTTAAAAAACAACAGTGCCAGGAAACCCCAACAATTATCAATTTTTCCTAATTCCCCAAAATAAAAGTGGGGTGATTTGCATAGTCACACATCCAGAAATCTTCTTTCAAGGCTGAAGTTTTAAATAGGTCTAACTTCAGATTAATATGTGAGACCTGGGCTGGTGAGGAAATGATGCCGAACACCCAATTGGGAATAATCCCCTAACTGAGTAATTACAACTAGCCAATGGGCAGACTCACCTGGGGCAGTTTTAAATATACAGACCCCTGAGCTATGAAAGGATAAACAAAACTCAACAGTAACAACAAGAACAACAAAACTAAAATTAAAACGGCAAAAACAATATTACAAATTTACTATAGAAATTTTCAAGCATACACAAAGTTAGAGAAACTAGTATACTAAACCCAGTCCCGTGATTAGTACTAGCCCACTTTTTGATCTTCTCCAAAATTTTGGGAGGTAGAAATTTATAAATACCGGACTTTATGTCGTTTTACAAATAAATACTTTGCTATAATGCATAAATGATAGATATATTGATTTTTAACATAATGATTATGCTATTTTTATACATATCAGAATTTACAATAGTTTCTTAATGCTATCTAAATAACCAGACAATATTCATATGCTCTGATTCTCTCAAAGAGTATTTTTACAGTTAGTTTTTTTCATTTTAATTAGGTTCCAAACAAGATCTGCTTATCATGTTTGGCTCTTTTGTCCTTTAAATCTCTTTTATTCTGTAAGAGCTGCGTATCCCCACTCCTTTTTCCCCTTGCAATTGATTTTCTGGAAAAACTAGGTCATTTGTCCTATAAAGCTTCTTACATTTTTTTTTTTTTACTTCCATGCTTTCTGGTAGTATCGTTTAACTTGTTCCTTAAAGCCATGTATTTTGTATAAACTCTACATTAAATCTAGAGGCTGATTTGATTTAGATTCAATTTTTTTAAGAATACTTCATTACATCACATCATGAGACACATGACGTCTGGTTGTACTACTTGTAGTGATGTTAAGATTGATCTTAGTGGGTCCAGGTGAAGCAATGAAGGAAATAATGTGAGAATGTATTCCATTATAAATGTGGAATGTATTCGATCTCATTCCATCATAAAAGTGAGTTAAATAATAGAGGAGGAATAGATTTCTTTGGAGATTTGCAATTCATCACCTTCCCCTCCTTTGTCATGGGTCTAGTAATGGGAACTTCCATACGGACACTCAATTGTGTAGTCCTGAGATATGGAGAACCTGTGCTTGATTCCTGCTTGAGAAAGCTTAAAGTGTCTCTAACCACAGGATTTGGGTGGCTGTGTTAGGATCAGCCTATAATCTTTGGGGCATGAAATGTTCAAGAGAGTCCTGTGGACTAGGTATAAGAAAGAGCCAATATGTCATTGTATTGAGTCCTCTTCAGAGGTAGCATTACATTTTGCCACTGAATAAAATGGGCAAGGTGAGGACAAAACAAAATTGTATTGTGCTCACATCCCCTGAGTTGTGTGTTCTATATTCTAGTAACACATGAAGATACAGATTGAATAGAAATACAGCTGTTGAAGATGACTGCAGATGAGTAAGTGGAGAGACATTTCTCAGAAATTTGGCTGTGATGGGGCCAGAATAATGGAGTGTTCACTGGAGGAAAATGCAAGGAGGATTTTATTTAATGTAATAAAGAGATCAGGAGACCATCCAATAGGGCCATCTAGAGGGAGGCAGACACCACCATCGAGTAATGGGATGTACTTTCGATACTAGGGCTTTGAAAAGAGCTGCAAGTGATGATCTGGGAGAGAAATCCACTTGGATCAAGGGAAATGCAGGAGTGACCCCTAATAATAGGAATTTCCAAAGAATTCAGGAAATTGTCCCAAGAGAGAAGTTAAAGTTAAAAGGTAGGCAACCTAGTGATAACCTTTTGGGATACATGCAGAGTATTAGCAGCCATCATTCTGGAAGGCTGCACAGTGGAATCACTTGATCCACAACCCAGAATAATTCAATCAGAATCTCTGGGGGCAACCCAGATATTGGTATTTTATTAAAGATCCCCAGTGGTTCCAATAGGCAGTGAAGTTTGAGAACCACCATCATAACTGATATGCTCACTTTCAAGGAGAATCAAGTTTCACTAAAGGTAAAGACATGATACAGAGATTTCAGAGGATGGAGTAGAAAGCACAAAAGAGGAAGGCTGCAGTGGGGAAAAGTTTCAAAGATCATAATAAGCATAACAGCACAGGGAGGATGGCAGGCTTAAAGTTTGGGCTTTGGGGTACCATAATCTTGGACTCTAATTCAGGCTCTACCACCTTTTAGCTTTGAGATCTTGAGCAAATTACATGCCTTAGTTCAAATTAAATTTCTTCATTTGTAAAATGATTTTATTGCTAGAACCTATCTTGTTTGTTTTATCTATTTATTGCTTGTCATCTCTCACTGAAATGTCAACTCCTCGAGAATAGGAACCTTACCTGTCTCGTTCAAAACTGAATTCCCAGTCCCTATAGATCAGTGCTTGAACATGCAGTAGATGTTTATTACATGCTTTTGAATGTATGAATGGAAATACTTTATATTTTTTGTTTACGTATGATGCACACTTTTTTCTAAGCAGTTTACACCCATCATTTTCTTCAATTCATAAAACAACCCCAGGAGATCAGTACTATAATTTCCAATGTTCAGATGAAGACAATTAAGCAGAGGTCAGCTAATTAGTAGACAGTACACATGACATGATGCACGTAAAGAATTTAGCTAATCTAAAAAATTCTCACTAAATGCCAGCTAATAACGAGAAAAGGATAAAAGGCATCATGGAATTAACTGCTGTTAAGATTCCGAGAGGAACTCAGGTGTTAGGTTTTGTCCATAAAGTCTTATACATGGGAACTGAACATTAGGATATCAAAAGCAAGATGATGTTTAGAAGTATGCAACCTTTGTTTACATTCTAGATGAAACATGAGTTAAAAAGGCATTTCATGCTTCTCCAAAGCTAGCCGAAGGTGATGTAGTAGCAAGTCCCATATACCAAGAGAGATTATTGCCCACCTTGGATTTTGGCTCAACCTCTTGTATCTATCATTGAGGAACCACTGGGTCTCTGTAAAAATTTACTTTTGATTATTATTATGTAAGGGGAAGCATTGAAGGAAGTGATTTTTTGAGTCAAGAAATATAATATTCTTTGGAAAAGCTTGTAATAGGCAGTTTTTCTCCTGTTAATAGAGTACAAAAAAATGCTACACCAAACTCAAGTCTACCGGTCCTTACAGAAGGTGTGATGTGAACTCTCAGTACTTTCTAGCTTTAATATTACTAACTACAGGAGTGAAAGGTATTTCTCTCCTCAAACCCATCTTAAATCTACCCATTCTGTTGAGATTGTCAACAATACAGAAAATTATTCCTTAGAACATTTTCATGGGCAGAATTTATTAAGTGGATAATAAATTATTTATTTAATAATTTTTCATACTATTTTTAAAGTGTCAAACTTCATCGTAAATCACAGCCTATTTTATTCTGAATTGTAACATTTTCCTTACCGTGCCCTTAACTTGACAATTTAGTCAGATGATCTCTTTGCAGTTCATCTATGTAATCACAGCATAACAGATGACCATTAGAGGATCAGAGCTGAAATGTACGGGAACGCAAAAGCAATCTCGAGACAGGATTAAAACCAAATTGCCTGCCAACTTGGTACCAATAGGGAGAGCTTTGCTTTATGCACTGCCCAGTAAACTGCTGCCCTATTTAGCAAAGGAAGTATGTAAAACTAAATTAAAAATCATGTGTCTACTCATACAATCCCTTAGCTTCTGTAAGATTTCTATTTCTTGAAATAATGTAAATAAAATGACAGTGTAGAAGAAATGAATAATTAATGTTATCAGAGCCTCATAGTATGTGTTTAAAATTTAATCCTCTAAAAGCAAACATATTTTTCTAATGTGAATTTTTTCATTAGCCTATAAACAACATACCATAATTCTACTAAAGTATCCTTACATATATACACCATTTCTAAAGCTACATGGAAATATGTAGCACCTTAAAATAAAGTTGGTTGGAACAGTCTTGTTTAACAAAGCACAGCAACACTTCTGACGACTAAAGAGGAATGGGGTAGATTTAATTATTGTTCCTAATTCTTCACTCCCTCCCTTAACAGAATTCTGCACACATTCCCTTTGCTGTGCAACTTTGTAGAGGCTATTAACAGAATAGGTGGATTTTACATCTCTGCCCTATTAACTTTGAGCTTCACCGTACGACTAGCTTTGGACAATAAATAGTAGATATGAAGCAAGTGGAAGCTTTAACTGGGCTGGTGTGGTCTGGCTTGGCCTCTTGTCCTTCTGTGCATGTGCCACAAAAATAACTGCTCCTCTCAGGAAGAAAGACTTGTGGAGCAGACCTAGACCCAACCCACAGCCTGAAACAAAGCCACCCTGACTGACCTGCAAACTTGTCAGCAAGAAAAAAGAATGTTTATTGTTTCAAACCACTGAGATTTGGAGCTATTTGCTTTGCAGCATCATTGTACAGAGACCTGAGGGACACAAGGAGAAATGCGGAAACTGAGGCTCAGAGGATGAAAAAGGCCTTTCTCAAGGTTATATAGCAAGTCACAAGACACTCAAGGTAAAACCTAGCTAGTCTCATTTAATCCAAGTACTTTATAACCTTGACTAATATATTATATTTTTGCTAGGTACAGTAACTTACTTTCCTATATATATATCTGCATATATATGGCATCCACAAATTACAACTTAAAGTTTTGGGAAGAAAGAAAAGTTAAACTTTGAATATCCATTGAAAATAACAGAGGCAGCTCTGAGTATACCAGAACTCAGAAACTCTGGGTTAGCTATCCACATAGTGTTTTATCATGTATTTGATCACTGCTCTGCTCTTTATTTTCTCTGAACCTCAGTTCGTTTAATTGCTAAAAAGAGTTAACATGATTTTTTCAGAAGGTCTGTGAAAAAAAGATATTTTAAGTAATGGTCTTGTAAGTGACAGGCAAATGGTATGTAATCAATATTTTGTATCAAATATAATTTTATTTTTAACATCCTAAGATACTGTGTGAGTTAAAATATCTTATTGCTCATTTATACTTAGAACGTTGTTGATTTCGGTACATCATAGTTGATCACGTCTTCCTCTCTAGAGCTTGTAATCTAAGGCATGTGTCATCAATTTAAAAGTGAATAAAATTTTATATTCCCAAATATCCATCTACTGCTAACAGAGAGAGAAAAAATTCTCTTAGGAAGCATTATTGAAAATGCTTTGATATTACAAAACAATTGTGTAGAATGGAGAACAAATGACAAAATATGTCTTAAAAAACAAATTGTAAAGAATTTGTCCTTTAAAGCATTTTCAGAGTTTTGCTATTCCTGGAATCAATAATAGAAGTAGTAGAAATGCAACTGTTCTTTAACAATTTTTGAAAGGAAAATTTCCTTTACTGTATTTAAGTATAATTAATAGAAAACACCACAAAAACGTTGTTTTTCATGGTCAACAAAGTTGATAAAACTCAAAATGAAATACTTTCACAGTTATTTAAAGGAATCTTCTGCTGAGATGCAAATTAATAATTGACACAACTTTTTAACCTGTAGACTACAATACAAATGTCTTTCTTAAAGTTAAAGTAAAATTTATGGAACTTCATTATTATGTAGAATATTTGGAGTTGGTTACTATTACTTTCAATGTACCTGAAAATTAGAAATAATCAGTAGTGGATATTTTCCTAATAGGGTATATATAATTCCTCTCCAATACAAACACAGGAAAGAATTGATGTTGTTGACCAGCCAATCAAAAGATTAGGGCAACTTATGTCTTAATCCTATTATTACTTTGTACTTTCTAGTTCAGTTTCCAAGCCCAGAGGTCTGCAACTAGTGAAGGGGAAAAAAAGAGAACTGTAATCGTGTTTCTTATAATACTTAGAGTCTGGCAGAAGACAGTTAACCATCTAGTGCCCTTATGCCTTGAATAAACTCAAGTATGTCAGATGAGTAAGCAATATATTCCCAGGGAAATATTTATTTCCTGTGAGATCATTCAAACATACATCTATATTGAAATTTCCCTGATTTTCACAATATTTCTTAATCAAAAAATTCTGGGAAAAAAATAGTAGCATCTATGTTTAATCAGACACAATTGTTAAATTAATGAATTTAATAGTAATTAATTAAATTAATAGGTTAATAAAATTATACTTTATTGGTATATGCTGGAATACTTGTTGGTATTATAAACATTCAAATATTTTCCTTGAATACACTGAGAAAGTGTTGTAGAAAAATAATAATTTTACCTTTTTATCCTGAGAAAAATCAGGGTCATAATCCTAAGTTATTTATTTTTCTTTAAATACTAGGATTAAAAAATAATAAATAAAAGGAAGGTAAAAATTAAAATAAAGCTAAACACTAGAAATTAGAAAGATCAACTATGATGTCTACTGCTTAGAATAGGTCAATGTTTGGAAGTATTTGGAAAAGTCCTGGAGATTCTCAGAGGTCTTAAGTTTTCTTTAATGTTTGCACTTAACTTGAACTAGCTTAATAAAACATGGAAACCTACAAAATTATCAAAGTGTTCCTTTTCTCTGTGTAATAATTTTGGAATGAGTCAGATTATTAAAAAGAAAGATATATAACAGCAATTTTTAAAATTAATATTTAAAAAACAATTAATTTTGGCAAAAAGAAAAAGGTAGCATAGCTGAAGCACTTTGAGGAACATTTTAAAATGAAAACTTCCCTTTATTCTGGAAAGCCATATACATATACATATATGTTTGTGGCTTATGTCCTCCTCTTCATCCTTGTCTCTTACCCCTCCTTGACATATAATGTAGCTTCCAGCCACGTGGAACCAGTTGTGGTTCCTACATTTTTCATGCTGGTTAGTGCACATGTGTCATTGCACATGCCATTGATTCTGCCCAGACTACCTTTGCTTCTCACTTTGACGATTCATTTCAAGTAGCACATCTTCTGAAAAGCTGCCCTGCCCCTGACCCCCACTCACGGTTATGTGCTCCATTTTGTGCACTTATTGAATCCTATATTCTCATTAAAGCAGTTCTCTCTCACACACACATACTGTATTATTATTTTCCTATCTCTTCTCTAGACAACTGCTCTCCAAACTTCTACGATTACTCACTCCAAAACTTTAAAATTATCTGAACATGCACTACCAATAAATCTGTGCATTATGATGTGTATGTTTGCATGTATACTTATTGATAAACATATTTCTTGACAATATTTCATTCATAAATATGCTTACTACTGATAATCCATACATCAAATTCTTCCAAGGCTTTTTTTTTTTTGGTACGCGGGCCTCTCCCTGCCGTGGCCTCTCCCGCTGCGGAGCACAGGCTCTGGACGCGCAGGCTCAGCGGCCATGGCTCATGGGCCCAGCCGCTCTGCGGCATGTGGGATCTTCCCCGACCGGGGCACGAACCCGTGTCCCCTGCACCCGCAGGCGGACTCTCAACCACTGCGCCACCAGGGAAGCCCCCAAGGCTTATTTTAAATAAACAATGAATATAGAAAATTTTAACATATCATTCCTTTAGTTTTGAGAATCAACTTGGTCTCTTCTGAGGTAAAGCACTCCACTTTATAGGCTACTCCTCTAGATTATTACTTCCTTGAAAGCAGATCCTTAAAAAAACTATCTATAACCCCAGCACTTGTGCTTGATAATATCAAATGTGCATCCCTCATTAAATGCTATCCATAGGTTGATACCCACTGGGTTGATTTCAAGTGTCTAATTCATGGAACTAAGAATTATAGAAACAGATGGGAAACTTAAGACCACCAAACAGAATATCCTTATTGTGTAGATAAATAAACTAAAACTCGGACAGGTCAAGTGATTTACCCAGTATCACACATTCAGTGATTGATGGCCAACTGGAGCCTAGGCTCCCATTTCCAAGTCTCCCAATTCCAGTAGGATGCTCTTACTATGATCTCCTTATAATGGTAAAGGAATTTAAGGAGAAGAGGCATTTTATACCACCTTTCCTCTCACACTTCTAACCTACATGAAATAGCTTGATATTTCAGAAATAGACCAAATACACTGGGAATAATCCCTTGAGTTAACTAGATTTTCTCTTTCAACTGGTTATTCTGGTTCACTAAAGCTGCCAGTCTGATCTGAAGGCTGTTGAAACTGACAGTTTCAAAGCCTAACTTAGAATATAGTCATCTCTAGACAATTGCTGTCCAATAGAACTTTCCCTAATGATGTAAATGGTCAATATCTGTGCTATCTAATACACAGTATGTACTTGAAACGTGACTATAATGACTGAAGAATCAAATATTTAATTTAATTTTTATTTTAATTAATTTGACTGTAAATAGCCACATGTGGCTAATACCTGCTCTATTGGAGGGTGCAGCTCTAGACTCAGAAAATAAAATGTCAAATGTAAATGTAGAAAAAGTACTTTTGTGGAAATGAAGTCTTTCCAATCTAGTGTCCACAAGAAAACTAGCATATTTTTGAGGCAGCTTGAGAACTTAGCATCCAGGCAAAGATGAAAGAGAGTAGTGAGTAGGCAAGAAAAAGAAGTAGTGAGTACATGATATGCAAATGAGAATAACCAGCTGGAATGTTCTTTTTCCTTTCATAAAATATTTTTGAACCATACTTCTCAAACTTAAATGTGCATATGAATCACCTGGGGACAGTCTTTTAAAAATACAGATTCTAGTTCAGTAAGTCTGAGATGAGGTCTGAGATCCTACATTTCTAACAACTTCTAGGAAATGATGATGCTGGTGTGTGGACCACAGTTCAAGTAGTAAGAATTTAGACAAAAGGTAAGAGCTCTGGGGAAAAAAATAATATTTGGTGAACAAAGGGTAAAAAGGCATTCAAAGGTAATGATAAACCATATAAAACTGGATTTAGAAGAGCATCCCATACAAATTCAAATTGAATTCTCTCCACAAACCAATAAATGACTTTCAATTCCCAACATTACATAATCAAATTTCACCTTCTATGAGATGTAACTGCAGCAGAGAAATCCTTTGTCATGTATCCTTGTGTCACTGTGGTCCATAAGAATATTTTTAAAGGGAGAAAGGGGAAGAAAATCGATTGTTCCTTGAAAGGAATTATACTGGAGCTCACTGAAGGAAAATTCCCAAGAAATATTTCAATGTAGAGATAACCAGGGTCATGTCTATGACTGGCCAAAGGATAAAAGTAGAAATCATTAATAACTTGTAGAGTTTGAATGACAATGGTAAGGCTCCTTGCTTGATATGAACTGAATATAGCCGCATGACTTTCACAGTTTTGGTTATTTTCACAGACATATACTGGTGTGTGGGGGGAATCTAAACTTATTATTTCTAGTAACAACCCAGACAGACACACCCATTGGTTTGACTGTTCCTATCAAGAACTTTAGGGAACAAAACTAGGTGCAAGTAGTAGATAACTAGCAAAAATGGCTAAGAAGCTTGGGGCTAGGGCAAAAGACAAGGGGCTGGTCTAGATTAAAAAATTTCAAACAATGTTGATTTCAACCAAGTTCAGATTTGCCTTCATTCATATTTACGACTGAGTCCACAAACAAGCAGTTAAATTTGAGGGGATGCAGACACCAAATTTCCGTGTATCCATATTTCTTTTTGGTAGCAAATCTGGAGTTTGAAAATCTATGTACCCCACAGGGAGTGAGGAATCTGTCAAGTTTTAAGAAACAAAGAAACCATGGGCTTAATGCACTTTATACATTGGGTTTAGAGAGGGACCTTATCAACATTCAAAGGTCTACATATTACTAGGGAAATTATTTGATGTTCCATAGTTACATAATATCATGTTCTAATCCTTACTCCTTTGTCAGGTCCACAGCTGTCCTAGAAAGGCAACTGGACAGCTAAATCTTCTGATGGTCATATCTTCTTGTGCTTTACAGTAAGAAAAGAAATGATTAACAAACCAATCATTTATCATCATAATGTTGTAAGATGCTGATGACTTCCCCATCTTCAAGTCTGTTAGTGTTTATATCTTTACTGAATTTAAGCTACCAAAGTGATTATCTTTCAATAGTCAGAGACACTACCGTGATAGAGGTCACAATGTGTGCAATGGTATAGACATGTTCAAAAACAGTGTGTTATTTCCCTTTTCACTCAACCACTCAGCACAGACTTGTATGTATCATTTAGGATGCTTGGAGTTGTTTGCAGTATCTACAGTTTAATACCCCAAGTCAGTTCTCAAAATGAGGTCATCTGTAGAACTGCTAAAGGATGTTATTTAGGTAGTAAACTTGTAAGTATGCAGAGAAAGATTTCCTATTTCTGCTATGGGTTAGTAGAAAATGAATTGTTTTGTAGTTGTAAAAGCTCTGAATTACAGATGCAAAGATATTTGGGGAAGAGTTGTAACTACTATTTTTTCCTTATAAATATATAATTGGCATTCTGCAATTTGATAGGATCAATTTCAAGACGTTAAGTTTACTTTGCTCTTTTTCATACTAATATATGAAGCTCCTGAATTTTTACATTGCCAGAAGTAAATACAATTAAAAAGAAAAACAAAATCTCATCTATCACAATAAAGTATTTTTCTTTGGCAGAAGCAAATTGCATATCTTCATTCTAAGTCCCTTTCCTTGCCTTCAGTCCCAAGAAGAGAAAAATCAAGCAATATAGAGATGTCAGAAATTAATTCACTCTTTTATTAAATATCAATAGAAAGTTTTAAATAAATTATACAGTAAATATAATATAGCAAAATAAATTTTAAACCCTTCCTTCTCTCTCACTTGCTGTGTGTGTGTGTGTGTGTGAGAGAGAGAGAGAGAGAGGGAGAGAGAGTGTGTTCATATACACAGAAATAGATAATGGATAGATGTAAAAAAATATAGACACTATTTACCTATAGATCCAGTGTTTTGTCCTATGTGCTCTTATAGCTCTTCAAAACTAATGTTTATTCATGTTCTTGTCAAGCAATGAGAATGTTGACTATCCCGGAAATTTTGTTTGTTAGTTTGTCGTCTAAAGTAAGAAGGTAACATGGAGTGGCAAAGAAGATGTCTGAAGCATAGGAAAAGCAAAAGTGCAAAGAGAAAAAAATATTTGTATTATATACAAAATTTAAGAGCTGAAAAGTAATCCTTTTCATATACATAAAATTTGTTGTGTCTCAATGAAGAAGGAAACCAAAATTTCTGAACAAACTAAATAGTCCCATTCTTCCAAAATAAATGATCTCTTCATACTTAAGGATTATTTTAAGATCTCTGATTACTGTGGACAACACAGATTAAATAAAATATTAATTCTATTCTATTCTACCACTTGCAAACTCTGTAACCTTTGTGGACAGCAAAGGGCATCTATTATTATTATGGCTTCTTATCCACCCAATAATCATATATTTCTTCCCACTTATCTTGGAGGAAATTCATTTCATACTAGAAAAATACTTTACTTGCCATCATCAGGCCACAGAATGCCTAACAGAGAGATTACTATGTGAAACTGGTTTATGTGTGTGGGAAGGATTCACTTTTACTGGTGACTCTCTATGGCGTAAAGAAAGTATCTATTTTCTAACACCTAACTGCTTTATCTGACACATAACAGGAATTACAGAGGAGTCCAAAATGCTTTTATATTTTACAATTTAAATGACTATTACAAACATCACTCCTACCTCTTCACCTTTGTGGTACCAATTTGATTTATATGGCTAGTTTAGGAAAGCTAAAGCTAAACTGATCCTCATTCTTTGTCCAGAATATATAACTACGTTTTAAGAAGTTGGAAAAACTGCAAACATCAGTCATACATATTAAAAGATAAGATATAGTAAGTTGCATGAATGAAACCAATGTTTTTATTCCTACTTTAATAGGCCAATTGGAATTATAATTAGAGAGTACCCAGGAGTTCCACCAGAATTAAGGACCTGTCAGCATTTTCACTCAATTTTCATCTTTTCCAGGGGTTAACATTTAGCTATTAAAAGAAAATAATCCTTCAGACACATAGTAAATATTCAAAGAGATTTTAAATGACATGTTCTCCTTGACAAATTTGGTTGGTGCCACATTGATCATTTTTAACTTGTAGATAAGTGAGATCAACTTCTACATTAAAGGTTTTTCTTTCTTCTTAAGTGTGGCTAACACGGCCCTCCCTAGGTAATTCCAAAAGTATTCACAGAAAAATATCTCAAATTTATGATTCATTTTGGGAAATACTTGTATTTCATCATAACTAATATATAACCATTATAAAGTACAATATGGAAATATAGACAAAACATATAAGTTTAGTTTTGTTTCCACTTTCCTCATTTTTTATTTGATCATTATCTAGCTTTAATTTGGTATTACATAAACAGATTAAAAATAGAAACTCAATTATTTGCTCCTTCCTGAATACACATTCTTTACAATGTAACTTTGATGTTTCCCCCATTAGAAGATGCAATTTATCATCCCAACTCTAGAATCTGGGCTGCTTTCCTGACTTACTCCTGACTCATGGAATGTGGTGGAAATTACATAGTGCTATTTCCAAGCCTAAGCCTCAAAGAAGCCTTTGGTGCCTCTGCTCTTTCTCTTGGAACCCTGCCCCAGTCACAAGAACAAATCAGAACTAGCCTTCTGGAGAATATGGAACAGAGACATGTCATACTAGCCAAGGCCATTGTAAGCCAGCCAGCCCTCAGCTAATCTGCCAGCTGATCACAAGTCCATGAGAGTTTAAACCAGAACTTTCCAGCTTAGCCCAGCCTAAACTGATGGCCTTACAGAATTGGGAGCTAAGTAAATGGTTCTTGTTTTAAGCCACTAAATTGGAGTGATTTATTATGCAGCAAAAGATAACTGATACAGATATAAATATTCAAAACAAAGTGCACACAATTTTTTTTAACATCTTTATTGGAGTATAATTGCTTTACAATGGTGTGTTAGCTTCTGCTTTGTAACAAAGTGAATCAGATATACATATACATATATCCCCAACTCTCCTCCCTCTCGAGCCTCGCTCCCACCCTCGCTATCCCACCACTCTAGGTGGTCACACAGCACCGAGCTGATCTCCCTGTGCTAAGCGGCTGCTTCCCACTAGCTATCTATTTTAAATTTGGTAGTGTATATATGTCCATGCCACTCTCTCACCTCATCGCAGTTTACCGTTCCCCCTCCTCGTGACCTCAAGTCCATTCTCTACATCTGTTTCTTTATTCCTGTCCTGCCCCTAGGTTCTTCATAAGCATTTTTTATTATATTCCATATATGTGTGTTAGCATATGGCATTTGTTTCTCTTTCTGACTTACTTCTCTCTGTATGACAGACTCTAGGTCCATCCACCTCACTACAAATAACTCAATTTCATTTCTTTTTATGGCTGAGTAATATTCCATTGTATATATGTGCCACATCTTCTTTAACCATTCATCTGTTGATGGACACTTAGGTAGCTTCCATGTTCTGGCTATTGTAAATAGAGCTGTAATGAACATTATGGTACATGACTCTTTTTGAATTATGGTTTCCTCAGGGTATATGCCCGGTAGTGGGATTGCTGAGTCATATGGTAGTTCTATTTTTAATTTTTTAAGGAACCTCCATACTGTTCTCCATAGTGACTGTATCAATTTACATTCCCATCAACAGTGCAAGCGGGTTCCCACACCCTCTTGTTTTCTCCACACCCTCTCCCGTATTTATTGTTTGTAGATTTTTTGATGATGGCCATTCTGACTGGTGTGAGGTGACACTTCATTGTAGTTTTGATTTGCATTTCTCTAATGATTAATGATGTTGAGCATCTTTTCATATGTTTGTTGGCAATCTGTATATCTTCTTTGGAGAAAGGTCTATTTAGCTCTTCTGTCCTTTTTTGGATTGGGTTGTGTGTTTTTTTGATACTTAGCTGCATGAGCTGCTTGTAAATTTTGGAGATTAATCATTTGTCAGTTGCTTCATTTGCAAATATTTTCTCCCATTCTGAGGGTTGTCTTTTCATCTTGTTTATGGTTTCCTTTGTTGTGCAAAAGCTTTTAAGTTTCATTAGGTTCCATTTGTTTATATATGTTTTTATTTCCATTTCTCTAGGAGGTGGGTCAAAAAGGACCTTGCTGTGATTTATGTCATAGAGTGTTCTGCCTATGTTTTCCTGTAAGAGTTTGATAGTGTGTGGCCTTACATTTAGGTCTTTAATCCATTTTGAGTTTATTTTTGTGTATGGTGTTAGGGAGTGTTCTAATTTCATTCTTTTACATGTAGCTGTCCAGTTTTCCCAGCACCACTTATTGAAGAGGCTGTCTTTTCTCCATTGTATCTTGCCTCCTTTACCAAAAATAAGGTGACCATAGGTGCATGGGTTTATCTCTGGGCTTTCTATCCTGTTCCATTTATCTATATTTCTGTTTTTGTGCCAGTACCATACTGTCTTGATTACTGTAGCTTTGTAGTATAGTCTGAAGTCCAGGAGCCTGATTCCTCCAGCTCCGTTTTCCCTTCTCATGATTGCTTTGGCTATTCAGGGTCTTTTCTGTTTCCATATAAACTGCAAAATTTTTTGTTCTCGTTCTGTGAAAAATGCCAGTGGTAGTTTGATACGGATTGCATTGAATCTGTAGATTGCTTTGGGTAGTATAGTCATTTTCACAATGTTGACTTTTCCAATCCAAGAACATGGTATATCTCCCCATCTGTTTGTATCATCTTTAATTTATTTCATCAGTGTCTTACAGTTTTCTGCATACAGGTCTTTTGTCTCCTTAGGTAGGTTTATTCCTAGGTATTTTATTCTTTTTGTTGCAGTGGTAAATGGGAATGTTTCCTTAATTTCCCTTTCAGATTTTTCATCACTAATGTATAGGAACAGATTTCTGGGCACTAATTTTGTATCCTGCTACTTTACCAAATTCATTGATTAGCTCTAGTACTTTTCTGGTGGCATCTTTAAGATTCTCTATGTATAGTATCATGTCATCTGCAAACAGTGACAGTTTTACTTCTTCTTTTCTGATTTGGATTCCTCTTATTTCTTTTTTTTCTCTCATTGCTGTGGCTGAAACTTCCAAAACTACGTTGAATTATAGTGGTGAGAGTGGACAACCTTGTCTTGTTCCTGTTCTTAGAGGAAATGGTTTCAGTTTTTAGCTATTGCGAACGATGTTGGGTGTAAGTTTGTCATGTATGGCCTTTATTATGTTGAGGTAAGTTCCCACTCTGCCTACTTTCTGGAGGGCTTTTATCATGAATGGGTGTTGAATTTTGTCGAAAGCTTTTTCTGCATCTATTGAGATGATCATATGGTTTTTCTCCTTCAATCTGTTAATATGGTGTATCACATTGACTGATTTGCATATATTGAAGAATCTTTGCGTTCCTGGGATAAACCCCACTTGATCATGGTGTATGATCCTTTTAGTGTGCTGTTGGATTCTGTTAGCTAGTATTTTGTTGAGGATTTTTGCATCTATGTTCATCAGTGATATTGGCCTGTAGTTTTCTTTCTTTGAGACATCTTTGTTTTTGGTATCAGGGTGATGGTGGCCTCATAGAATGAGTTTGGGAGTGTTCGTCCCTCTGCTATATTTTGGATGAGTTTGAGAAGGATAGTTTTAGCTCTTCTCTGTATGTGTGAGAGAATTTGCCTGTGAAGCCATCTGGTCCTGGGCTTTTGTTTGTTGGAAGATTTTTAATCACAGTCTCAATTTCAGTGCTTGTGATTGGTCTGTTTATATTTTCTATTTCTTCCTGGTTCAGTCTCAGAAGGTTGTGCTTTTCTAAGAATTTGTCCATTTCTTCCAGGTTGTCCATTTTATTGGGATGTAGCTGCTTGTAGTAATCTCTCATGATCCTTGCTATTTCTGCAGTGTCAGTTGTTACTTCCCCTTTTTCATTTCTAATTCTGTTGATTTGAGTCTTCTCCCTTTTTTCTTGTTGAGTCTGGCTAGTGGTTTATCAATTTTGTTTATCTTCTCAAAGAAGCAGCTTTTAGTTTTATTGATCTTTGCTATGGTTTCCTTCATTTCTTTTTCATTTATTTCTGATCTTTATGATTTCTTTCCTTCTGCTAACTTTGGGGATTTTTTTGTTCTTCTTTCTCTGACTGCTTTACGTGTAAGGTTAGGTTGTTTATTTGAGATATTTTTTGTTTCTTGAGGTAGGATTTTATTGCTATAAACTTCCCTCTTAGAACTGCTTTTGCTGCATCGCATAGGTTTTGGGTGATTGTGTTTTCATTGTAATTTGTTTCTAGGTATTTTTTGATTTCCTCTCTGAGTTCTTCAGTTATCTCTTGTTATTTAGTAGTGTATTGTTTAGCCTCCATGTGTTTGTATTTTTTACAGATCTTTTCCTGTAATTGATATCTAGTCTGATAGTGTTGTGGTCGGAAAAGATACTTGATATGATTTCAATTTTCTTAAATTTACCAAGGCTTGATTTGGGGCCCAATATATGATCTATCCTGGAGAATGTTCCATGAGCACTTGAGAAGAAAATGTATTCTGTTGTTTTTGGATGGAATGTCCTATAAATATCAATTAAGTCCATCGTGTTTAATGTATCATTTAAAGCTTGTGTTTCCTTATTTATTTTCATTTTGGATGATCTGTCCATTGGTGAAAGTGGGGTGTTAAAGTCCCCTACTATGAATGTGTTACTGTCGATTTCCCCTTTTATGGCCATTAACATTTGCCTTAGGTATTGAGGTGCTCCTATGTTGGGTGCGTAAATATTTACAAATGTTATATCTTCTTCTTGGATTGATCCCTTGATCGTTATGTAGTGTCCTTCTTTGTCTCTTGTAATAGTCTGTATTTTAAACTCTATTTTGTCTGATATGAGAATTGCGACTCCAGATTTCTTTTGATTTCCATTTGCATGGAATACCTTTTTCCATCCCCTCATTTAAGTCTGTATGTGTCCCTAGGTCTGAAGTTGGTCTCTTGTAGACAGCATATATACGGGTCTTTTTTTTGTATCCATTCAGCCAGTTGATATCTTTTGCTTGGAGCATTTAATCCATTTACATTTAAGGTAAGTATCAATATGTATGTTCCTATTACCATTTTCTTAACTGTTTTTGGTTTGGTATTGTAGGTCCTTTCATTGTTTTGTGTCTCCTGCCTAGAGAAGTTCCTTTAGCATTTGTTGTAAAGCTGGTTTGGTGGTGCTGAATTCTCTTAGCTTTCGCTTGTTTGTAAAAGTTTTAATTTCTCCGTCCAATCTGAATGAGATCTTTGCTGAGTAGAGTAATCTTGGTTGTAGGTTTTCCCCTTTCATCACTTTAAATATGTCCTGCCAGTCCCTACTGGCTTGCAGAGTTTCTGCTAAAAGATCAGCGGTTAACCTTACGGGGATTCCCTTGTATGTTATTTGTTGTTTTTTCCTTGATGCTTTTAATATTTTTTCTTGCTATTTAATTTTTGATAGTATTATTAATATGTGTCTTGGCATGTTTCTCCTTGGATTTATCCTGAATGGGACTCTCTGCACTTCCTGGACTTGATTGACTATATCCTTTCCCATGTTAGGGAAGTTTTCAACTATAATCAATTCAAATATTTTCTCAGTCCCTTTCTTTTTCTCTTCTTCTTCTGGAACCCCTATAATTCGAATGTTGGTGTGTTTAATGTTGTCCCAGAGGTCTCTGAGACTGTCCTCAATTCTTTTCATTCTTTTTTCTGTATTCTGCTCTATGGTAGTTATTTCCATTATTTTATCTTCCAGGTCACTTATCCGTTCTTCTGCCTCAGTTATTCTGCTATCGATTCCTTGCAGACAATTTTTAATTTCATGTATTGTGTTGTTCATCATTGTTTGTTTGCTCTTTAGTTCTTCAAGTCCTTGTTAAATGTTTCTTGTATTTTCTCCATTCTAGTTACAAGATTTTGGATCATCTTTACTATCATTACTCTGAATTCTTTTTCAGGTAGATTGCCTATTTCCTCTTCATTTGTTTGGTCTGGTGGTTCTTTACCTTGCTCCTTCATCTGCTGTGTGTTTCTCTGTCTTCTCTTTTTGCTTAACTTACTGTGTTTGGGGTCTCCTTTTTGCAGGCTGCAGGTTCTTAGTTCCTGTTGTTTTTGGTGTCTGCCCCCAGTGGCTAAGTTTGGTTCAGTGGGTTGTGTAGGCTTCCTGGTGGAGGGGACTAGCGCCTGTGTTCTGGTGGATGAGGCTGGATCCTGTCTTTCTGGTGAGCAGGACTGCGTCTGGTGGTGTGTTTTGGGGTGTCTGTGACCTTATTATGATTTTAGGCAGCCTTTCTGCTAGTGGGTGGGGTTGTGTTCCTGTTTTTTTTGCAGTATGCGGTCCTCTCACTGTTGTGACCTCTCCCATTGTGGAGCACAGGCTCTGGACACGAAGGCTCAGCGGCCATGGCTCACAGGCCCAGCTGCTCCGCGGCATGAGTGATCTTCCCGGACTGGGGCACGAACCCGTGTCCCCTGCATCGGCAGGCAGACTCTTAACCACTGCGCCACCAGGGAAGCCCCTGTGTTCCTCTTTTGCTAGTTGTTTGGCATCGGGTGTCCAGCACTGTCGCTTGCTGGTCTTTGAGTGGAGCTGGGTCTTAGTGTTGAGATGGAGAACTCTGGGAGAGATTTTGCCGTTTGATATTTCCTGGAGCCGGGAGGTCTCTGATGGACCAATGTCCTGAACTCGGCTCTCCAACCTCAGAGGCACAGGCCTGACACCCAGCCAGAGCACCAAGACCCTGTCAGCCACATGGCTTTCTTCCTACGCTTCTGCTCCCAGAACTCCAGTATTCTCTCCAGCAGCCACTGTACCATTTAGCATTCTAAGCACTGTGATAATCTCCTTACAAAAACCTGAAGAGTGATCATCATTACCTTAGAATTCAAAAGAAAATGCCTCTACTTGCATTTTTGAAACCACTAGTATTTTAACAGATGAAATTTCTTGTCAAGGAGGATGGGGGTGCTTTTGGATCAAATAGTCTTTAAATCAACTCAAATCACATATACATACAAAACTTCTAAAAATCTTCTGGTTATTATATCACTTATCAGAATGTGTTGAAGCTGTTATTCAAAACCAAATATAGTCATATTAAAATTGCCTATAAAATAGTCCAAAACATATCAGCTCTCCCTCTAAAAATTCATGAGTTTAAAAATAAAAACACTGAATATGCCATGTTAAACTGAAGATCCCTTATGATTAATCTCTATTTTTTGCTACAAGTTTATAAACATGCCAATAATTCCTGCACTACATTAAAAAAAATCTTTCTTATGAACTGACCATGGCGACAAGGATACAAAAGTCCACATTTTAAAAATATGAATTTGAATTTCTCCTTAACACTGACATAAAAACAAGCATTGACTAGAGTTGCATCAATCCTTCCCAACGTCTCAAAAAATATGTGCACTGTTACAATGAAAACAGTTCACCAACTGTTTATGTAAAATTATTTGATGAAAAACAAGCATGGCCATATGGCACTGTAGCTCTGCTGTGGGAGCATGAAGAACAATTTTGTAGGCTGTAGTATATAATGGTCATGCTAAGTAGGGTGTCAACTATTGCAGACACTTTACATTAATAGTTAATCTATCCTTTTATCCTCTAAGTACTTACATTTCTTAACAACTTGTAGTTTGGAAACAAGTTTAACAACTCACTTATTAAGAATTAAAATTTGGGGAATGACAAAATATTTGATGTAATGTGGACATACACAGTATTCATTCACTAATTAAAGATATTGTTTACATAATACATTAATTGGATGATAAGAATGTGATAGAGGAGCTGGTTTTCATTTCTAACTAGAGGTTCCAGAAATATGAATGCATTGAAGGTACTACGCCAGTGATTTAGAAGAAGAAAATAATTAGAAAATGTACTTCATTTAAGAACCAAATCCACACACACACTTGCATTCTTAGAGTGTAAGAATTGTACCTTACTCACCTTTATATTTTTTGCAATATCTATTGCTGTGTCATGCACATTGTAACCATGTAGTACATATTTGCTGAATAGAACACTCAGAAAAAAATGAATTATAAATGCCGCTGCCAGACCCTCGAATCCTTAACTTTATCTAGAATTTCTGGAATACTTCAGGGAATAATCCTCATCCATTACGTAGATTGCATAATAGAATGATGTTTATTAGCATATGAAAGTCCAGTATTTTGCCCTCACATTAACTCTCCTTTTTGAGTTGTTTACATATTGGGGGCTAGAGTCAACAGAAAGACAAAAGTGAATGGCCTGACTCTCATTAGCAAATCAGACTACTTAATTTAAGATCCTGGAAAAGAAGGTAGAAACCAAAATGGAGAAGAAAACAGCCAGGTTAGAATCCAGTCATTCACATTTGTATGTTTTGGTCGATACCCTGAAAAAAGATGTTTGTTGACATGTGGCTGTGTCATTAATAACTTTAAAATGTCAACTGAGTGTCATGGTGACATTAATAACTGAGAAAGAAACCGCAGCAGATATAGTTTTGTAAGAAAAATGTTGCAGACATACCATCTATTTCTAAAATGCTTATCCTCTGTGGTTTTCATGGTTCATTTGATACACGAACGCCGAGTTTAAATTCATGATCTGTGTGGTCCCCCCACCGCATATGAATTCCAGGACAAAGATGTTACTCTTTTATTTCAGAGACTTAGAACTCCACATTAAAGTATTTCAGATTCACCATGACTTCCTTGTTTACACATGGGAAGCACATTGATGTGCAGATGATTATAACAAGGGGCATTGGAAGAAGGCTACAAACTCTGGTATGGATAGCTGGTATTGGTTCATGGAATATAACAACTATAACTAATAAGGGTGTTTTATGAAAGTAACTTGAAAGCTATTCAAGGGGACAAGTTTTTAAGTTGTTATAGGCACAAATAGTGAGATCACATAGCTTAATATTTGAATGATGGGACAATTAAATACTGGAATCACAGAACTTTCAAGACTTCAGTCAATGACAGTCACAATAGAGCAAAGCTCATAAAATTGGAAGAGACTCTAAGATACAACATCATTATCCCTCTATGATATTCATGTTTAAGAAAGATTAAACTTTTTAGGTGACCTTGTTTCACATGCTACACAAAAATCTATCAAAAAGACTATTTTCTGGGAGCGCACACCTTTTTATTGACTTTTACTATGGCGTGATTAAGGTAACTGATTTTTATCAATTTAAAATACTTTTTTTTTTACAAGAGAGTCTGCTGCTCATTTCTTCACTATGAGATGTAGTGTTTTTAGTAAAATGTTAGATACATATATATTTAAGATTTCAAGGCACACACAATATTTGAGAAGGCAACAGTATGAATATTGAGAGATGTGCTCACCCAGAATGGGTGATGATAATTGGTCAACTAAAATACTAATTTGTGAAATAAAAATCAACTGCTATTAGGAGATAAGAATACATTTAAGGGGGAGTTGAGATGTCTTGATTTGTGGATAAATATTATATATATATATTTTAAAAATTCATTATAAGCTATTCAGATATTAAAATTAAGCATGCTTACTTTTAAAAGTAAGGGATTGCGCTCTCCTGGGCTGGGCCTAAGCCGCCCCAGACGAGGGACGGACGTTCCTGGCGAATGGGACCTCTCTTCTCATTCTGTCCGCGGGCTCCTCCCCTCTCTTTTCACACACACCCCCACCCACCGGTCAAGGGATGTGTGGAAGGCAGGGGTGTGGCATCCCGCCCTTACCCTAGGTCTCCGGGCCCCTGCCTCGCGTTGTCTGCAGGCCGTCGTCCTCTGACGCTGCAGACGCTCTCGCTTCACGTCCTTCGCATGCGCCTTGCGAGGTGTCCGCCCTACGTTAGAGGGGGCGGTCCCGCCGCCGCGCTGCGTGCCCCGGTCGGCACGTGAGCGTGCCTTGCCTGGCCCTCTGTGGTGCCCCTGGAGCGCTCCAGGTCGTCCTTCAGGTGCCCGAGGCCGAGCGGTGGTGTCGTTCCCCTTTCCCAGCGTGCTCCTCAGGTTCCCGCCACGGTGGTGTGTCCTGTGAGTGCTTCTCTTGCGGCGGTCGAGAAGGTAAGGGAGGCGTGCCTGTCCCCCCCCTCCCCCCCGCCTCGGTGAGGCCAGGTGCCGCCTCATCGTGGTCGTCCTCTCACGGTGCACTGTGGGGGACTGACTTTGGCCAGGCGAACGCCACGTGTGCCCCTCCTTGTGGGAGGGTCGCACGCGGGCTTGGGTGCCATCGTGGTGGGCAGGGGACTGCTACAGGGGGGCTGTCACGCTTCTCAGGCTTGCTTCTCCCTTCAAGAGCCAGGTGGACGAGCCTAGGGGCAGCAGAGGTTGTGCGCCGGCCGTGGCAGCCAACGCTCCTGTGGGCCTTGTGCTTACCCATACCGCAGACCCCTCCCCCCACCCAGTCGAGGACTTGGCGGCTCGTGGAGTGCCTCCGTGGACCCGAAGGGGAGACGATGGGTGGGGGATTATGCACCCTCAGTGAGAAAGCCTTCTCTAGCGATCCGAGAGGGAGCCTTGGGGTACCGGACCCCCCCAGCTGCTGCCCCTCCCAAGCGTGCAGTGGCCACCATGGCGACTGCCATAGCACGTAGGCAGAGCCCCTCGCCTTCGCTGGAGGGGTGCACCGCCGCGCGGTGGGGCCGAGCGCCCCTCTTTGCCAAAAAAAAAGAGAGGGATTACCCAAAGAAGAAAAAAAAATTGCCCATAATTTCATATCGAGAGATAGTCTATAAAGATATATTTTAAAAGTTTATTCACGGTATTTTACATTTTCTATAATATTTGTGGAAAACACTTTCTGTGTCTGTATTTTTACTTTGTTCATTTAATTTACATACAGAATTTTACTTTTTTGTAGTTAAAGCTATCATATTTATCATTCATATAAGATTTCTGAATTTGGAGTCATATTATAAAGGTTGTTTTCTCTCCAAAATTATCTTTAATATTCTTCTATTTTTTTAACCCTTAAATTTATAATATATTTACCAGGCAAAATCATAAACAGCTGGTCTGCAATTTTTCTTGGATTTTTTTTATTCATGAAGTGAAGTTTTTGTTGTTTCTATTGCTTTAGTTGTAAATGTGTGTGTTTAGAAACTTACTATTGAAATTCAGTGTCCATAAAAACAAAAACAGTGAGCTGATCATAGATACAGCTCAGTGTATTTTCAAAAACTGAACACATCATGTAACTGTCATCCAGATCAAGAAAAAGAACCACAGCAGAGACAGTACTGTGAAAAAAAAGTTGCAGAAATGCCATCTGTTCCTAAAATTCAGAAGTCCCCAACATACCTCCTTCCAGTTGCTACTCCTTCCAAAACATAACTACTATCCTAATTTTTTAACGTTCTAAGAGATAAATTTGCCAGTTTTTGAGCTTTATATAAATTGAAGCAATGAAAATAACTGCTTTTCATATGATTATTGACCATTTGGATATTCTCTTTTATAAAGTGCTTATTGAAGTCTTTTGTCTATTTTTCTATTGGGTTGTCTGTCTCTTATTGTTTCATAGCAGTTCTCTCTGTAGTTTGGACATAAGGACTTAGAAGCTTGTGCTGAACTTATCTTTTCCTATTTCTTGGCTTGCTTTTTCATTCTCTTAATAGTGTATGTTGATACCAAAAGTATGGCAATCTTAATGTACCCTATTTTATCACTTTTAAAATTTTTGATTATTGTTTTTTGTGTCCTATTTAAGAAATTGTTGTCTATTCCATGGTTATGAAGATATTCTACCACATATTCTTCTAAGCACTATATGTGTATTTTTCACTGAAGTATAATCGACATATTGTTTTAACTCTCACAGTTAGATATGCAATTCATCTACAACTAAGTTTTTTATTATGTGAGGTAGAAATCAAGTTTTTTCCTTCCTCATAAATACTCAGTTGATCCAGTACCTTTTACAAATAGGCACTTCTTTTTTAATACATTCAGTTGTCATAAATCAAGTGCTCATATATATGTGGATCTATTTCAAAGATCTCTGGTCTTTTGTATTGGCCTAATTTACTCTTCTTTTATAAATACCATATTGTCTTAATTACTGTGGTTTTTTAATCATTTCTGATATCTGGTAGTGTAGGTAATGAAATTTTGCTCTTCTTCAAGATTGCCTTGGCTATACTTGGCTCTTCATGTTTCTATATACATTTAGAGTCAGCTTGTCAATTTCCATTTTTAAAAAGCGGCAGAAATTTTGATTGGTAGTGCATTGATTCAGTAGGAGGAGACTTGACATCTTTAAAACATTCCGTTCTCCAGTCAATGAATAATTATTTAGATCTTCTTTAATTTCTCTCAGCTATATTTTGTAAGGACATCTTGCTCACATTTGTTAAATTTACTTCTGGATATTTTACTTTTTTTAGATGACTTAGTAAATGTTTTTATTAATCTCATTTTTATTTGTTTATTTAAAGGATAATATAGGAATACAAGTAATTTCTTTATCTTCAACTTGTGTCCCAGCCTTGATGATTTTACTTACTACTTGTAAATATTTTGTCTATAGATTCTTTAAAGTTTTATGTAAAACATTTTATGGTTTTTAATTGCAATTAATAACCATTTAATTCTTTCATTTGAATCCTTAGGTCTTTTTTTATTGAAGTGCAGTTTATTGACAATATTGTGTTAGTCTCAGGTGTACAGCAAAGTGATTCAGTTATATATATATATATATTTTTTTCAGATCATTTTCCATTATAGATTATTACAAGATATTGAATATAATTCCCTGTGTTATACAGTATCTCCTTCTTGCTTATCTATTTTATATATAGTAGCTTGTATCTGTTAATCCCATACTCCTAATTTATCCCTCCCCCATCCCTTTCCTCTTTGGTAACCATAAGTTTTATTTCTATGTCTGTGATTCTGTTTCTGTTTTGTGTATAGATTCATATGTATTATTTTTTAGATTCCACATGTAAGTGATAACGTATAATACTTGTCTTTGTCTAAATTATTTCATTTAGTATGATATACTCTAGGTCCATCCATTTTGCTGCAAATGGCAATATTTCATTCTTTTTCATGGCTGAGTAATATTCCATTGTATATGTATACCACATCTTCTTAAACCAATCGTCTGTTGATGGGCACTTGAGTTATTTCCATGTCCTGACTATTGTAAATAGTGCTGCTATGAACATTGGAGTGCATGTATTTTTTTCAGCTTATCGTTTTCTCCAGATATATGCCCAGGAGTGGGATTGCTGGATCATATGATAGCTCTATTTTTAGTTTTTTAAGGAACCTCCATACTGTTCTCCATAGTGGCTGCACCAGTTTACATTCCCACCAGCAGTGTAAGAAGGTTTCCTTTTCTCCACACCCTCTCCAGCGTTTATGATTTGAAGACATTTTGATGATAGCCATTCTGATCAGTGTGAGGTGATATCTCATTGTGGTTTTGATTTGCATTTCTCTAGTGATTAGCGATGTTGAGCATCTGTTCATATGCCTGTTAGCCATCTGTATGTCTTCTTTGGAAAAATGTCCAGGTCTTCTGCCCATATGCTAATTCTTGCAACCCTAGTTATGAAGGGAGTATGTAATAAAATGGTGGCAGATGGGTCGGGTTTGAAGAGTTCTGTGCACCATGATATGGAGTACTGAAGTTACTCCATAGGGACAAATAGTTTTAAATAGAGTTATAACAAAGTAGGCTTCCAAAGAAGAGTGAAAGGGGGACCTGAAGCCTTTAAGCAGCCACGCCTTAGTAATAGCGTGAACAAAGCCCGTTTTGCTTTCCAAATATCTCACCTGTAACACACACTTGGTGGCTGGCATCACCTCTAACATAGCTGGGGTGTGATGGATATTTCCTTTGCACATTGCCAGCATCTCTCTGCTTGCTTTTTACCTCAGAGGATTCTCCAAAACTGGGAGTACTTTTTCTGGGATTTCCCTGTTTTCTGTTTCACTGTTTCACTGACCCTATTTTTCTGACCCTATTTTCACTGACCCTATTCTTTCACTCCTACTTCTGAGGATCAACATTCCTGCTTTCAATTTCTTGTCTTGGGTTCTGTTCCTGAGTTCACTTAAACTAAGACATTATCTTTCTCCATTTCTTTGAAAAAAGCAGGGCTGAATAGTCCTTGATTTATTTGCAAGCTACCTGTTCTACTTAATGAAGTTTGGGTGTTCCCTATAAGCAGAGCTTAGTGCAGCTAGACTGAAAGTCTTTAGTAGTCTTTGTACAAGATAACTTGAAATGATCCCACATTTTATCGTTCATATGTGAAAAAAACTTGATAGGGTCTTCCTAAAGTTGGCAATAATTCTTTTGAATCCTTATGTCTTAATGTATGTATATATGTATGTGTCCTTACGTTTTTTTGGTTTTGTTTTGTCTTGCTTTTAAATGGCATTCTTTCTGCCTCAGGATTTTTTTAAATTGAAGTATAGTTGATTGACAATATTGTGTTAGTTTCAGGTGTACATCAAAGTGATTCAGTTATACATCTAGATATATTTTTTTCAGATTATTTTCCATTATAGATCATTATAAGGTATTGAATATAGTTCCCTGTGTTATATAATAACTCCTTGTTACTTCTCTATTTTATGTATAGCAGTTTGTATCTGTTAATCCCATACTCCTAATTAACTGTTCTATGCTACTCTAATATATAATACTCCATCTTCTTTCCCTATCTCCCTGGAGGTTTTGATTTATTTATTCATTATTGATAGTTTTATTTAATTACATTGTGATTAGTGACTATAATTTACATTATTTAAATTTTTGGAATTTCCTTAAAGTTACTTTGTGGTCTAGTATATGGTCAATGACTTTAAATGTTCCCTGTGTGCTTGAAAAAAATGCGTGTGATGAATTTATTGGATAAAATGTTCTTTATATATTCTGTACCTCAAATTTAAAACTGTTAAGATGTCCTGCATTTTATAGATGTTTTACCTGCTTGATCTATCTGTTCAGAGAGGCATACTAAATATATTAAGGATTTCTATGTATAGGATCATGTTATTATCAAACAGTAACAGTTTTACTTCTTCCCTTCCAATTTGGATGCCTTTTATTTTTTTTTCTTTTCTGACTTACGGTGGCTAGGACTTCCAACTGTATGTTAAATAGCAGTAGCAAGAGTGGACATCCTTGTCTTGTTCCTGATCCTAGAGAAAAAGCTTTCAGTTAGTTACCATTGACTGTGATGTTAGCTTTGGATCTGTCATAAATGGCCTTTATTATGTTCTCTCTATACCCACTTTATTGAGAGTTTTTAATCATAAATGGATGTTGAATTTTGCCAAATGCTTTTTCTCCATCTATTGAGATGATCATGTGATTTTTATCCTTCGTTTTGTTAATGTGGTGTATCACTTTGATTGATTTGCGTATATTGAACCCTGGAATAAATCCCACTTGATCATGATGTATGCTCTTTTTTATGCATTATTAAATTCATTTATTTAATATTTTTGCATCTGTATTCATCAAAGATATTGGCCTGTAATTTTGTTTTTTTGTGGTGTTTTTGGTTTTGGTTTTGGTTTTGGTTTTGGTTTTGGTCTTGGCTTCATAGAATGAGTTTGGAAGTGTTCCCTTCTCTGATTTTTTGGAAAGTTTGAGAAGGATAGGTGTTGACTCTTCTTTAAATGTTTGGTAGAATTCCCCTGTAGAGCTGTCTGGTCCTGGACTTTTGTTTGTTGGGAGTTTTTTGATTAATGATTCAATTTCAATACTAGTAATTGGTCTGTTCAGAATTACTGTCAATTTCTCCCTTTATGCCTGTTAATATTTGCTTTGTATATTTAGGTGCTCCTATATTCGGTAAATATGTGTTTACAAATGATATATCCTCTTCTTGGATTGACCTCTTTATAGTTATATAATTCCCTTCTTTGTCTCTTGTTATAGACTTTAAAAAAATCTACTTTGTCTGATATGAGTATTGCTACCCCAACTTTCTTTTTATTTCCATTTTCATGGAATATCTTTTTCCATCCTTTCACTTTCAGTCTCTCTGTGTCTTTACCTCTGAAATGATTCTCTTGTAAGTAGCATATAGATGGGTCTTTTTAAAATTCAGTCAGCCACCCTATGTCTTTTGATTGGAGCATTTAGTCCATTTACATTTAAAATGATTATTGGTAGGTATGTACATATTGACGTTTTGTTACTTGTTTTCTGGTTGTGTTTTTAGTTCTCTGTTTTGTCCTTCTTTTTTAGTCTCTTCCCTTGTGGCTTGATGATTTTCTTTAATATTATGTTTGTGTTCTTTTTTAATTTTTTGTATGTATTGTAGGTTTTTGATATGTGGTTATCATGAGTTTCATATATACCAACCTATAAATATACCTACTTGTCTTAAACTGATAGTTGTTTAAGTTCAAGCATATTCTCAAAGTTCTACCTTTTTTACCATGCCCCCATATTTTATATTTTGGTGTCATATTTTACATCTTTATGTGTATCCCTGAACTGTTTATTGTAGTTATATTTGATGTACAATTTTTGTTTTTATACTATCTTATTTAACTGGTTGACCAACTGCCTTACTATATATTTATCTTTACCAGTGAGATTTTTTCCTTCAAACATTTTCTTATTTCTTGCTATGGCCTTTTCTTTTACACTTAAAGGAGACCTTTTATCATTTCTTGCAAGCTGGTTTAGTGGTGCTGAACCTTTTTAGTTTTTGCCTGTCTGGAAAACTCTTTATCTTTCCTTCAATTTTGAATGACAACCTTGCTGGGTAGAGTATACTTGGTTGTAGGTTTTTTTCTTTTCAGCATTTTAAATATATCATGCCACGCCCTTCTGCCTTGCTTGCAAAGTTTCTGCTGAAAAATCAGCTGATGGCCTTATGGGGATTCCACATACATGTGACTCTTTGTTTTTCTCTTGTTGCTTTTAAAGTTCTCTCTTTAACTTTTGCCATTTTGTTATACTTTGGTGTGGGTTCATCTTATATGGGATTTTCTGTGCTTCCTAGAACTGGATATCTGTTTCCTTCTTCAGGTTAGGGATGTTTTCAGCCATAATTTCATCAAGTAAGTTTTCTACCCTTTTCTCTCTCTCTTCTCCCTCTGGGACCCCTATAATGCGAGTGTTAGTATGCTTGATATTATGTGAGAGGTCCGTTAAACAATCGTAATTAAACATTTTTCTTTTCTTTTGGCTGCTCTGATTGGCTGATTTCCACTATTCTGTCTTCCAGGTTGCTTATGCATTCTTCTGTATCACCAAATCTGCTATTAATTCCTTCTAGTGTATTTTTCATTTCAGTTATTTATATTTTACAGTTCTTTGTTGAAATTTTTATTATGTTCCTCTATTCTTTTCCCGAGTTCAGTGAGCATTTGTGTTGCATTGCTTTGAATTCTGTATCAGGTAAATTACTTACCTCAGTTTCATTAGGGTTTCTTGTTATCTGGGGTTTCATCTTTTTTTGTTTGGAACCTACTCCTCTATCTTCTTTTTGTTTGACTTTCTCTGTATGAAATTAGGTGAAACAATTGTTTATCTAATTGTCTTGATAGTGTATCCTTGTGTGGAAGCATCCCTATGTAGTCTTGGTGTGTCCAGTGGATTTGGTGGGAGAGCTGAATTTGAAGTCAGCACTGGCCACATCTCCTCAGGTGCATTGTCAGCTGCCATCTTGGTGGAGTGTAAGGCTGGAGTTAGAGAGACCAGAGCCTGAGCCAGGTGTGTGTGGTTGTTTTTCCCAGGCTCAATGGCAGGCATCACCCTAATGAGGTTGGGGCCAAGGTCCGAGGGGCTAGAGCTGCAAATATGAGCTAGCTCCCTGGTGCAATGGTGGTCCCTGCCTTGGTTGGGGTTGGAGCTGTACCCCAGGAAGTAGAGCCACAAATCTGAGCTAGCTCCATTTCTCCCCTGTACAGATAGCAGTCTGTGCCTTGGTCAGGAGCAGTGCCAGAGCAGGAGGGGATGGAGCAGGAGCTTGGTACAGTCTAAGGGGCATTCTGGGGTGGTCCTGGTAGGCCAACTGGAGCATCAGGCAGTTTTCAATCTGCGGCTTTCACACTAGGACTGAGAGCAAGTCTGTGCACATGCAGAGTCTCTATTTTCTACAGCCCTCTAGTAAACCCCACTGGTTTTCGAACCAGCCAAGGGGGCTCATCTTCCTAGTTCTGGACCCCAGGGCTGGGCTACCACATACGGAGTTTGAATCCCTCACTTCTTAGGAAGGATTCCCGAGCCTGTGATATCCTCCTCCTCTTCTGGTTCAACTGCCAGGGGTGTGGGTCCTAACTAGATCTTTTCTCCTCCCCTCCTTCCAGACTCTGTGTGGTTCTTTCTTTGTAACCTTGGTTGTAGAAGAGCCATTCTGCTAGTCTTCAGGTTGTTTTCAGAGAGAGTTGCTCTATATGTAGTTGTAGTTTTGATTTGTTCATGTGGGGAGATGAGTTCAGGGTCTTCCTAGTCTGCCATTTTGATCCTTCCTCTCCTGGAATTCATCTTTTGGTCACATAGCCTCTGAGCCTATCATAGGCATTATTTGCCTTTCAACTGCTGGCAAAGGAGAGCATGTAGTATTGCAAGTAGTGCTTTCACCTATTTGGATTTCTGTCTTCTCCAGGATATTGGCTCTCTATTTCCTCATGATCTTGTAGGTTTTCCGATTGTATTTTTTTTCTTGTCCAGATCTTTTAGTTATGCTTATTGGGGTGCAGGTTATGGATTATGCAGTCTATCATTTCAATCAACTTTAGGGGACTTTTTTAGTCATGATCTTATAATATCGACACATGAGTGTTGGCAAAGAGTGTATGTTCCATCTCTAATTAGGCTTCCCCTGCATGTAAATTTTCTAGGGCAAAAACTATGTATGAAACTTTCTCTGGAAAGTACAGAAATTGGTGCAAGTTTAGCAAGGATTATTTATTCAATAATATGTAAGAAAGCTCTTTGTAAGTTTCTGAGCCATCAAATTGTGTTTCCTTTCTTTTTGACTGTGAAAAGATTTATTATTGTTAGGTTAATCCTCTTAAATGTAAATATTGAAATATATAACAATAAAAAGGCTAAGCAAAAAGCTTAAACCCACTTGGCTGCAGCAGGATAGATGGTTATTCATGTCTGCCTCTAGAAAACCATACTATAAACAATGCTAGAACCAACTGGAAAAAAAAAACAACCTGACATACTGGAAATACTGCACCATGGTGCACTTCTTAGCTGATCATTTAATTACTTTAATTCAACAACTTTTACTAAATATCTATATGTGGCAGGCACCATCCTATGTACTGGGGATATAGAACATGCTGTCCCTGTTCTCAAAGACACCAAAGTCCCATGGTAGCAACTGTCTAATAGATACTTGTGCAACAGTGTGGTGAGTTATCTGGTAGAGACAATGATATTAAGTTCTCAGAGTCCTGGGGGTAAAAGGATTGATTGACAGCATCACAGCTTTGAAAAATTAGTGTGTCTTTCCCCTCATCCCAGCTAAGGATGCGCATAAAAGCCAATTCCATGTGCAATTCCTCCTTTCTTCTCTCCTCTGTTTCCCAAGAGAGAATGGCATCATTCCTAAGTTTCCTCCACTACTGCATCTTTATTTTTGAATAGAATCCCTAAATGATTCCAATAAAAAAAGCCATGGGAAGAAATGACATGTACAAATATGGAAAAAAGAGGTGAAAGTAAACAAATACATATTTTTGAAAAACCGTCAAAGAAAGAATAATGCATCAAGGAGATGGCAGCTATTGTTTCTTTTCTGTGACAATCTTACAGCCTTCAAAATAACTTTCAAATACATTGATGAAACAATTCAAATTTTATTTCCTTTTATCCATTATGAAAATTTACATGCTGATCCCATTTAAAACTTTACTGATAATTGAAATTCTTGATATTGAGTTTATTGTTATACAATATCTTGAATTCAAATTCTCTAAAAAATTGAACCTTCATGTAAAAGTGAGTTTTTTGAAATAAACTAACTCATGGCATTATTTCAGCTCAAAAGTTTATAAAGTATGTTGTTTGAATAACTTTAATTAATTTTAATGAAATTTAGTCCTAGAGAAGTTGGATATATTAGCAAAAGGCTTTGATTATTTAAATAAAGATAAAAGGCCAACATTTTAAGGACAGTACAGATTCAAAACAAATCTACTTCAACAAATAAAGGAATATGAAACCAAATTATCTGTAATCCTTCACTGAAACAAAAAAAAGAAAAGTAATAAAATGAGTTCACTTAGATCAATGCTGGTACTCCAACTAGTCATGTATTCTAACATATTAATTTCCTTCCATTCTTCTTCTGAAAGTATTAGCAAAGGAATCTCATTTTAAAATATACTTGCATCTGTTAATTTCAGTCTGCCTTCCCAATAAAATATGAAAATGAGCTTTTAAAATATTAACATTAGTCTAAGACAAGTATATTAAAAATATAGGTTTATATATTAAAAAGTACAAAAACAGTTTGGTTGAGAGTTACTTTATTTTCATCATATCTGTGTTTACTTATATATCCTGAGGACTTTTGATGAAAATATACTTTTAAAGTATGAAAGCTTTTCTAATACTCATAACCTCATAAAATGTTCTTCTGCGACCACTAATTATGTATCATTTATCAAAGATAAATAAATTAAGCTCAATGATTTTCTGGTATATATGAGGCAATCCACTTTATACATCTAGGCTGAGAATTAAGATACACAAATCAATATATATGAACTTTTGTACGTCCCTTTTTATAGTTATTTCATTTACTAGATATTAAAGTGCTCTTTTTTTTTTTTTTTTGGCGGTACGCGGGCCTCTCACTGTTGTGGCCTCTCCTGTTATAGAGCACAGGCTCCGGACGCGCAGGCCCAGCGGCCATGGCTCACGGGCCCAGGCGCCCTGCGGCACGTGGGATCTTCCCGGACCGGGGCACGAACCCGTGTCCCCTGCATCGGCAGGCAGACTCTCAACCACTGCGCCACCAAGGAAGCCCTAAAGTGCTTTTTTAGTGGGAAGATAGAAGTATTAGATATAAAGAGGAGCAGAAGGAAATGTTAATGTCTTTATTTTCAACTTACACTTGTTTCTTATAATGATGACTTAAAAAAAAGAATTCTTTTAAAAGAAATTTTTTTTGGCTGCATTGGGTCTTTACTGCTGCTTGCAGGCTTTCTCTAGTTGCAGCGAGCGGAGGCTACTCTACGTTGCAGTGGCTTCCCTTGTTGCAGAGCATGGGTCCTAGGCATGCGGGCTTCAGGAGTTGTGGCACACAGGCTCAGGAGTTGTGCCTCAGGGGCTCTAGAGCGCAGGCTCAGTAGTTGTGGCGCACGGACTTAGTTGCTCCACGGCATGTGGGATCTTCCTGGACCAGGGCTCGAACCCGTGTCCCCTGCATTGGTAGGCGGATTCTTAACCACTGCGCCACCAGGGAAGTTCTTATAATGATAACTTTTGAATGATTTCTGCTCCATCTCCTGTGTAGCTGATTATTAAATAATAGTTTTAATTAAAAAATATATATCAGCTAGGGACCAGGCATAGAAAGAATTTAAGCTATGGAGTTCAATAGAGGGAATTTAATACTGGGAATATAATGTTCAAAAAGTGTTAGAAGAACTGAAAGGGCAAACAAGGGACTACAAGGCAGTTTGGCTATTAGCCAGGAGGATTACTATCACTGTTAGCAGTTTACCATTGCTAAACTTAGTGCTAGAGAGTCAAGGATAGGAAACAGTGGCACAAAGGAATGGGAGTAAAGGCCTTCTGATAGGAACTGGGACTTAGGATGGAGGAGAGTTGCTGGAAGTTACAATGACAAGGAGATGCAGCCACATCAAGATGGCAATCTAAAGCAGAGAGGTGGGAGAAATACCCTAGAATCTGGTTTCCACTCTCCACTCACCCTCAAATATTCTGATTCTGGCTCCCATGGGCAGAACTCAGTTAGTCACTAATTGGTAAGGGAGCATGGGCTATGTAGTCGTGGGGCTCGGTCCCCTGAGACACAGAGTACAGCAGGAGAAAAGAAGGACGTGGCCCTTAGAGCATATTGGCCAATAAACAGATCAATACATTCTAAATAGTTAGTACCTCTAATGGCATTCTTTTCTAGCATAACATCACATTCTAAAATTTGTACAAGGTTGGAAAATAACCAGACTACAGATGACAAACTCAATACGTATAGGGGTTCAAGGTAGTGTGGGAAGTCTTGAAAATATAAAAATGAAACAATGCACCAAAAAAGTATTTGAAAAAGGAAGTATTAACTCTACTTAAAAATGAACAAATGGAAAATATAATGATCCTTGCTTAACGCAATGATGAATACCTTTGTATTATCTATATTACAAAACAATGAATTTGCATCTAACTCTGAAATTTGACAAAAGTGATGTTGCTACCATGTTTCTTGGAATTGCACTGCTAGTCCTGGCATATGGAATAATGTGGGAAAACAAAATGAGATATAGCTATTGTAAAATAGTAAAGAAAATTACCATTATTTGCAAAAGATATTATCTGCATAAAAACTCAGAAAATTGTCTAAAAAAGTTATCACAACTTAAAATGCATTTTATTATTAAGAATAAAAAGTAAATATTGTGAAAAATTCTATGTATTATCAAAAGTAACATAGAAATATAATGAAAAATATACTCCATTCATAACAATAACAAAAAGTTGGTAATACTCTGGTATAAAACATGGATGTGAACTTCATGAAAATTTCTATACACTTTATACTTTATGAGTAAATAGACTCATATCAGGCTTGTGATAGTTAACTTTAACTGGTCAACTTGACTGGCCACAGGGTGCCCAGATTAAATATAATTTCTTTGATGTCTGTGACACTGTTTCCTAATGAGATTAGCATTTGAATTGGAAGACTCAGTAAAGTAATTGCCCTGTCCAACATGAGTGAGCATCATCCAATCCAATGAAGACTTCACTAGAACAAAAAAAGGTAGAGGAAGGAGGAATTCAGCTTTTTACACTTCCCTCTATCACCTTACCTTACTGCTTCAACTAGGACATCTCATCTCATCTTCTCTGGCTCATAGACTGGGATTTATACCATCTACTTCCCTGGTTTTGAGGCTTAAGACTCAGACTGAATTACACTACCAGTTTCCCTGAGTCTCCAGTTTGCAGATGGCAGATCATGGGAGTTCTCAACCTCCAGAATCATATGAGCCAATTCCTCATAGTAAATTTTCTCTCTCTGTCTCTATACATACACACATATAATTATTTAGTTACATATTATATATAAATGTATATGTTTTATATATAATTACATACTTATACATATTATATATAAACCATAATAAAATTGTCAATTAAGAAAATAGCCTATTTTTAGATGAGGGTTATTGGTAGATAGAAATCTGATGGTTCCTATTAATAGCAGATTCAGAAGTGCTGAAAGTGAAACTAACACCAGAAGTAAGCAGATCTTCTCAAGGAAACAGCAGGAGGATTAAGCTGAGAGTCAACAGATATCAAAGCCAGACTGAGCTGTGGGTCAATTGTCAAAATAATTATTTTAAGGAACTTTATTGAGAACACTTGGGATGTGTGCTCTTTTGTCTATAGCTCATAAACACAACAGCTGGCTGTAGTAATTTTGTCCTCAGGATGAAGTTCAAGAAGTTTTTTGGGATAAAATAGTCTGTTCTGGGACAAGGTTGCTAGTAAGTGTAATGTGGCTTAGGAAGAAAGCTAAGCTGAAGTTGAGACAGTCCTCAAAGGAATATGAAACGAAAATGTTGGATGAAAGGGAAAGAAAATATTAGATATTTTCATTCCCAGAGTAAAACTCCTTGGTTTAGCAGTTATGAAGACTTTGGGCATGCTTGCTTGCCTGCTCACCATCCATACAAAGGTCATTAACTGCCACAGACTATAACTTGTTTACTTACACAGATCAGTGGTCAGCCTTAATTATGGGAAGGTCCTATTGGCGAAACACAACCACCACCATTGTGGAATCCAGCATGCTGTGTACCAATGCCAATTAATGCTGTACTTCATTTATGAATATTAATAGATCAACACACATGACAATACATTTGAGGAAAACACGAACTGTGAAGGAGATGGACAGAGAAGAACGAAGAGAATAACAGAATTAACAGACCAAAAATTTCAGAGAAAAAAATAATTCAAAGAAGAGAAAATAAATTAAACTTAATTCATATCCTGAGAGAAAACTGAGATGAATATTGCTTCCATAAAACAAGAATAATTGGCCATGAAAACAAAAAAAATCTGAGATGTAGACTACATTCTTGGAAATTTAAAATTCAGTGGACTGACTAAATTACAAATGTACATAATTTATGTTTGAATTGCAGATCTAGAAATTCTCTCATAATAAATGAGATAAAGTCAAGGAAAAATGTGTGACATGGTACACAGATTCAGGTAACCCCAGAAAATAGAGGAACTAATCAACTGACAAAAAAGTTCTTGAACTATGGAAAGACATAAATTTTCAGATTTAAATGGCCCATTCACTGCCCAGCAGGATAAATAAAATAAGACTACACTTAGAAAATTTCATCATCAACATGAAACTAAAACTCCTACAGATTTCAAAGAGAAAAAGAAATTTTGTTTACAAGGAAAGGAGAACTGTAAGGAGGTAATATTCTCATCAAAAGTATAAGCTGTTCAAAAGAAAAAAAGAATATATTTAAATTTTTATGAAAAATAAATATTTTGAAACTAGAATTCTATATCCAATCATATCATTAATCAGCCATGCCTGTCAAATAAATATATTTTCAGGTACTTAAGAACAGATAAATCTAATACCTATGAAAAATTATAAAACACACTAACGTCAGAGTATGATCTAGAAAATTAGAAATAAATGAAAATCCATTATATGTTTATATATAACATATATTTTTTTCCTTTCAGCAGGAAACAGTAATGATTCGAGGGCTAGTCAGTTGTACTACTTAATTCTGTGATAATAAACATTTGAGTAGTTGACTGGAAAGTGCTGTTTTTTGCTTTTCATGGTTTAATATCAACACATAGAGAAAATCTTTAAGAATTATAGGGAAATGAGTATAAATACTATAAATGTCACATTAAAAATATATAATGTGCAAAAATTGGGAAGTATGGAAAAAAGAGGTGCAAAGAAGGGAACACGTTAATTCTAATTTCCTCTTTTAATAACAGGCATTTATTTTCTAGAGGTGAGGTATTATGTAAATCAAGTACATTGTTTAAATTAAAAAAAAAATCAGAAGAACTAAAAAGAATACTGTGAATACAGGTAGGGGGTAAAGTAAATGCAATACACCCTCTATTTTCCTAGAGAAGAGATAATAAAACTGTATACATTTTGTATTTGGTAAAGAAAACTATGTTTGAAATTATAACGGTAATTACTGTAAGAGGTAAACTAAAAAACCATTAACCATGGATGACTCTAAATTGTGCATAAGGGTGTGTGTGTGTGTATGTGTGTGTGTGTGTGTGTGTGTGTGTGTGTGTGTGTGGTATGAGAAAGAAGACTTTTTAAAAAAAATCCTAGTCTCTTCTGTAATGTTTTCTTCAATATGTACATGTAGTCTCTTCATAAAACATAATTTGATAAGGTTTGAACTTACTAATAATGTGTCAAAAAACTGTCTTATTTAAACCGTGTGATACCAGTTCCATGATGAACAAATGGACTATGCGGAAAAAAGAGAAGTTCCTGATAGAGTCTAACAGAGTGTCAGGGAAGGGAAGTGTTATTAAGTAAAAATTGCCAGCATACTTAGAAAAGCAATAAATATAGAGGTATTCCTTATGAAACAAATATGAATATATTTTTAGTGTGGGGAAGAATTTTCTATGTATGAACACAATAGTTAGTGACAGAATGGTAAATATTGTTAAATGTAGTTTAAATAAAAACATAAAAATAGAGAGCAAATATAAACACATAAAATATATTCTTATCAAAATGAGTAAAGGACGCTATCATTATTAAAGAACACTTATAAAGCAAAAGAAACCTACTTTCATATAAATAATTGGGACATGAACTGACAATTTATGAAAGAATATAGATGACCAAGTAAATATATGAAAAAAATATTCAATTTCAGTAATGCCCACATATTTTTTTTAATTCCATTTAGGATCATTGGATTGGGAAATTTAAAAATTATAAACATATTTTTGGCAATCAGCATTCTTTTCACTTTCTTGTAGGGGTGTATGTAAGCATAACCTTCCTGAAAATCCATTTTAAATGAATTTTTAAGAGCCTTAACAAAGGCATTTCTCATCAGTCCTGTGAAATATAAAGAAATGAAGTCAAAAGCATGCAAAAAATGGCCATTATACTATTATACTCTTTATAATAGCAAAATAGTGGAAATAGCTTCTCCAAGAAATGAAAGTGTTTAAATAAATTAAGAAAAATCTATTTTCTTAAGGAAGTAGAAACTGAAGCAAGGATTAAGTTGCTTAAGTTTCACTCAGGAGATGTCAGCCCAGTGTATTGGGGGTGAGGAAAAAAAGGAAATGAGTTAAGATTCAAAGCAATGTCAAGCAGTGCATTGCTGCATTTGCTACTGCTTCAAATAAGCCACAGAGACAGAGGAGATCATTCTGGAGGCATGTTTACTTAGCATATAGAAGGGAAGGGTAGTCAGTCCTGGGAGTGGACCACCAAAGAAAGGAGGGATACTTATCTGCCCTGCTGTCTTCCGTTTCTTATTTCCTGCTGGCCAAAGTCCATCTCGGGGTGGCTAATCCCCCTCTAATTTGGTGAACACTCTGGAAGCTGGATTCTGCTCTTCACAATGTATTGTTTCATCCAAGTTCAAAAAGGGGATGAATAATCTGGAATGGCTTGGCCACCAGCCAGGAAAGTGAAAGAAGGAGATGGTCAAGGAAATATGAAAAGGCACACAAGGCTGGAGTCCCAGTAAAATCTAGATGGATAATGATCATGGAATCCTTACAATCATATTTTCTAAAAATAAAGAATAGCACAGAAATGTTCATGGAACTATGTTAAATTTTAGAAAAGAGGGGGAAAATGGCTGTAAGTATATGTTAGGGACCCAAGATCATGAGATAGATATATGAATATATAGTGGGAGATTCTGATGGATATATCAATAATCTAGAAGCAAATTTACTAACAATATGTTGCTTCCCATGTAAGATGACTTTTAGCTTAAGATTATTTTTCCAAATAGTGCCTGCAGTGTTCAAAAATTTTACCATGACTTTGTATTACTTTTATAGTTAGAGTTAACCTGAAGCATATATTTTAAAAAACACAACTAAAGTAGTTACAATGGGATCTGATTTTGCTAATTTTAATAATCTTTCAATATACATATTAAATTTCAGGAAACTTCAGACACCAGAATAAAGACTCCATGGGGATGCATAAAATACAGAGTTTAAAAACCAGTTGATGGGACAGATGTTCCTTTTCCATCGCGTCAGATGAAAATAACATTATACCTTTTATAGGAAGCATTTTTTTGAGTAAAGCTCTCTAAATAAATCATCTATGTAAGTTTGGCATAATAGATAAAATAAGAAATTATTTCACATTTGTGGTCTCAAGAACCTTTAAAAACACAAAATAAGATCATTTGTCAGTTGTAGTTATGCTTTTAGTAAAATAATCTCTGGTACTTTAGATTATGTTAAAGAACTGGACAAAATTCAGGGGCATTGAATGAAGGTGTATTGTGTATAATTTACTGTTAGATGACAAATGGAAAAGGAGACCAAACATTTTAGCGTTTTTATAGTTTAACCAATTCTATATTCTTCCACCTTTATTTTGATCAGATTTACACAAAATTAAGCTTTTAAAGCAAAACAAAAGCTAGCCTTTTGCTTAGATGTTTTTTGAATTAGATAGTGAGAATAATTTTTGAATGTCAGTAAAATTTTCTAAAGACTGGTTACAGGTGTTTATTTTGTTTTGTTTTCAATTTGTTTGATTTGTTTTCTGAAATTTCACCAGCACACCAAGAGCCCTAGATAATGCTTCTGAAGCAGGGGGAAATGAATGGGTAACAAAAAGAGAGATCATAATAATAACAGCAAATATGTGAAGAAAACTTCATAATTGTCAGCTATAGTTCTCAGTGCTTCACACACATTAGTAACTCATTTAAGATGGAGAAAATTCTGTGAAGTGAATATTATTATTGTCATTCCTGTTTTACAGAGAAACAGCTAGTGAGTAGAAGATACAGGATTTGAACTAAAAAGACTGTGTCCAAAGGCTCCTCTACTAACCATTATAACACCTACTACCTTTCACTGTCATTTGGCAGTTGCTGGAAAATCAAAATTATACATTTCATAGAAAATATTCTGCCATGAAGAATCTCTTCCACTTTGCTCTGGTGCAGATGCCTAATTATTGCTGGCTGTTTATGTTACAGATATCTACAGAGCTGAGATCTTACATCTGCTTTATGGTCCTTCTTTCTATGAAGTACTACCCAAACCATGAAAAAGAAGTAATGATGTTGATTTGCCTCATTGCTCTGTTTTATTTCTTCGTACACTTTTCGTAGGTAATGCTACTAAATATTCTAACCTTTTAGTCTTTTATTGTATTTTACCATTCCAAGATTTAATGTCAGAACATATGACATTGATGTAGGCAAATTTGGCAATAACATGTCTACAGTTTACAGAGTTTGAATTTTCAATTTACTATTCATTTCAGAGAAAGAAAACTTATAATTTATCATGTTTTTTCTAAAGTCATACACTTTACTACCAATACATGCAAATCATCTAAGAAAGTATGTAACTTTTATTTATGCAATAAATAAAATTATAAATTTATAGTTCTAAATTATCATGAAATTACAAAGCTCTAAAGTTAAGTGTAGTGATAATTTCAGAAACAAATGCTTGGTAATTCCTTTTAATTTAAATACAGAGAGGAAGATAAAATAAGATTGAAATAAAGTGATAGAAGTAAAATAATAGTTCCAGAGACTGGCATGGCACTCACATCTTCAATATAATCTGACTGGAGAACTGAAAGAAAATTAGGTAATATCAAATAAATCAATAATAAGTGTAGAGGGAAAGATAGGGCCAATCGTACATTTTGCTTTAACAGAGACAGGAAGTCCTTATGATTGCTTACTCAGCTTTCTAAGTTTTAGAATAAAATGATATACGTGTAGACAAAAATAATACAGGAAGTACCCCCAAAAGACCCCAAGTAAAGTAAGTCAATGAATAGTGTTTGTATTCCTAAAATTAAGATTAATAACAGTAGCACTGGTAAAAGCAAACGTTGGATTTGTCAAATTAAAAGATAAACTTCTTGAAGAATCAAACTTGACAGCTTGGTATACCAGAATGAAAAAAAAAAACACAGAGAAAGTTTCATTCTTTCATTTTATATTTAGAGTATTGAATATTTTTAGATACTCATTGTCACAGTACTACTTCTTGATAAAAATAGCACAGGATATTGGTTATTGCCTTATTGTTATGTATTTAGATTTTTGTCAAATTTTCTTTTATTATACTAGGATAAGCTTCTTTGAACCTAGATCTTTTTCCATATTTCAGATCATTTCTTTAGGACACAGTCCAAGAGGTTTACTGAGGTACTTAATATAGATGATATAAAAGTAATTTCCAGTGGCCAGTTAGAGGAGTAAGCTGTGACATATTTATCATTTTTTGGACAACACAACTTAATCATGCAAAAAATTTATCTGGTATTCTGATTGTCTCTCCAGTTGAGTCATTTAACTTGGAAAACCTCTACATGTTGAATTTGCAACTTCCATTTGAAGTATCTTCACAAACACTTTTATATGACATTATTGGTGACTACACTGACTTGAAAGGTTCTTCTTTTTATAAACAAATGTTTTTAAAGGGTTTTTAATTACATTTTTTATGTCTGTCACCTGTCAGGCAATGTGATTAAAAGCAGGAAAAATTGCTTATTTGCTTGATATAGAGCATATTCTAAGCTAAATACACGTTTGTGACCAAATTCATGTGCTGTAAACTGCTAGCCTTAAGAATAAAATTATGGGGGCTTCCCTGGTGGTGCAGTGGTTGAGAGTCTGCCTGCCGATGCAGGGAACATGGGTTCGTGCCCCAGTCCAGGAGGATCCCACATGCCGCAGAGCAGCTGGGCCCATGAGCCATGGCCGCTGAGCTTGCGCGTCCAGAGCCTGTGCTCCGCAACGGGAGAGGTCACAACAGTGAGAGGCCCACGTACCGCAAAAAAAAAAAAAAAAAAATTATAAACTTTATTTTTATTTTATCCTATTTTTTATTAAATTTAAAATGCAAATGAGAACTGGTTATACTTCAGTATGTATGCCTTGAAATTAAGCTGTCAGTCCCAAAAGTAGTGACACTGCACTGTTTATAAAAAATATGATACTCTGGTTAAAAGAAACAAAGCTAAGCAACAAAAAGAAAAACTCTCAAAGGCCATCAAATTGTTGAGAATAAACTCCAAAGCTCTTATCCAGCCTACAGCACTGCCCCTAGCTGCATGAGCTGCCTCCTGGACCTCTTAAGTCTGTCTCCTGTCACTCTTGCCTGTGCTCCTTCTTCCCACTACCTTTATCTTTCTCACCATCCCTCTATCACTTGCTCCCTCTATCAGGGAACTTCCACCAGATAGTCACATGGCTTACTCCCTTAATTTCTTTCAGAGCTCCTGATAAAAGCCCTTCCCTGACTACCCCCTTCATTTTCTAGCCCTTCACCTGCCTTTTACTTTTTTTCTAAAGCATTCCTCTATACCTGACATTATAAAATGTGTATGCTTCTTTATTGTCCTCCTTCTCAATGAAATTTAAGCTTTATTAGGAGAGAGACTTTTTTTGCGAACCAGTGCACTCGCATCACCTGGAACATCGTGTCACATAATAGGTTCTCAATATATACCAAAGGAGTAATACGATGCATTCACTGCTGGGGGCCAAAAGTGATGTAGTAGAATCTTTATATTCTCCATGTGAAGTTACTTAATACTCAGACTTTAGTTGTGATATGGAAAAAAAATCAGCAAGGTATTGCATAGATTATGTAATCAAGTGATAATAATTTTTTAAATCGATGGCATGTATTTGATATAATAACATCCCATAATAGATGACATCTTCTGTATGTTGGAAAACATACAGTTAGGTTATTTATTAAATTTTAACTAGTTATTTCCCTGATAATTATCCTCTACTTCCTATACCACTCTCTCCCCTACCTACCCCATTTGAATGCCTAAGTTCATTGCTTCAGGGGAGGGAGGAATGAGTAAGCAGAAAAGAGAATTCAAGTTTCTTCTGGATGTACACATCCCAAATCTAAAGCCCTTAGGTAGAGGACATACTGAGCATTGATGAAAATGGGAAAAAATCATAAGAATGAGGAACATTTCTTCATTTTCTTGATATTCTCTACACAAAATATCTTCCAAGTTTGAGGGTGGGGAAAAAACAATAGAGTGATACCCAAAATATAGCATAACAAGTATGAGTCTGCTGTCAACATATCAGGCACATTTGTTGGGTCTTCAGTGGCTATACCACAAGTCTGTTCTAATTCCTTTGCATCTTCAAGTCCCCGGGAACTTTGATCAAATCTCTAAGAAAAGGGATAAATCCCTAACTGAGAATAAGTTTCTACTACTCCAGTAGAATGAGGATTTTAAATAAAAATTAAGAGAAAAATAAAAGAACTGTATTTTTTGCACAACTAAGCTCTATATACTGGCTACCCACAATATATATACCCAGTGACAGATTTTCTATGAGAGTAATGAAGCTTACACTTCAGGGTCTCGCTTGCACAAGTCCCTGGGTTCTAGGAGTGCCTGCAGTTCTGGTATGTTCTGGAAACCAGTTTGCACAGAAAACGTTTATCTATACGCATTTCTAGAAAATTGTCTAAAGAGACCTGAAAGGAAATGAATCTGAATTGTTAAGGAGCCAGCTATTTGTTGTGGTTTATGTTTTCATTTAAAAATATATATACTTTTGAACATAATTATAACTACATAATTTCGTATTCTTTTTTTAAAATAAGATCATCATATTGTATAAACTTCAGGTTCCACCTAACCTGGGCCCACCCTTGGATGTGCTTGTATATACATATAACTTGAGAAAAATATACAACAGGCTGATGAGTGTATTGACTTTTGGAAAGTAGCTATGGAAGACCAAGTAGAGAAAGGTTTTTCAAATTTTACCTCTCATATCTTCATAATTATTTACTACATTATGCTTTTTATTTCTTTTTTTAATTCCCTGACAAAGAGAAACAAGATTCTCATTTCTTCAAAATAACTTAGCATCCAGTAAAAACGGCCAAAATAAAACAAAATAAAAAAAGAAACCAAGTGTTTGGCTTTGGCAGTGAAGGAAAAAATACCACGTCTTTCTCTTTTCTTTCACAGCCAAATTTCTATAAAGGAGATTATCATTATTTTTATTTTTAGGTTTTATTGAGGTATAACTTACGTATCATAAAATTTACACATTGTACCAATTCAATGAATTTTTTTAGTGAATTTATGAATGTGTGTAACCAACACCACAATCCATAAATATTCCCATTACTCCCCAGAATTCCCTTGAGCATGTGCCCAGTCTATAAAATAATGATTTTGTAAATCTGTTTTTATTTAAGAACCATTGTCTTAACTTGATCATTTCTTAGTACTCTTCTTACCTCACTCCTTTTGACTTCTGCCATGTCATTCATTGAACCTTTCCTTGCCATGGTTACTAATAACTTTTTTGTTATTAAAATTAATGGATGTTTTTCTACTTTTATCTTGATCCTTCAGCTATCCTTGCCACTGTTGGGAATTCCTTGCTTTATGAAACACTCTTGGCTTTTGTGATGGTGAGTCTACCCAATATCTCTTCTTCCATTTCCTTTCTCCTTACAAATAAGAACTCTCAGATGTGACCATGTGATCAGCTAAAATATATAAATTATCATGGCCATTTGCTTTTGGGGAGGTGATGAGATGTAAGAAGTTAGTTAAGCACTTCTGGGAAAGATTTTGATTCCTGATATAGATGTCCACGCTTCTTGCTTTCCCCACTTTGTCCTTCCTGCCTGGAACACAGTAGCTTATTGAAGTTTCATAGACCATCTCCCCACCATGATAAGAACGGCAAGGCATAAAGGTACAAATTGCTTGGAATATTAAGAGCATCATGTAGACTTTATAACAGCTGTGATCTTCCTTTCTTTGGACTTAAATGAGAGGAAACAAACTTGCATCCTGTTTAAGCCCCTGATATTTTGGTTTTCTCTTACCAATATCTGATTATAATCACTAACTAAAAATAGCTTAGATGGCTTTTCTTATTTTGAGCTTATGAGTAATGGTGCTACCTGGAAAAGTCTTTGGAGAAAAAAATCAAGAATGTTATCTGATGAATTTATTTCTGAGAATATCCTATGATGCGACATCCTCTTCTGTCTTAGAGAAGGCAGTTTTAATGATTGGCCGACCATGGATTTTATGGACCACACTTCCTTACATAAAGACAAAGTGGTGCACTGTGGCAGTAAGCAAGTTTGTTTAGAAAATTAAAGGTACCATTTGCACATTAGGGTTATGGCCCTGGGAGGAAAATATCCTTTAGATATCCAAGATACCAAGACGAAGTTCTTTGTAGAGCTATGCACATTCACGCTTCCTTCCTCTCTCCCTCCCTTCCTCTCTCCCTCCTCCTCCTCCTCCTTCCCCTTTCTCTGTGTGTCTCTGTCTCTGTCTCTTTCTTTCTTTGTCTCCCTCTGTCTCTCTTTTTCTGGGATTCATTATTAAGCCCAAATGAGCATATAGGTGATGACAGAAAGAGAAGACCGAGTTTCATTTTCCTCACTTCGTAATATAGATTCTTTTCATTGTTTTAAGCCAAATAAAACGATATTTTTTGGCTGTTATAAAAATATCAGACAGAAACAAAAGAATAACGAGGGAAACTAAATATTGTGAGAAAAGTTTCAAAACACGGTTTTCGTGTTTATAGTGTGAGGATATGAACAATGTCTAAAATTGTTGATGGGAGTCAAAACTGAAACAAATGCATGGAGGCAACTTAGGGATAACAATATCCTTATCTTTTATTACCATTGTGACCAGTGACACTATTTCCATAAATTTCTCCTAATATAACAATTTTGCTGAAGCCTATTTGGAGTGGAACCTTGTATTAAAGTTAAAATTTTGCTGAGCATTTATTCTTGTGCACCTACCAGGCAGTGAATCAAGGTGGTGTGGTGGGGGACTAGCACTCTCTTTCCATAAAAGTTAACAGATAAGTTGTTGTTTTCACAATTAAAAGTTTTTACAGTAGTTAAAACCCTTCGCTGCATCCTGTATTTTTCTTTGTATCTACCACAAATTGGTTTGTTTACGACCTAGTTTGATAATTAAGGACAGGGACAGTTTTCTTCCTATATGCAGTACAGTCATTATTTGAATGGCTTGCCATACTAATTTTCCCAGGAAATTTTTTTAAATGCAAAACCTAATAAATCTGAAATCCCATTTTCATTAATTATATGGGAAAAGCAACTATCCATAATTAGGCCAGAGGAAATATTTTAAATGAAATTTTGATATTTTTTATTTATCATAAAATCACTCAAAGAAATAGTAATTATATGGGGTGATGCAAGATGTCCCTTAAATAAGTTTTACAAATCTTACAAACATTTTTTCATGTATTTTTAAAATAATGACTTTTTGTGAATGATATCTCTGAAAGAGATTAAGTTTATTATCTTCAATATTTTTCCAAGAAATCAAGTAAGAAAATTTTGGAGTGCAGCATGACCTGGGATTTCCTTTTTTTCCTGTGTAATGAAAGTATGTCTGGACAGTTATTCCAAAAGGCCATTATTTATAGACACCAGCCAACCTTCTTCCACATGATCTTCTAAAGTTCTTCAGGGAAGTCCTGTCAGCCTCAAAAACAGAAGATGCAGCCTTGTCCACGGCTATAAGACTCAGCAGGTTTCGTAACATTTGAACAGAGTGACTCCCTAAGAATTTCAGTTCTGCATTATCTTCTCCCTTTTCAAACATCTTTTTGAGATCTTTAAATAAAGACCATGTACCAGGGTGAATCGCCGTAAGCTCAGCACCTCACTCTTTAATTGAGGCTATCTAATCTAGGAGATCAAAATCCCCTAGAACTTTCTGAACATCAGATACCCAGCCTCAGCCACTTAAGGTGATTTTTTTGGAGCCCCAAACAAATTCAACGCTCCTTCTGACATTTTTCTTGTTTGCACTGATGAACCAGAGATACATCTCATTTTTTTGGCCTGCGTCCACTTGCTTTACTCCTCTAATTTTATACTTAAAAGGTAATTTTCGCTTTATCCTTTTTAGGTTTAATATCTACATATAGTTACCTTTAAAAAAATATTTTTAAGCCTGTTCTTTTGACCATGATGGTGTTATCAGTTGTATAAAAGAAGATTCCGGGCTTCCCAGGTGGCGCAGTGGTTGAGAGTCCGCCTGCCGATGCAGGGGACACGGGTTCGTGCCCCGGTCGGGGAAGATCCCACATGCCGCAGAGCGGCTGGGCCCGTGAGCCATGGCCGCTGAGCCTGCGCGTCGGGAGCCTGTGCTCCACAACGGAAGAGGCCACAACAGTGAGAGGCCCGCGTACCGCAAAAAAAAAGAAGATTCCAAACTGAGAAAACACCAACAAATGAAGGTCCTCATTTAGTTGTCTCATAGGCACTAAGTCTAATCTGTTACTGGGCACTCTGAAGCCAAATGCTCAGTATAGAACACATGTTAACTTTTTTTCTTGTCCCAGCTCTCCCTGTAGTTTCCTACTTAACAATAGTAGGGAAGGGTTGTGCCTATCTTTTTTGAGTCATGACCATCACATACCTTAGGTTTATAAATATTTTCTTCATTAAAAAAATCATAATAGGAAAAAAGTTATGAATATGTTTTTCATAAAATAAAAAATATACAAACCAAGTGAATTGTTTGTATATCTTGGGCCATTTTGATGAAAGAATGGTGGAATGTCAAAGTTTCCTGAAGAGTACATGGAGGAGGGCAGTGGCAAGAAAAATGTAGAATTTTACAATTTAAAGTGGTAGTGTTGCTATTCATGAAATTTCTAAAAATCCCCAACAGAGATAATAATATGAATGGTTACTCCATAAAAAATAAGTCTTCAGCTTATCATGCTAATTATTCTATTTAATAGAGGAAAATATTTGCAATTATCGTATAGCAAACTAGAGAACTGTTAAAATACCAGTCTAGAGGTTACTGATAAAATGCTATGGGTAAGAAAATAATGTGCAAAAATTACCCCCCAAAATCTACAATTCTACTGGAAAGTATATGGAGTGCCCATGATGGAACAGAGTCAGTAAAGGAATACTGAAAGACATAAGGCAAACTAGATCATGTGTACAGGCATACTTCATTTTCTTGCCTTTGGGGATATTGCGATTTTTACAGATTGAAGGTTTGTGGCAACCCTTTGTTGAGCGTCTATCAGCTCCATTTTTTCAACAGTGTTTGCTCACTTCATGTCTCTAAGTCACATTTTGGTATTTCTCAGAATATTTCAAACTTTTTCATTATTATTATTATATTAAGGTGATCTGTGATCAGTGATCTTTGATGTTACTGTTGTAATCGTTCTGGGGTGCCACCAACTGCACCCATATAAGACGGTGAACTTAACTGATAAATTTGTGTGTTCTGACTGCTCTACCTACCAGTCCCCCATCTCGCTCCCTCTCCTCAGGCCTCCCTATTCCCTAAGACACAACAATAACGAAATTAGACCAATTAATAACCCTATGATGGCCTCTAAGTGTTCAAGTGAAGAGTTGCATATCTCTGACTTTAAATCAAAAGCTAGAAATGATTGAGTTTAGTGAGAAAAGCATGTCAAAAGCTGAGATAGGCTGAAAGCTAGGCCTCTTGCACCAAATAGTTATCTAAGTTGTGAATGCAAAGGAAAAGTTCCTGAAGTTATTAAAAGTGCTACCCCAGTGAACACAGGAATGATAAGAAAGTGAAACACCCTGATGATGGAGAAAAGTTTGAGTGATCTGGATAGAAGAGCAAACCAGCCACAACATTCCCTTAAGCCAAAGCCTAATCCAGGGCAAAGCCCTTATCTTCTTCAATTCTATGAAGGCTGAGAGACGTGAGGAAGTTCCAGAAGAAAAGTTTGGAACTAGCAGAGGTTGGTTAATGAGGTTTAAGAAAAGAAGTCGTCTCCATAACATAAAGGTGCAAGGTGAAGCAGCAAGTGTGGATGTAGAAGCTGCAGCAAGTTACCCAGAAATTCTAGCTAAGATAAGTAGTGAAGGTGGCTACACTAAACAGCAGATTTTCAGTGTAAACGAACAGGCTTGTATTGGAAGAAAATGCCATCTAGGACTTTCGTAGTGAGAGAGGAGAAGTCAATGCCTGGCTTCAAATCTTCAAAGGGCAGGCTGAATCTCTTGTTAGGGGCTAATGCAGCTGGTGACTAAATTGAAGCCAATGCTCATTTAACATTCCAAAATCCTAGGGCCCTTAAGAATTATGTTAAATCTACTCTGTGCTCTGTAAATGGAACGACAAAGCCTGGATGACAGCATATCTGTTTACAACATGGTTTACTGAATATTTTAAGCCCAGTGTTGAGACCTAACACTCAGAAAAAAGATTCCTTTCAAAACGCTACTGCTTATTGGCAATGCACCTGGTCACCCAAGAGCTGTGATGAAGATGTACAATGAGGTTAATGTTGTTTTCATGCCTGTTTACACATCCATCCTGCAGCCCATGTGATATTATAAGCACATAATCTGAGAGCCTCTCATTAATAAATGATTGGAACTAATATGAGAATTTAACAAAATGACTATTTACAAAAAGCTCATATGTGATTCCTGCACTAAAATTTAAGAACAATAGCTTATTGTCTTTTCTCTAATATAGCAATTGCCCTAAACTGGCTTCTGATTTCAGTGGACGATTTCAGCTTTTTTTCTGGTGGGTGGACAAGAAGTACTTTTCTTTCTATCTTCCTCCCTCCCTCCCTCCCTCCCTCCCCCCCTCCCTCCGTCCCTCCCTCCCTCCCTTCCTTCCTTCCTTCCTTCCTTCCTTCCTTCCTTCCTTCCAACTTTATTGAGGAATAATTAAAAAATATAATTGTATATATTAAAAAATGTATATATATATGTGTGTGTGTATATTCCTCCCCACCCCAACACACCACAGAGAGAGGACAGAGTGAGCTTGCCAAAGAAACTCAAAACTTTAACACTTTCCTTCATGGCATCCAAAATTCTGTTCCCATTCAGCTGGTGACTGATAAAGGTCCTTGACCCTAACCTACTTTAGTGCTCCTGCAAAGCAGAACATTTACCTTAAGGCCAGGCTATACACCAGGCCAAAAAAATCACTTTTTGCTCTCAAATTGTGTGCTGGGGTTGGGGTGAGAAAGAGGGGTTCTTGAAGTAGGGGAGCTCCTTGAGCACCTCTTAGCAGTTGACTGTTTGATTCCCCCTGCTCTCAGCCTATGCTCTTTCCTCTGTGAACACACTGGGCTACAAAACCAGACCTATGGTGAACCAGGAAGGTATACACCCCATTGGGGAAGACAATTTCAGCCTTCAATGATGATCCCATTAAACCTCACTCTGCTTTTTAAAACATCTTTACTCACTTAGAAACTGAGGCAACTGTTTTGGTAATTTTTTTCTTTATACAGCATCCTGAACTATGTTGGAATGGTTCTTTTCTCATGTCAGGGCATCTAATACTCATCACAGATGTGTCTCAGGTTCTAAAAGAGTGCGAGAGCATGGCTCTCCACTACGGTACTCTGCAGGAGGCTTCTTCCTTGATAATTCTAGGAAGGGCCTAGATTTGTGTAGCACTGTAGTTGTAATCACTCTATGTACATGTGTAAGAGTAATCAACAGAAAGTTTTATAAGCATTTTGATAGGAAGTGCAGATTTCAGATTGGATCTTAAATGAATTTGACTTGGCACTGCACAGAAATCATGGATGCCATGATGATGACTGTTTCTAAATCAGACAGAGGCACTTCTTTTCTCTCCAGTGGAGGGAGGTTTTGCTGCACATTGTTTTTTTATCCACTTACAAACTTCATTTGAATTTCAAATAAAATATCACTGATGTGTTGGCCAAGGCAAATTTCTTTAGTTACTTTTTTATTTTAAAAACTCTAAACTCCTTGAAAAGCTAACATTTCCCTAGGAAGTTTTTTTCCCCCTACTTTCTGAGAAAATTAAGTTCAGTTGTCTTCTCTCTTTTCAAAACTGCAAAATTCCCTCTTCCAGGAGTCTAAACTGATGGCCTTACCTCATATTTTACAGGACATAAAGTCAAAGCAATAACATCAAGCTCCCCATGCCCATCTTCACACCACCAAACCTGCCAGTTTTCTTGACTGAATTCATACCATCTGGTCTGATCCTCTGAAAGGGCATCCCTCCACTGGTGTCTAGATCACATCTCCTTCAAGGGCTTGAATCCTAGTATTTTCCACAGTTCCCTACATCATTCATTTCTTTCTCACTCCTAGATGTTTACCGTCAGTATAATTTTTTCTAATATTCTTCACCTTAAAAATAAAGTATAACAATGATCCCTTAATTGTACATCTTGTTCCAACTGTTACTCCATTATTTAAACTCTTCATAGCAAAACTTCTGCGAAGACTTGCCTATGCTCACCTTTTTACTTGTTCTCCTCCTGTATACCCTTCAACCAGTGCAAATATGGCTTATACTCTACCTCTGTTCTAAAAATGTCCATAAATTTTTACTTACTACAGAGTTAAGTTTCCTGTTAAAAGATCAGCGGTTTAAAGAAAGCTATGCATGAATATTTTGTACAGTTCCTAAATACTAAGCACTTTACAATTTAGTCTGGCAAAATGTCTCCCTTTGTGAAATTTCTTTTTTTCAAGAATTTACTAAATGTTGTCCTTAAAAATTTCATCTTTATTTCAATTTACACTTTTTATTGCACTTTTATTAGAAGCAGCTTACCAGAAGCACAGCATTGAACAAAACAGTCAAAGAAACGATGAAAGAAAGAACATTTTTAAAAGGTCACGAATAATGGAAGTTCCTCAGCATGAATCACAAAATAAGCAGAGACTTGCAAAACCAAGGGAGCTGAATTATTTCGACTGATACGATAAACATTACCAGAATTATTATGGCTACTAAAGTTAAAGATTTTATCATGGATTTTTGAAATAATAAAAAATAGTTTTCTATTTTTTGAAATAATTTTAGATTTATAGAAAAGTTCCAAAGATAATACAGAGTTTCCACATACCCCTCACTCAGTTTCCCCTAATGTTAACATTTTGTATTACTTTGGTATATTTGTTAAAACTAAGAAACCAACGTTGATTCTTTACTATTAACTAAACTGTAGACTTTATTCAGATTTTATCACTTTGTCCACTAGTGTCCTTTTTCTGTTCCAGGATTTTGTCCAGGATACCAAATTGCACTTAGTCACCATGTCTCCTTAAGCTCCTCTGTTCTGTGATAGCTTCTCAGCCTTTCCTTGTCTCCTATGACCTTGAAAGTTTTGAAGAGTACTGGCTAGGTGTTTTGTGGAGTGTTCCTCAATTTGGGGTTGTCTGCTATTTTCTTCATGGCTATACAGAGGTTATGGTTTTTTTCTTGTAGCATACTGGAGGCATATGATATCAATGTGACTTTCATTCTGGTGATATGAACCACCAACACTTGGTTAAGTGGTACAGGATTTCTTTACTGTAAAGTTATTCTTTTTCTTCTTTTTATATACTATTTTTTTAACACAAGACACTAAATCCACCCATACTCAAAGTGAGAAGGGAATCAAAGTCCATCTCTTGACAAAAGGATTATCTACTTATGCTATTTGGAATTATTCTGTAGGGGGATTTATCTCTTACCCTCAGTTTATTTATTTGTTCATTTATTTATATCAGGATGGACTCATGGATCTCTATCTAATACATTAGGCTGTGATGTCATACCACATTATTTGGGTGCTTTGTTTTTGTTTTGGTTTTGGTCAGGTTGTTCCAGCTTTGGCCATTGGGAATTCTCAGTTGTTCCATGTGACACTTTGATATACCCTCATCCCTCTTCCTTGCTATCTGGAACTACAGGATACTCCAGGTTTATCTTGAATATACCCTGCCTTGAAGGGACCAGTATAGTTTTTATCAGACATTTCTCCAAGGTTCCCTGGTGCCTTTTATTGCAGAATGGTATTAGAAATCTGGGTGCTTGGTGGTACTCATTACTTCTGGGGTGTCACTGCTGCCAGGGCCTCTCACTGGAGAGAGCTATGAAATATATGTCAGTATACTGACCCATGTATACACACATTTCTATAATTATTTCTGCATTTATCCACTTTTATATAAATTATGCTAACCAAATAGTGAATTCATAATGATATCTCCAACTCTAATTCAGTACTGCAGAGTTTGTCTAACTTTTACTCCTTGCATATCTATAATTTCCCCCCTCTGACAATAAGAAACCTGGTTTTCACCATCCTTCATCCATTTACTTATTTATTCAACCTGAGACATATATGTAAAGCAGATTTAGTTAACCTGAATTGTTGTGAGAAACAAATTTGCCAACTAGAGTACAGTTTTTATATACACTTCTTTTGTCTTTAGCCTTACAGTTGCCCTCCAGAACACCATTTGACAAAGTTATTTAGCTGACTTCTTTTCCTCTCACTTGCTTCAGTGAGGTTATGTCATACATTTATAACAGTTCCATTTGTCATAGTGTGTATTCCATTCTGAGATCCCCTGACATCCTGGTTGAATTTCTTTTAGTTTGCATATATTAAAGTTTACTCTTTTTGATGTACAATGCTGTGAGTTTTGACAAATGCATTGAATCATATATCCACCACTCCAGTAGCATATAGAGTAGTTTTATCACCCTAAAATTCTACAGGGATTTTTTTGAGAGGGAGCTACTGTGAGATAGCTCATGGAACAAAACCTTCCCCCCAAATATTTGGTTTTATCTGATGATGTTAAGTTAAATTTATTTCCATATTTCTAAAAACATTAAAAAAGAAGTTCAGATACACTTGCTCACTAAGAATTCATAAGTATAAGCTTTTAAACAATGTTCATGAGTGTGACTACCAATTACCACTTACTAATCTCAGAGGATAACATCTGAGACCCAAGCCTTGTCTCTTACTTAGAGAGCAACACACTGTAGAAAAGAGAGACTACTCTATATGATCCAAGATTTTAATAGGATGTATCATTGATCTCAGTCCTTCAGAGTGATGATTGTACCTATCAGCTGAGAAAGATAGTCCCTAGAATATCTGGGTCATTATAGCTTTGTAGCAGAGTAATCAAAAGAACCAGTTACTCAGGCTCAGCTATAATTTGAATTTGATTCTAGACAGAGATTCATAAGCAACAACCTTTTCAGCTAATACCACCCAGATCAATGGGTAGCTGAGGGTAGAAGTACTGTCCATTCCACAGCATGTACTGTTTTAATATTTTGTATTTTATTTTTTGTTTTTCTTTGGTTCACTGCTGTTGTTGTTTTGTTTGTTCTCCTCGGAGGCGTACAATTCAGTTTCAGGGGCTTGAGTTGCTAACATACCTGCCATATAGCTGACAGAAGTCCAAGGTGAGACTATAGCCACCTTAATAGATGAAAGGTGACTCTTAAATGTCATGAAAGAATCTTGAGATGTAGGTTCTTAATTTCTGTTGTCAACTAAACCAAATTACCATGAACCAAAACAACTATTTGTTGCAATAATTTAGTTGTAAATTTTATGTGAGCCCCTACTCTGCACCTTTTTAGCTCAATGACTTTGGAAAGTTAACTTCTTTTAACAGGAAGACAGGAAACGTAACGGTTTTTATGTAGAACAGTTGAGAAATTACACTTCAGTATACTTGATAGTGTTTATGTGTATCTTATTTCCATAGATGGTTGCTTACATAATGGGGTTAGAGATAAAGAGGCTGCTAAAGCTAAGAAAGAAAAATTAACATTATACTTTGAATAAAGCAGCAGGATAGGAAACTGCCCAATCCCCTTCAAATGAAAACATCCAAAACCCCTAGTTCTCCCCAGAACACAGCTTGAGACTAGTGTACTAAGCTCCTTGTGAACCTGGTCTGTCATATATCCATCTCTGAACTCTCCCTGTCCAGTGAAGAAATATATATTAAGTGCTCCATAAGACTTTGCTAACTAAATCTAAAAATCTAAACCTCTCATTTTATTGTTGAAGAGACTGAAGTCGAGGTAAATTATGATAGTGAAGTTCATAGAAGTTGATCACAGGATGGCTAAGATCCAGTCTATTGTAAATTTATTGATTATTCTTTTGGCTCACAACATGGTAGAATGAGCACTGCTGAAGGTTGCTTTTGGACTAACAGAACTCACCAAAATTTTTTTGGCCTGCCATTTAACAATTAGGTTCCATTATATATTTTTTTCCATCTCTATTCTTTTCCACACCTGTCCTTTTAAGGAATGGCTGCCAGAAGATGTCTTTTTAAAAGTATAGTTTGGCATCTGTCACAATTTAATGCAGTTAAATTCTGTGCATAATTAGGAGACAATTATAATATTGCATAAAGGCTACGAGGGCCTACACAGAACTGTCCTGTAGAAATTCCATATTGGAATGAAAACAATTGATGTTGAAAAATTAAATTTAAAGGTGCAGTTTTGCCTGCTTATTTGATAGAATTGTTAGCTATGCCCGCCATCTCATGGAAGGCTGAAGAAATATTGTATTGCTCTCTTCTGTATGCTAATAGGAGCAATATTTGCATAAATTAAAATTGTAACAATTACTTCCATTTTCTGGGACCTACACTACCAGCTGGATTTCCACCTATAATCATAACTTTATTTTTCAAATTAATTGACTCCCTATCTATCTATCTATATCAATCTATCTGTCTATCTTTTTTTTGCGGTACGCGGGCCTCTCACTGTTGTGGCCTCTCCTGTTGCGGAGCACAGGCTCCAGACGCGCAGGCCCAGCGGCCATGGCTCACGGGCCCAGCCACTCCGCGGCATGTGGGATCTTCCCGGACCGGGGCACGAACCCGTGTCCCCTGCATCGGCAGGTGGACTCTCAACCACCGCACCACCAGGGAAGACCTATCTGTCTATCTTAATCAAGTCCAACCTTTCTCTTTAGAGGACTTTTACTCCTCCAAATGGCAAATTATCGAAGTAGTCTGGGGACTTAACGTGGTTCATAGTAGTTGGGGGTGGTTTCATCAGTCAGGGTTCAGACAGAAAAACAGAAACACCGGGGGTGATATGCATATAACAGGTGACTTATAATAGGGACCTGATAGTATGTAATTGTGGGAGCTGGTTAAGCAGTCTTCATAAGGCTTTTTTTTTTTGTCTTTGCTTTAGGCGCTGGAGCCCGAAGTCAGCACGGCATTCAGGAAGGAGAGATGGATGTGAAGTGGGGAAAGCAAGGATAGACTGGAAGCCATGAGGAATAGCTTGGAACCCACAAGGACAGACTGGAAGTCGTGTTGATCTTTCACTGCCCTAACCTCCAACTTTGAGGACATGAGTGCCCTGCAGGAGAAGTGGGCACTCTTTTTTATGGAGCTGGTGAAGCTGAAGGAAGATATGAGGGGATGCTGGTGCAGCTGTGGACCTGGCTGCTGCCTCACACTAAGGTAAGCCAGATCAGTAATAATGTGCCCGTGACCCTACTTTCTGAGCACAAAACAAATAAGGTTACTATTTTACCTTTGGCTTCCAAATCTCTCTCCAAATGCCTCTTACAGCACAAGCAAGAAATGTTAAGAAATGTTCGGCGTCTTCTATGCTTTTGAAGTCGATGTCTTCTCTTGAACTTTCCATGGCTGTGCTTTGACTTTCTTGCCTGGCGTGGCTGGGAGTACCCCCATCGCCAGTACCGTCACCATTTCTGATCGAGCTCATTTCAGCGTCTGAGCAGGCCTCCCTCCCTGCCTCCGCTCCAGAACGCTCCTCAGAGCGATGGGACAGGCTTCTGTTCTCTAAGTCTGGTAGGCCATATGTGCTGCTCATGTTGTCAGACATCTTTAATGATGCATGCTCTAGTCGGTCTGGAGTGAGTAAAAGTCGTAGAAGCCTGTGGAAGGGAGTAGGCCTGCCCCGGGTGAGACAGGCCGGCAGCAAAAAAGGTAGGCCTAGCGCCAAGACGCCAACCAAGGAGGCCAAAGGTGAGGGGCAATTTCTGGTTGAGGCAGTTTCAAGTATGGGAGCTGGTGAGGTTGAAAAGACTTTGTCCCATCTCGAGTCTCGCGGTATTTTGAGACTGCTTAGAGTTTTCCAGAACCTGGAGAGTTCGACCCCAAACCATTTGACATTGTCTGCTGCTGTGCATACCTATTGAAGACTGAAACATACTGTGCTTTGGAAGACATTCCAAAGTGATTCACAGCAAAAGTGATCTTCCTTAGGCAAAGCAGTTACCATAAGACTCTAAGTGCTTTGTTTGAACATAACATACATTATGAAATGAAGAAATAGGCAAAAGCAATGAAAGATTGCTAAGGTCCCCAAGCTAGTGAGTTCCTGACATACAAGAAATATCTTCAGCAAATCAAGCAGCTTGAGGGAAACCTTGAGAGCTCTAATTGGTAGAAATGGCATAGGGATGACATAAAATACACGATGACTAGTTCATTACATTTTAGATTAAAAAATGAATACTTTTTTTTAGTATGGGTAGATCCCAAATATTGAATTAGACATACTTCTACTAAAAAAATTCATTATTTATCTGAAATGCAAGTTTAACTGTGTCGTGTATTTTTATTTGTTATATCTGGCAGACTTTCTTAGTGAGAAGAGTAGTTTATTCCTTCAATGTAATCAAAGCTGAAATCAACTGGTCAATTTAAAGTAGACATTGAAATGAGTAACTACTTCACCAATTTGAGATAGAAGCACAACCTTTTTTCTCTTTCCAGTAGAGATTCTATATATTTATTTGGAGTTAATTCAATTTAAGACACTTAAGGAACACCAACACAATTTTATGAAAAAAAATCTGTGATGTTATAGAACTATCAAAATATTTTAAATATCTCCCAAAATATGTCAGAGGCTTTTTGGGGGCTTTTAGGGAAAAAAAGGCAGCTCTTTTAGAGGCAGTTAATTGGCATTGCTGTATTAACTTCAGAGCTTCTCCAAATGAATTATCTAAGATGATGTCAGTAAATGTTTGAAGGGCTACAGTAAACTGCTGACTAAAAATGCCGGAATGAGGAAAACAAGATTTCCCTCAGAGTAATTGCAAGATCAATGTAAAATTGATTAAACATAGAAGCATAAAGTCTTCTAAAGAGAGAGAATGGTTCCAAGGCTAATAGTAATGGTAAGACACATAAAAGAATATTCATAGCAATTTGTAAAGAGTAGCACAGCAACCTGAAAACCACCTGAGAGACCATCAAGAGTAGCATGGATAAGTAGACTAGCATATACATTTCTATAATGGAATAATGTAAAAAAGTGAGAACTGATGAATTTAAACTAAATACATCAACATGGATGGATCTTAAAAACACAATGATGAGTCAAAACACAAGTGACAGAACAATGGTTAATAATTTCATTTTCATACCTATCTTTATAATTTTCTTATGTAATAAGACTATTTTAAAAGGCAAGAAAACAATTGACTCACAATTCAGCATAATGATTACTTATGGAGGAAAGAAGGAAGTTAAGATCTGGTAGAGAGGAAGCTCCAATAATTCTTGGTAATATTTATAACTAACTGTGGATATAGGTATGTTGTTATTCTTTTAATTATTTATTGCCTGGCTTACACATTTGTGTATCCTTTTCTATGTATTATATATATTGCATAGTAGTTTTTTTTAAAGAGATAATGTTCTTTCACAAGGGTCTTGCTCGGCCATGGAGTTCAAAAACAGGAAAACCAGAGTATCAAACCCTAGTATGCCCATCCTGGCATTGTCCAGGAGAAGAAGCCTTATTAATTGGCTTTGGAAATGTCTCATTGCAAGGAGCAGTTCCATTGTTAGAGGTTCTGTCAGGTTATTTCAGTCTGATGCTATTGTATTAGTTTGACTTTTTTCTACATGCTCGTTAAACAAACTTTGGCTATGAATTAGCTTTTCATTTAATTTTCATTTAAGTTTGCTTTGAATTAAATTAATCCATTTGGTATATTTCCATTCCCATTCATTCATTTATTCACCACAAATTTATTTAGCACTTCTATGCACCGTGTACTGTTCTAGGTCCTGACAATACAGTGGTGAATAAAAGTGTTAATCCCTTCACTCATGGAGTTTATAGTGGAAAAAAGAGACAATAGACAAGTCAATATAGAGATAGAGCATATGAGGCAGTGGTGAAATGTATAAAGGGAAATAAAGGTGTGGAGAGAAATAAAGGTGTGTAAGTAGGTATAGACTGGAGGTTGTTATTTTAGATAGTGCATTCAGGAAAGGTCTCCTTTATGGGGTGACATTTAAGTAGAGGGCTGAATGAAAAGAGAAATGCAGCATGCAAATACCTAGGATAAGAACATTCCTTATACAGTGACATTGAGTGCAAATGCTCTAAAATTGTAGGACAATATGAGTGTTCATGGAACTTCAGGGAGGCCACTATGTCTGAAACAATGCAAGTAAGCACTAGGGAGAGTGTCAGGCAATGGGACTGAAAGAAACAAAGGCCAATTAAACAGAGCCTTGTTATCCATAATAAATAATTTTTATTTTTATTTCATTCTATGTGTACTGGAAAGCCTTTAGAAGCTTGTGAACATGGCAATTGCATTATCTGACTTGCTTTTTAAAAAGATGATACTGGCTGCTATGTGGAGAATAGAATGGGGTAGCAAGAGAGAGCAGAAGTACTAAAATATTGATCTAATCCAGGTGAGAAATTAAGGTGGCTTAACCTAGGATGAGGATAGTGCATGTCGTGAAAACTGGTTAGGTTTGGAATACATTTTGAAAGTAGAAATTACGACATTTACTAATGAGTTGAATGTGAGTGTGAAGTGGATTAGTCAGGCTACTAGCAAGAAGCACATGTCTCTTGGGCAGTTTTAAGCAGTTCAATAGGTGGTTTTTTTTGCAAAGGTGAGAGAAGGCTGTAGGGAAATCACAAGGGAACAATCAGGATGTCAAGGATATTATGAACAGGAAGATATTATACCCTTAGGCCTAAAGGTGTGGAGGAGAGAGAGCAGTTATCAAAAGACCTGAGACGGAAAGGGCAGTGTGGAGAGTCTGACTTGACAGGAGCTATCATTAGCCATCCTTCAGAGCACCTGCAGGGCACGAGCCAGGGAAACATATCCCCCAGATTAATTTTTCTCCCTCTGCTCTCCTGATGGTACTTCCCGCTGAGTCATGTGAAGAAGGTAAGATTTTATATCCTGTAATTTTACTGACTTTATTAGTTCTAACAGTGTGTGTGTGTGTGTGTGTGTGTAGTCTTTAGAAGTTTTCATATACTGTATAAGATCATGTCATCTGCAGGCAGATAATTTTACTTCTTCCTTTCCTATTTGGATGCTGTTTATTCATTTTTTATTGCCTAATTTCCCTGTCTAGGAGTTCCAGTACTATGTTGAATAGAAGTGTCAAGAGTGGGCATTCTTGCCTTTTTCCTGATCTTAGAGAAAAAGCTTTCAGTTTTTCACTGTTGAGTGTGATGTTAGCTGTGGAATTTTCATATATATCACCTTTATTATGTTGAGACAAATTCCTTCTATAACTAGTTTGTTAAGAGTTTTTATCATGAAAGGGTATTGAATTTTGTCAAAAGTTTTTTTGCATCTATTGTGATCATGTGATTTTTATCCTTCATTGTGTTAATATGGTTTATGACATTGATTGATTTGCTTATGTTGAATCATCCTTGCATCCCAGAGATAAATCCCAGATGTTCATGGTGTATGATCCTTTTAATGTGCTGTTGAATTTGGTTTGCTAGCTTTTTGTTGAGGATTTTTGCATCTGTGTTCATCAGGAATATTGGCTTACAGTATTCTTTTCTCATTGTGTCTTTGTCTGGATTTGGTATCAGGGTAAATAACGATGAAATATTCAAAACGGAAATTAAGGAAACAATCCCATTTACAATAGTATCAAAACAATAAAATACTCAAGAATAAACTTAACCGAGGAGGTATAATGAAAGCCATAGAACATTAATGAAAGAATTTAAAGAAGACACAGATAAATGGAAAGACATCCCATGTTCATGTATTAGAAGACTTAATATTGTTAAAATGTCCATACTACCCAAAATGATCTACAGGTTCAATGCAATTCCTATCAAAATTCCAACAGTCTTTTATTCAGAGGTGGAAAGACCAAACCTCAAGTCCATATGGGGAGTTCTAGAGATCTATTTACAACATTGGACCCATAGTTAACAATACTGTATTTTACACTTGAAGATTGGTCAAGGTAGATTTATGTTGTGTTCTTACTAAAATAAAAACACATAAATAAAAATTTTTTAAATTAAATTTCAAAAAAGGAGGAGAATAAATCTGGATGAGCAAATATAAGCTACCTGGTCCCTGGAGGGTAAATACGAATCAATGATAACTCCTAAGTGTTTTCTAGGAACAGTAGGTGAATGGCGGTGAAATTTACTAAAATGAGGGCTAGGTATGGCGATGGAGGAATCAAGAGTCTGTTTTATTTATATCAAGTATAAAAATGCACACTTAACACTGGGAAAATAGAAATATTGAGTTGACAATTGGATACAGATGTCTGGAGTTTATAGGAGAGATTATAAATATAAATTTGGAAGTCATTAGCCACTGAGAATAAAGTATATCACTTAGGGAGTGAGTACACAGTGAGAAGAGCAAAGATCTGAGGATTAGGTACTGGAACACTCAAATATTTATTTTAGTAAGAAAAGGCAAATCCAACTATATGGAGCAGAAAGAGTGGCCAGTTATGTAGGAGAAATACATGAGAACATGAAGAAAGTGTAGAAACTATTTTACAAATGAAGCATTGATCAACTGTGCCAAATACTGCTAAGAGGTTAAGATAAGGCCTGAGAACTGACCATTGGATTTGGTAACAGGAAGGTAACAAGTCATTTGCGACTTGTTACCTTCCTGTTACCATACATTACCACAATGTTACATGCTAGTGACAATGATTTAGTAGTATGGGTGAAAACTGATAATGCAGTGAAGATAGGAGAAGCTTTAGGAGGAAAGCCTTAAATAGGGGAGACGGAATAGGATTCAATGCACAGATAGAGGAATTGTAACAGGAGGGGAGACAAAATATTTAGTACAGAGGGAAGTAGGTTGTTAGATCTGGTGGTGGAAGAATGTGCACACTCTTGTAGTTGCTTCCATTCTCCCAGTGAACAAAGAAGGAAGGATATCAGCTATGAATGAGGGAGATTAAAGCTGTGCTGGATCTTTGAGGCAAAAAACTTGTGAAATAGTCAACTCAGAAAATGGGAGAATGAGTCCAACAGGGATATGGAGAATAGTTGCCTGGAAGAAGAGAGGGTCCACTTGTGGTTTCATACCCTAAAGGTAAATAAGATAGCATGATTATTGTTTTTCTCTAACTATTTTATTTTATTTTTTAAATTTTTATTTATTTATTTATTTTTTGCGGTATGCAGGCCTCTCACTGTTGTGGCCTCTCCCGTTGCGGGGCACAGGCTCCGGACACGCAGGCTCAGCGGCCATGGCTCACGGGCCCAGCCGCTCCGCGGCATGTGGGATCTTCCCGGACCGGGACACGAACCCGTGTCCCCTGCATCAGCAGGCGGACTCTCAACCACTGTGCTTCAGGCGGACTCTCAACCACTGTGCCACCAGGGAAGCCCATAACTATTTTAGACACTTGAGGACAGAAGTAGAGTAGGCAAATACCTGGATTCAACTAAATTCTGAATTTTTTGCTGGTTGAGGATAATGGAGAGTTGGGGGGCAAAGGAGCTTAGATTCTACATAATGAAATTATTATAATAATGAACCTTGAAATTTAACTATAAAAAAAACCAATTGAGGGACTTCCCTGGTGGTCCAGTGGGTAAGACTCCATGTTCCCAATGCAGGGGGCCCGGGTTCGTTCCCTGGTTGGGGAACTAGATCCTGCACACCGCAATAAAAGATCCCACATGCCGCAACTAAGACCCGGCGCAGCCAAAATAAATAAGTTAAAAAAAAAAAAAAAGACAATTGAGAACAAGAGGGGGAAGAGGAAAAGGGCAAATTTGATAGGGTCAGCAGATTGGAGGTCCCAGTGGAGTCAGCTTTTGATGGGATCAGCAAGTGTGTTCAACCATAGAGGAACTAGAGTTCCCTTTTGCTTCACTACTTTATGGCCTGTAAGTATATATGAAGTTTGGGAGAACAGGGTGACCCAGAGCCCTATAATCTGTACCCAAGCTATTAAAGCAAAAGCAATTTGATTAAAAGATTAAAGTAATTCACTCTAAGATATGGCTGACTGATAAGCTTAATTTTCCCAGAAGCTATTTCCTTAATATAAGAGGAACTTCCTACTCTAGGACAGATATTTTTTTAGAAGAAACCTTCCAGAGCCATTTGAATACCCCAGGAAATTATTACAACTACTCTTACCGACCAGCGATGTGTCAGCCTGATTCTGAAAGTGGCAAAGAGGGGCCTTTATCTGATTGCCTCACTGGGTTTGGGGATGCAGGAGACAGTCATTTCTAAAATGACCCCTGTCACATAATGGGCTTGTCTTGTTTTCTGCCCTCATGGATGTAACACCCCCTTGAGGGAGACAGATTTGTAAACCAGTATCATGAAATGAAGTCCATACCAAGATTAATAGAGATTTTTCTATGAAGATTTCATAAGATTCTGGCAAAACTTACATGTAAATGTGCTTCCTAGATTTTAGAATTACCTTTTCAAAATTTTAGGAAGCCCAGAAACTTCAGGATGCCATTTGGAGCCAAAGAGAGAAAAAAAAACTTTATATTCTAGAACAAATTCCATTATAAACAAATAATTAAAATAGCTAAATGTATGCTAATCGATTATTATCAGAGGGTCCTAGAGTGAAAGTAGAGTGACAGGAGAGACTGTTTTGGTGTAGACATAGAGTTTAGATGGGTTTCCAGGAAAGGTATTTGAGCATAACATGGAAGGAAGAACAGTGTAGCAGCACACAGCCACGTCACATGAGTTTTCTTCTGGGCCCTTGTGTATGTGTGCTCACACTCCTCTGCCTCATCCTCATTCTGCCTCAGGCCCTTTTCTGTGTGGAATCTGGCAAGGAAGCAGTTGGAGATTAACACATGGTCTGTGGCGGGAGGGAAGAGATGGCATGACATATTTTGGGAAATAGAAAGTCTTGGTATGATTGGAGCACAGAGTCAGCATAAACAACAGGCCAGCCTGTAATGTGGAATGCTTTATTGCAGCAATTCTCAAACTTTTTGGCCTCAGAACTCCTTTGCATGCTTAAAAATTATTGTGACTCCCAAAGTACTTGTACTTATGTGATTTACATCTACTGATATTTGCCCGTACTAGAAATGAGAGCTGAGAAATATTTAACTATTTGTTAATTTATTATTTCAAACAAGAATAATAAATCCATTACATATTAACATAAATAATATATTTTTATTAAAGGTAATTAATTTTTCCCAACAAAATAAATTTAATGAGAAGATTGGCATTGTTTACAATATTGCATTTTTTAATTGTCTGGTTTAATAGAAGACATCTGGATTCTCATATTTGCTTCTTCAAGCAATCTGTTGCAATATCACAGGTTATTCAGTGTCTGGAAAACTCGACTGTACATTTGTGAGACAATGAGGACCAAAAAGGCAAATAACAGTTTAGGATTATCATGAACATAATTTTGACCTTTCAGATCTACTAATAGGGTCTCAGGGACCCATCCTCACTCCCCATGAGTCCCCATGCATACTTTGAGAGCTGCTGCTTTCTTATAAAGGCATATAGAGAACAAGTTGGATTTTATCTAGTAGATGATGCATAGAAACAAATAATTTAAGCAAGGATTGGATTTGCATTTAAAATGATTACTCCCAGTGGGGGAAATAAGTTGGATAAAGGCAAGGTTAGATGTTTGGAAACTAATTAAATTTGAATAATTTCTCACATTCTGTCTAGTGTAGGACTCTTTTACAAACACATGTGTAATACTGGTTATACTTTTTAATGTGTTTAGTTTCCTCTACTTAAGAGTAAGTTACTTGGAAGTAGGTACTGCTTTTGATTCATCTTTATAACTACAGCTTTTAGTCGAGTATACAGAGTAGGAACCCAGTAAAGATTTGTTAAAAATAAATGAAAGAACTAACTAAATGGCTGTCAGACTATTGCAGATAAATGATGATCTAGTCTTCAACTTAAAGGCAGTGGCAACAAAGATGGAGTAGATTCGAGAGATATACGCAATTCACTGTTGACTGACTGGAAATGCTGTTGACCTACTTATTGGATAAGGACTGTGAAAGAAAGATAAGGAACACCATTATTTCTGTCATCTACCTTATGTGACCCTGATTGAGGGAGGATAGGAGATAGAATGGGGTGGGGTTTGAAGGGGTGATTTCTGGTTTCATTTTGAATATGATGAATTGCAGATGCTTGTGGGATTTGGGCCTCTCGTAGCACCTTAAGCGGTTTTAAAGCTACATAGTATCTTATTTAAGCCAAGATCACAGTATATTCTAATATTTGTTTTCAGTGCTTTAATATTTTAGTATTTGTTTTTAATACTTTTGATGTTTTAGTGTATTTTTAATGTCTTAGTATTTTAATATTTAATCAGAATTCTTGGATTTTTGCTGTCCTAAATTTCCGGTTCTATTCGTGGATGCTGAGTTACTGCCAAACAAGTGGGATTAATTTGTCTGTTGCACAGTGGCTTCTTTTCAAATTCACTACTTCTAAATTTCATCCATAATGTGGGAAGTTGAACTACTCCTACAGCTCTGTGAAGGAATCTGCTGACCCCGCATGTGGTAGAAAGCAGGAGACACAGTATCTGACTTATTCACAGAAACTGATGAGATCGCTTGTCACCATCCTCCTACTTTACAATCCCCAACTAGGGTTGATGACACATTTAAAAGTATGCCTATCAGCAAGCATGGATTTTTGTAATTCACAATTCACTAAATAGACATCATGTGATTGAAAATAAAGAAGCATCATGCAAAGAATGTGTTGTGAACAACTTAAAATGAATTCAGAATGTAACAAAACAATCTGGCTTCATGTTTTCAAGAGAGTAGCCCCAACAGACAGGGAAGAACACTTCAAACACTAAAGTGATTCAGTTCTCATGTCCTTTATTGCTGCTCATCTTTCCATCTGGCCAGAGTTGCTATTTTATCCAGTACTTTCCTGTTTAGTACCATCCTGCCTTTACATTTTGTTTCCAATCTACTCTGCAAAGCTAATTGTTGCCCTGTCCCAGGAGAATGTGAATAATTTTAAAGTTAGAAAGGGAAGCATCTGCATAGATAGAAAATAGCAGTCATTTCATTATAATTAGTCTATCTGTCTGTCTTTTACTTATGCCAGAAATGTATCAATATCTTCAAAAAATGAATGACTACCACCTGCCTAAAACCTGAATGAAGCCCCCCAACTCTAATTATTTTATTTTCTTCAAATTAAAACAAAATCTGGTCAGTGAAAGTTTGAGCTCTGGTATATATCAGACACTTCTACTGGTTGCATAATTCAGTGAGTTACAGAAAGTGTACCATTCAAAAAATATATATATATATATAGTTTTGAAAAATAAATTATCTTTGATTTTCATCAATTATTAATTGTACATTAATAAAGCACATAGTCAACATAGAAAACTGAATATCCATGCATCTCGCTAGAAATATTTATATAATTTAAGTGAATAGCAGAACATTACTTCTAAAGATCTGTAAGATGGATATCCATGATAATGTGTGAAATAAAGCTATAAAACAAAAATACAAAAAGATTCTGGTATAATCTAATGGAATTCTTACCCTTGCCCATGATAGAGAATTAAGCACAATAAATTTAAAAGTAATCGAAGGTATATTTTATTAAACATATTATTGGGAGTAGTGCCACTATTTATTTCTCTTCTCATTTACACGCAGAGGGGAATTTCTACTCTTCTCTGTTTTTGGAAAACTTCTGCCTTTACTCCTAATGTGATAATTCAGACTCTGAAACATATGGCAGGCCACATTTCACTGCTGAGCAGACTCACTGCTCACATGTGACACACCATTTTGCTCTCTTGTCCAAACTTTTGCCTCAATGCTCAGACATGGTGAGCACTCTTGGGCTTCTTCTCAACATACGATAAGCATGTATGGACAGTGATAAGGGCCTGCCTTTAATAGAAATGCTGGCCATCCTTCTTGCTAGTGTTTTCTTTCACCACTGAATCTGTGTGTTAGTTGGACCTGGTATCCTTGTCTACGCACTGTTTGGGTACATAGACTCACTGCTCTGCAGGTCACATCAACTCTGTTTCTCTGTTTTTTTCTTCTCCCTTCCTCCCACCAACCCATCCACTTTCCATGAATATTCAGTTCAAAGATTTAGATTTTGGGTGAGTTAGGAGATACCCACTTCAGCTTCCAACTTTAACCATGTTTTCTAGTCCAGCTTTTCTGGAGAATGTTGTTATGGGGATCGGGAGAATACTGGTTATAAAGTGCTTTTAAAATTAATGAATCCATTTAATGGGGAAAAGGGTGAATGGTAGGATTTGGTTGCTTGGATTCAGTTTTATAAAATGCAAAGGAGAGGGCTAGAATACATGATTTCAATGGCCAATTTTAGCCAAACACAAGCTGAAGCTGTGAAGCAACATGGCTGATGTTCTTTCTTTTTTGTTTGTTTGTTTTGGCCGTGCCATGTGGCTTGTGAAATCTTAGTTCCCAGACCAGGGATTGAACCCTGGCCCTCAGCAGTGAAAGTGTGGATTCCTAACCACTGGACCACTAGGGAGTTTCCTGATTTTCTTATATGGTCTCTAAATAAACCCTAACGTCAATTTCATAAATAAATAAATAAGATTACAGATGTAGTTTAATATCATATTCTTTGAAAAAAAATGTATGGCTTTCCATGGTGACTACTTAGAAAGGTAGTGCTCATTTGGAACAGAAAGTATTTAGTGAGTTTGTTAAAAATTAGTACATATTGTCATTCATTTTAGTTACACCATTTATATCCCAAGGGGAAGTCATTCAAATAGCATGTGTTCATTACTGAGTGAGCGGTAAAGACAGTTATAACCAAAGAGATCCAGAATAGGGAGGGGTCCCAAAGGTGTGGGCAGCTGGGAAACAACTTGAAAGAGTTGAAAGAAAGAGACGTTGAACAACTGGCAAAGGTTAAAAAGCCACAGGATTGAGAATACACAAAGCTTGTTTCTTTTAGAACACGAACAGATACATTTTCATCAGGCTGATGCTTCAATATAAGGACAGTAATAAAAATCATTTGAAGATGAGATTGTCCAATGTTTGTTAAATATTCTTGAAGCTATAGAAAGACAATGCACTGTTACTCAACACAAATGTTTTAAGTGCATGATCATGGAACATGATTTTCCTGAGTGATGAAGTCCCTTTTCATATGAACAGGGGAATTGTGGTAGGCAGAATAATGCCTCTTCCCCCAAACCTGTGAATATTGTTAACTTAAATAATAAAAGGGAATTTGCAGATGTGATTAAGTTAAAGATTTTAAGATGGGGAGATTATCCTGGATTATCCAGATGGACCTTGCAAGAGAGAGGCAGGAGGGTCAGAGTCAGAGAAAGAGACACAATGGTGGAAACAGAGGTCAGATATGTGGGGCCATGAGGCAAGGGATGTAGGCAGCCTCTAGAAGCTGGAAAAGGAAAATAAACACATTGTTCCCTAGGGCCTCCAGAAGGAATGTAGCCTTGCCTACTCATTTTAGGCTTCTGACTTGCAGAACTATAGGATAATAAATCTGTGTTGTTTTAAGCCAATAAACTTGTGGTAACTTATTACAGCAGCAATAGGAAACTAATATGGGGATGTGTGTGTATATTAATGTCAGCAAGGCACTTCACAGCATCTTTAAAGTATTTCTGAGCCAAGATGGAGGAGATAAGACAATGCAATGATGTGTGCTGTCAGATTTGAAACTGCCACAATAGATATGCCCAAAACATGGTTGCTAAAGCCATGGAATCCAGGGTCTGGGTTGGAATCCAGGGTCTGGATTGGAATCCTGACCCTGCCCTTTTCTAGTTATATAATCTTCGGCAAGCTATTTGACATTTCTCTGCTTCTGTGACCCTGGATATAAAGTGGGATTAATTATTGCAACTATCTTAGAGAGAATTGTGTGTTAAAAAATTAATACAGATTGATATTAATTATTTAATTAATATTACATAAATTAACACTTTTGAAATGCTTAGAATGTTTCATGGTACAAAGTGAGCACTGTGTAAAGGTTAGCTGTCATTATTATTGGTTCCGGCCTAAAGTAAATTCTGTGGTCACAAGGTTCAATGAACACTCTGTACTTGATTTTATGGATTTCAACATTTGTATCAACAACTTGAATAATGACATTAAAGGCCAGTGACATAATATTGGGAGCTATAAATCTGATGCCAGTCTAAAGCCTATGGAATGAAATATATTTAGGCTCAAAAAACAAAGGGTTACGTCCCAAATATTTGCCAACATTACGATATATTTACTTTAAATATATGAGTACCATGTTGTGATCTGTTACACAGCTTGAATTGCAAATACAGTTAAACTTTAGATTTTCTTAAAAAATAAAATATGCGGTTTCATATATCATAGGACTAAATTATCAGAAAATCCAACATCTCTGTTCTTGCCCTAACGACCCCTCACATTCTAATCTGTTAAAAACATATGACTTACGTAGAACTAAATGTTGGCAGATATCATGGGGAAGGAAGGTCAGTCCCAGTCCAACTTATAAACCCCAATAAGGATTATCTGATAAATTCCTTAATGTTTTGTCTTACCACTGCAACATGTAGACATTTTTTTAAATTTTTATTTATTTATTTATTTATTTTTGGCTGTGTTGGGTCTTCGTTTCTGTGCGTGGGCTTTCTCTAGTTGAGGTGAGCGGGGGCCACTCTTCATCGTGGTGCGCGGGCCTCTCACTGTCGCAGCCTCCCTTGTTGCGGAGCGCAAGCTCCAGACGCGCAGGCCCAGTAGTTGTGGCTCACAGGCCTAGTTGCTCCGCGGCATGTGGGATCTTCCCAGACCAGGCCTCGAACCCGTGTCCCCTGCATTGGCAGGCAGATTCTCAACCACTGCGCCACCAGGGGAAGCCCCTGAAGATATTTTGACAACTAAAATCTTACAGTCTTATAGCTAATCCCTACAAAAGCCACCAGTGAGAATCTTCAAGGGAGGTTGATTCATTCCTACAATACTTAGCTCACCCATGGAGTCCTCTGATTTGGGTACCCGTGGATATACTTCTTAGGACTCAGTATTTTTTATCCTATACCAGCTAGGAGTATAGCACCAAAATTGGTTTAAGAGAGTAATTAATTAAGAGAGAAAAAATTAAAATTAAAAAAAGATCAGTCATTGCTTGCCTAGAGCTGGGGTCATGGGAGAGGAATGAATGAATGCAAAGTCGCATAAGGGAAATTTTGAGAGATCGTGGAAATAATCTATATCATGATTGCTGTGGTAGTTATATGATTGAATACATTTGCTAAAACTCATCAAACTATACACTTCAAAATTGATGGGGCTTCCCTGGTGGCGCAGTGGTTGAGAGTCCGCCTGCCGATGCAGGGGACACGGGTTCGTGCCCCGGTCCGGGAAGTTCCCACATGCCACGGAGCGGCTGGGCCTGTGAGCCATGGCCGCTGAGCCTGCGTCTCCCAACGGGAGAGGCCACAACAGTGAGAGGCCCGCGTACCGCAAAAAAAAAGAAAAAAGGATGAACTACATTTCATATGAATTACACCTCCCTAAAGCCACTTCTTACCATTCTTTATTCCCTCACCCTAGAGAGCCAGACTCCTCATTTTCATCATCTAAACCTGAAGTGTGCTGTAGAATTCTCTTTCTACGTCCAGGGAGCTTTATATTCCACCTATTTTTAAATTTAGGTTTTAATTTAAATTTAATAAATTGGCCTTTCAATACTTATTACTCAGATATTTTCTTATTTTGCTCTCTACATAAATGGAAGCGT
>NW_020838045.1:276656-399194 GCF_003676395.1 Aethalodelphis obliquidens | reverse complement strand
ACACACACCCCACATCTGGAGAAGAGAGATAATTTAAAGGAAAGAAATATCCATTGCAAAAAGGAACAGTATTTTGAGGACAGCTTGGTGATTCTCAAGATTATCCTTAAGTCATTCCCAAAGATCCTGTCCCTGAATTTCAAGGAGAAATGGAGTTTTCAAGGGGGAAACTGAAGAGTGCTGTTCATATGATTCTGTGAGATGTTAGCAGGACACCTGGACACTTCTGCCAACTTTGGGACAGAAGGGTGCTTAGTGATGAGCAGAGATGGGATTTTTTTTTCAGAGTCTAAGGGGCAGCCTCAGTCCATTGTGGTCATGAGACTTTCAGGAACGTCTGCAAGGGGAGGAGGTGAAGGAAGCCATAGCAGTGGCCTGTCCCCATGTCATGGATTTCACTGTCTCTATCACCAAAAGGAGAAAGACAAGGAAAACTAAAAGATACCTCAAAATGTTGGGCAAAACTTACCGGAGCATCATTGAGATCACTTCTGTGGATGCCAGAGTAATTTAGGAAATTATTTGGGTGGGGGAATGAATGCCTCAAGATCGTGATGGGATTGTGTGGAAAAAACATGGCACACTATCATTTATTGAGTAGCTATTTGAGAGTGCCAGTGTGGCTTAAATACTTCATATACATACGGTGCTGTCCAATAACATGTAGTTATTTAGCAATTGAACTATGGCTCGTGTGTCCAAGAAACTTGGTTTTAAATTTAATTTAAATAATTTACATTAAATTTAAGTGGCCACATATGGCTAGTGGCTACTGTATTAGACAGCATAGGATGTAATCCTCAAGAGAAGTCAGAAATTATGTTTTTAATACACTGTATTTTAGAAATGTGGAAACTGAGTAAAGGAAGTTAAGTAACTTGATGAAGATCACATCTAGAATATAGCTGTCTACAACATAAAAATACATCCTCTTTTCTCACTATTACATCTCTTTATCCAGTTTTCTGGAATGACTGATAAACTGACTTCTCTTAATTTAAAACCAAATATTATGCATACCAAAAGACATGGGCTAGAATAGTTTGCAATAGCCCTGTACTGGAAACTACCCATATAACCAACATGTCAAATGAATAAGTAAATTGTGGTTTATTCACACAATAGAATTCCCTGGTGGTCCAGTGGTTAGGACTCCACGTTCTCATTGCCAAGGGCCCGGTTTCAGTCCCTGATAGGGGAACTAAGATCCTGCAAGCCTCACGCAGTGCAGCCCCACCCCCCCAAAAAAAGAATTATACAGCAATGATAATGAAGTATCTACTCCTCTATGTAACGATTCATATAAACCTTACTAACAATATTGTTAAAGAAACCGAAGCCAAACGAGCATATAATGGATGATTCCATTTATATAAAGTACTTAGACTAAATGAATCTATACTGTTAAAAGTCAGGACAGTTGTTACTCCTGGGGACAGAGGTGGAGGAATGGTGAGAGGTGGGTGTGGTACGGAAGTGAATTCTGAGAAGTTGTACTATTTCTTGTTCTGGATACTGGTTATACTTTGTGAAAATTCACTGAGTTGTGCACTTATGATGCACGTGTTATATTTGTTTTCTACTGCTGCCTAACATTACCGCAAACAGAGTGGCTTAAAACAAGACAAATTTATTATCTCACAGTTTCTGTAGGGAGAACTCTGGGCATAGCATAGATGGATTCTTTGCTCACAGACTCACCAGGCTGACATCAAAGTGTTTGTCTGGGCTTTCATTCTCAGGTGGAGCTCAGGCTCGTCTTTCAAGCACACTGGTTGTTAGAATTAATTGCCTTGCGTTTGCAAGGCTGAGGTCCCCCCTCTTCCTGCTAGCTGTAGACTACTCTTAGCATCTGGAGCCTGTCTGTAGTGCCTTGCCATGTGGTCCCCATAGCAGTTCACAGCATGTGTATTTACTTTCTATGCCAACTAAAGCACGTCTCTCTGACTTCCTCTTCTTTGATGAGCTGGAGAAAACTGTCTGCTTTTAAAGGGATCAAGCCCACCCGGATAATCACTCTATCTTAGGTCAACTGATTTGGGCTCTTAACTATATTAGAAAAATCCCTTCTCAGCAGTACTTAGATTAGTGTTTCAATGACTATCTGGGAGGTGTGCATACAGCAGGGGATAGGAATCTTCTGGTATCAGCTGTGAATTCTGCTTACCGCAGGTACCTTTTTTATGTCTAGGTTAAAAAGTTAAAAATAATCCTTGATGTCACCTATGAAGTACCAGGGATAAACTTCTCCCTCAAGATACTACTGTCCTTTACTTGCACTGCCTTAGAGCAAGAATTAGCAAGAGGAAGGAAATTCTGTGGATGGCATTATAGTAACAGGCAATGGGAAACGATACAGCTAATCATTATTTTCATTTTGTATTCTCAATTTTTTCCTTTCTCCAAATATTGATGAGAGGGAATATAAGCCTCCACATTTACCATACTCCTAAATATGAATTCAGATGTCCTGGTCCAGACAATTTATCTGTGAATATAGTGAGAAATTTATGGCAATGGTTGTTGACCTTGACAACTTTGAGAATGCTGTGTTGGTATAGCAGGGATAGTTTCATACATTAAAAAGAGATAGGACTGAGGTGAACATGGACCTGCACAGTCTGTTAGGATGGAGGGCCCTGTGTCTTATGACAAAACATGTTGCCTTGGCATCCCCAGGTCATGTAGGACTTGATAGATTGTGAAGATCTCCAGCTCTAGGTCAACTCCAGTGAAGTAACATTCAAGTAAACAAAATCCCAGTTCCAGAAGAAGCCTTTATCAAGAGTGCTCAGACAGAGTTCACAAGAGCAAGACATGTCAAGCTAAACCGCCTTTATTTCATGACAGATCATTAGGATAGTAGAGCAGGGAACTGTGTATATCTGGACATCAGCAAAGCATGTGACATTTTCTCCTATGATATTTTCATGAAAAGCTGTAGACACAGACCCTGGATAGGAGTTCAATTAGGCAGAATTATATGTGGTTGACTACACAGAGAAGAATAGGCTCCGTCTTGCCTAGTATCGTCAATCACTGCAGCCAAGTTTGGAAAAACATGATTATCAAAATTGCAGATGACACAAAAGTGGAAAGAATACATTTGCTGGATAACAGAATCTGTATTCAGAAAGATGTCGATAGACTGGAACGATGAGCCAGATCTAACAAGGTGAAATTTTATAATGAAACATTTAAAAGCGTCGCCTGTGAGCTCCCTAATTAAAATGACCCTAGCTACCTAGTTTAAAGTATCACATTATCGTGCATAATTACTTTGTGCGTTCAGTATGTGCTAGGCGTAACACCGAGAATTTAATTTGTGTTATCCAATTTTCTCTATTTAACCACACTATTAGGTGCGTTTATTTTCCTTAATTCTGCACTAGTGGAGGTTCAGAGAAGTTAACGTATTTTGAGCAGGCCAGAGTTGGTGTACTTAATTACCCTGCAACCCTGGAAGTACATATATAAAGGGTTAGAGGAGCTTGTGCTTTAGGGATTGTACTTTTAGAGTGGATTATAATTTTAAATTTATTAAACTCAATGTATGAAGGGTAAGATGTGGCAAAAAATAGTTAAAATATAAGTCTGAATCCCTTATAAATATGGTATCTACAATGCCAAAGATGAGATTTTTTTCTTTGCCTTATCTGCTGAGACCCAGAGCTTTGGGTTCAGATCTTAACACCATAATTTTACATGAATATAGACAAACTAGAGCCAGTTCCAAAAAGCCACAATCACTGTTGTGAGAATGCTCAATACTTTGTCAAAAGAGGGAAAAGTAAATGAGATTTATTTTATATTTCTGAAGAAAAGATTTACTAGGATCCCTTACATCTACAAATATTAGAAGGATTTTCTATTAAAAATCCTAGTGAAAGAGGAATCAGACTTGCAAAGGGGGGAACTAGGACACTGGTAGAATTTATTCTAAGAAAGGATTTATTTCTATAGAAGGAAATATATTTAGTAATATTTATAATATCATATTTTATGGTGTTATGATTATTAATTATCTTATTTGGCAAAACATAGTTATGAGTGGTTTGATTAATAGGAAAAATAATACTAACTGGTAGAAACAAAATCTACTTTCTTTCATGTAACATTGAACTTGAGGTGTTTTGCAAAGGTGAACAGCTTTCCCTGTTAGAGACAGAGCTTAATTTCATAGCATTTGGTGATTTTAAAAGTCTATCTAACCTCTCTGTCTCTCTGTCTCTCTGTCTCTCTGTCTCTCTGTCTCTCTCTCTCTGTCTCTAGGTTAGATTTCAAGAGACATTTTAATTTTCTTATGTTAAGTATATTATCAATTAAACTGGATCAACCTCTAAGTGGGTTTATTTTTCAAAGTTTTAGGTTTCAAATTTAAAGACAAAGTATATATACGGTAGAAAAATAAAGTTTTTAAATTATACAAATTAACTTTATTTTTTGGCATAGAAGTTTCATTTCAATATTTCATGGGTTACTGTTGATATTTACAAAAATGATTTCCTTTCCCACAGTTACACTCCTGAATTTCTTTTTCTTTACCATGAGGAAAACTTTCATTTATCCTCTTTATAAAGGTGCTCTGTAGTACAAAGTTTTATGTTGCTTCCTTTTCTTAGAAGGACATTGTAATTGTGGTTGGAAGTGAAAGGGGGGAAAAAAAGACAGAAAGTGAATTCGTTTTCTCTAGTTCCCAATTAGAGACTTTTTCATGACAACCCTTCTCCCTAGCTCATTGTTTTTTCTCACACAATTTTCTGGAGTATTTTAGAAGTTACTGTAGGATAACAGTAATATTATATGTCAGTATTCTCACTAAATTGAAGTAGTTGTGCTCTTTGTCAAATGACTGTAAGACAGTTAAGCTTCATCTATTTGCATTTAGATTTTGTGCCATAGCTGCAAAAGTAAAGAGAATGAAAGATAAATCAGACAATTCAGATATAATACTTCTTCTCTAGGTTGGTATGACTAGTAATCGATATTGTCATTTAAATGCTGGCTTATGTAACCAAGATTACTAGTAGTGCACAAAACTAACAGCCTAGAATCAGAACTTTAAAAATTGCAACACATTGGCCTAATTAAATGAAACATCTAAGAGGGTTAAAATACAATGGAAATGAAAATCATACATATAATAATCTTTCAAATCAAAAGACATAGAATTTATAGGTTATCTGCTATAATCCATAGATGGTGATATATGGATAAAACCAAAAAAGTGCAATTCAGTAGGAGATAGTGTGAAATCTGTCAGTAAATTCTGAAATATCATATATACATTCAGTCTTTCAGTTATCTAGTTTAATAGAAATTCATGTTAAAATATACTGCAATGAGTTGTTAAACTGGATGGTTTTAAGTGTCCCTGTCAATTGTACAAGTCTATGATTTCATGATTTATGGCCTCTACTTAAAGGTTGATACAATAGGCTTATTTCATAGAATGTGATGTCAAAACAAGTGAGGCAGTCTTGCGTGACTGAAACTCTACACCCGTAAACAGCAAGATGAAGAACTCCTAGAGATCAGCTGTACAAGATTGTGCTTATAGTTCATAATGCTGTGTGTACACTGAAAAATTTTTTCAGGAGAGATCTCATGTTAGCTGTTTTTTACCACTCCCACCAAGAAAAAAACCAAGAAAGGCAATAGTATTAATCTGTTTTGAATGGCCAAACATTGATGAGGTCTGTGTTTATTTAAGAAATCCATATTTTTAGAGACAAGTTGACAACCCATGATGAATCTGGTAGATTGACCAGAATGAAAATAGAATTTTGAAACTATTTCATTTGCAGAAAGTTTGAGGACATAGAGATGTTTAACCTAAGAAAAAGAAAGCCTCTTCCTGTGTTAGTGTGTATATGTACAGTTGAGTTTGATGCATGCATGTGTTTAAGTGAGAGGCAGGTGTGCAGGACATTAAGATTTTCAGTTATTATGAAAGGAGTATTAAACACATTCAGGGGTTTTTCCTGATGGTTGATTTGGAAAAACAGCTGGGTCACAGCAGTTACAGTAATAAAATCATTTCTGCACAGCATAAGGAAGAATTTTAGAGCAATTAGAGATGTCTTTAATGAAACTGACTTCCTTGTGAAGACATGATGGCGATTCACCCATCTTAGTTCCCAAAGAATTTTAATAGTCATATAAATAGGGAGATAAAACAGTTGAAACTGATACCTGGGCACCAGTCCTAGATCCTAAAATATTGCATATTCAGAGAAGTAGACTAAAAAAATCCACGTGTCAGCAAAAGGAATCCAGGATGCTTACCTGCCTCTGATTAGCCTTTAGATGGAATTAAAAAAAAAAAAAAAACATGAAAAATCAAAAGCACAGTCCTGCCTTACATAGGTGTCTGATTCGATTTTACCATTTCTCCAGGCTCTCCAATTTGAGAAATTAACATAAAAAGTGATTCCTCACTGCAGATGGCCATACTATATCTGGGAGGAGCCAATTCAATACTACTATTACCATCATTAAGAAGAAGTACAGTAAGAGCCATTTTCAGACAGACAAAAAGAGAGAAGGAGAGACTGTCACAGAACTTCCAAATATACACTTGAAGATCAAAATTAAACCAGATAGAAAAGACAGATAAATCAGAAGGACGAATGAACAAAGACATTAGTAAACATGTTGATAAGTTTAAACAAATAATGAACATATAATATGAATGTAAACAATGGATGATACTTTGTAATATGAAATATTGGGTTGGCCAAAAAGTTACTAGAGTAAATATTTTTAAGGTTATTATATTGTTTCCGAGAAAGAGTGATGTTACCTTCAAAATTTGTTCATTTCAAATGTGGCTGATTGACTTTGGTGTACAACAGAAACTAACAGTATTGTGAAGCAATTATACTCCAATAAAGATCTATTAAAAACAAAATAAAACTGCATGTGCAGTCAGTGAAATAATACATATGAAATATCCAATGCAGTAAAGAGAATAATATATCATGAAACTCAGGCAATAAATGAAGGTAAGAAAAGAGAAAACCCCAGTAAAATTAGAACAAATGAAAAATGAATATGTTAAAATTATTTAATATATCAGTAATCACTATAAATGCAAATAGTCTGAAATCTTCATATAAAATATATATAAAAATATGAGAGAGATATAGGTCTAGATAGATACATAGATGATATAGGTCTCTCTGTCATATATATGTATAACCATTCTTTTAATTTCTAGCAATTTGCTTCCTTATGTTTTAAGTGCATCTCTTAAATAGTCCTTCAGTCATTGTGAAATAAACATTAAGATAAATATTTCTAGATAGTATCAAAATATAATGATAATTTCAGTTCATTCAGTATAATAAAAAATACTCAACTAGTATGCACCTAATAACTTTGTTATGTCCCAAAATATGTAGACCAAAAGCAATTAGTATTTCAAAGAGAGAGAGTCAATTCCAGTATTAGAGTGGGAGTGTTTTCAAATGTTGCTCAAATAAAGAAATTGAAACAGATTTTTAAAGTATGGATTTAGACTATGTTAAGACACAATTAACAAAATTAACAAGCTTATTAAAAGTTATCTTATGCTTATGTCCAAACAGGAAAGTACACATTTTAATAACAAGCACACAAAGAATATTTTAAAAATTTGGTCATAATCTAGGTTAGGTTATAAATCAAGACTTAGAAAATTCAAAGGCTGTAGCACACAGACTACATTCTCAACAAAAGTATAATTTAGTAATCAATAACAAAAAGAATACTAATAAGCCACATATATTTTAAAATGAGAAAACTGAAAGTTTATGTGTTGAAGAAATCATAACGAAAATTAGAAAATTACTGGGAACTGAATTAAGACAAGACCATTGCAGATAAAGATTTTTGTTTAAAGTCACTTAGAAGAAAATTAAAATATAAGAAAGATGGTTGAAAACTAATTTTTTAGGTATTTAATATATGAAGATAGAAACAAGACGAAAAACATTAAAATGGTGTCAGAAATTAAAGAGTAGGCACAACTAGAGATAAAACAGATTAAAGGGAGTATCATAAACAGCTTTATGCCAATGTGTCAAAACGGTAAAAATTTACATTTTCCTCACCCATATACAAAGACACACAACATATAATTTTGCAATTATAAATCTAAAATATACACCATATATGCTTACACACCAGCATGGAAAGACTGGAAATATTTTGATGGCTTTTTGTGGACTGTAAGATTTTGAGTACTTTTTCAATATTTTTCTTTATTATCAGTTTTTGGCAAAAGAGTCTAAGTGACCAGAGATTTTAACATAAAGTCGATGCGTTATTTACCAGTAATGGAATTCCTATCATTCTTGTATCAATATTGGAATTAGCACGACCATTTTTCTCGTCATATTTACAAGTATTCTTTGCCAATATGCTCTTCCTGGATAGCTCTATAAGGAACGAGTTGCCTGGATTAGAATTTGGGAGTGGCCTGGCCAATTCACTGAGAGTGTCTTGATCAACTCCCAGACTCTTCTGACAAATGCTGGCATTAATTTTGTTGCAGTTTGAAAGTTGGATACATAAGTTAATCCCAATAAATGCTGTAAAATAAAATTGCAAACGTTCATTGATGATTTTATATTGGTGTTGATATCCCTCCATTAAATAGGTATATATTAGGAAAAAATTCAACTGATTTTAAACCCTTTTGAAATTGCTTTACCCAGCACCTTTTCTAATCAAATCAGAAGTTTGTTCTGAATCATTTCACTGCCTGCAGATGTTGCTTGGATATCTAAAAGCATTCAGTGAACTAAACTTGACCATTCCCCCGAGGTATTGTCTAAAAGGGTAAGGAAAGGTGACTTCACCTTTCACCAATGTTCAGGTATTTCTCTAGATTCAGAGCTTTAACATTCTGTGAACAGAAATTCTCAGTGACTGGATGGATTTTATAGAACACTTCATATTTGAAGTAAATTTCATTGTTTCATAAGCATCATCAGATACATTGCCTTAAATCTAAAGTGTCTAAACACAACCTCTCCTCTATCCACAAAACCTGATCCTCTTCAGATTGGCAAATACCACCTGCATCCAGGGCATCCCGGGCATGCAATCTGTGAAGTTTGCGTAAAGCCCTACTGTCATAATCTTGACATTTTCAATAATTTTTTAACAAAACACCCTGAATTTTCATTTTGCCCTGAGCTCCACAGATTACGTGGCTGCTTGACTGACTTGCCTCTTCCACCTGCTTAGTCAAAAAATCTTGATTCATACCCCATATCAAAGCTATCAAGACTTCCAATTTTGTTTGCCTTTAGATTATATTCACTTCTCATCAGTTGCACTACTACCACACAAGTCCATGCCCCCAGCATCCATCCAGAGCCTCCTAACCTGTCTGCCCTCCTCCTTTCTTGGCCCTCTCCCCAGTCTCTTCTCAATAGAGCAGTTGAAGTGATCTTCATAAAGGAGAAGTTGAGTCATATCACTCCTTTGCTCAAATCCCTCCAATTATTTGTCTCACTTGACTAAAAGCCCAAATCCTTGCAGTGGCCAGCAAGATGCTACAGGATCTGGTTTCCTAAAATATCTCCTTCCTGATCTCCTGACATCCCTTTTATTGTCCCCTCAATTTTACCAACACTCCTATCCTTCCCATTCCTGCAACCTCCCAGCCATGGGCCTTAAAACTTTCTCCACAGTTTCTATTTCTCTGCTGACATTCATCCTCTGTTTATTTAATACATATATTTTCCTTCAGGTCCCTGGAAATATTTAACAGCTGCTTTAAAGTCCTTGTCTGATAATTGTAAATCTGGGCCATCTTAGAGTTGGTTTATTGAGTATTTATTTTCTAGAGTATACTCAAATTTTTCTGTTACTTTACATGGCTAGTGATTTTTGATTGAATACTGGACACGAATAATATGTGGTAGAGACTCTAGATTCTGTTCCTCTGAACAGTGTTTTCTTTCCAGCAGGTAGACAACTTGGAGGAACTTGAGTTCCAAGTTCTGTCTCCTCTGTGGGCTACAAAGAATGAGGTCACCACTCAGTTCTTTCAGTTTTCAGCTGGTGAGATTTTGTTGTGCCTCTTAGGGTCTTTACCGTGTTTTAGAGCTTAGCCAAAGATCTGGGTAGATTTTGTGCACAGATACTGGGGTTTTCCCCCTCTGCAGCTCCCTCACTTCCAGGGTTACTAACTTTCTGTCTGCTCTGCTTTCTCAAACTCCATCTTCTGTTAGGCTGTAGCTTTTTATGCCCCCATACTGTATAGAGTTTTAGGAATACTACAAGACAAAAAAGATGTAAACTCACAAATTTCACCAAGTACAGTTATGTTCTTTCAAGGGTAGATTTCCCCACAGTTTCTGCCTGTTTTTGTTCTTTCTTCTATGGCTTCAGATTAGCATTATGTTATATTTTGTCCAAATTTTATAATCCTAGGGAAAGTTAAAAGTATTCAGCTACATGTATTCAGGCAAATTATTTATCTTCTCTGTGCCTGATTTTCTTCGTCTGTAAGAGGCAGATAAGATGCAGATAATAATAGGGTTAGTGTAAGGGTTAAATATGTTACATATGTGTCAAGAGTTTTTACTGTGTCAACTTACCTGAGCTGGAACTGTGCTTCTCAGAATTCCCTTTCCTTAAAAGAAACATTTTGCATGGGAATTGGAAGGTGAGAGTGAGGAATACACCTTTTACACTTGGAAGCAGAGCGCAGGGCACCAGTCCCTGCTGTGGTCACACAGGTTGTCGCTGTTCTACTGGCTCACCTTCTAGGCTCCCACCTGGTCTCCTGCTTCAGTTTCTCTAACTTTTATGCCCCAGCCTATTTAGTTCTGGAAAAGAAGAGCACTAACTAGAGTACGATACAAGGATTAAAAAGATACGACCAGGAAAGCCAGAACAACCTGGTTTATAATTTCTCAATGTTATCCTGTCCCATATTCTAGAAATAAATCAGTCTGTACTTCAGATGGTATCTGTTGGTTGGGTTCCTGGAGAAGCTGACTTTGTGACTGAATTTAGATCTCGACATATTAATTAGGGAGTATCCTTGGGTATATCTGTGGAAGAGAGAGGGAAGAAGCAGGATAAGGCAGATGAGGAAGGCAAATTGCATGGCAGACCCGAACAGGGAACTCAGGAGCTAAAATGGCCTGTCAGAGTCGCTGTGCGTTGAGCTCCCTGAGCACCAACTGGATCAATCAGTCATTGCATGACAGTCTCTCTAGGAAGGGCTTGACCTTGGCCATGGGAACCCTGCAGCTGAGGCAGTCCCTGAGGGGCTGACAGTGAAAGCAGCTGGGAGTACTTTCAATCCTTCATGGGTATTGCTGGACTGTGCATCTTTATGTCCATCCCAGTATCCAGTAAAGGCTTTGAAAGAAAATCTGGGGTGAAATTGTGAATCCATTGTCCAAGAAATATATAACATTTAAATGTGCATAACAAAAGTGATGGTGGCAGAGAGAAAGACAGGTTAACCAGATATCACTTTATGACCCTGACATCATTTTCAAATTTGCCCGTTGGCCACCCTGGGCCATGAGTCTGTTATTTCCCAGGCACGATGCTGGCATCTAGAAGGAAAGTCACTATTAAGTCATCCTTGGGGAGCACTGATTTTATTTCATAAGAAAAGTTTATTTAATAGAATGGTGATGCTCAGGTTTGGGATTCAGACTAAACAATTTTATGTTCAAATTATTTCTAAGCAATTTGCATTTCACTTTAGAAGTATATTATTCTTAGTATATTAGTTTCCAAATAGGGTATTAATTACCAAGGATTGTCTAGAAGAGAATATTTGTCAGTTAATTCAAGAATCATGGGGTTTGTATAGGTGTGGTGTAATGTCAGAAATTGGAGCTAATTTTGGAGAATGTGGCTTGAATTAGTGAAATGACATGTAATTTTGCTTCAGTGCTGATATTTTTAACACAGTTTTGGCTTCTTTTTTGGAACTGTGCCTGAGGACTTTTGACAGGCTGCACAAGATAATCAGTCAACCATCTATATTGTCATCCTTCATTTTTGATCCAAAGTGGAATTATCCACCTTGATATGCTTTCTCTCTCAGTTAATAGGAAGAATCAATAATTACTGCAGATTTTAATTCTCCTTCCTGATTTTGAAAGGGTAACTTTACATAGCCATTGATTTTCCCCATCCTTATGATAAATATTTTGTTGATGCATAATATATTGAATTAAATTTTGAGGTTGTTTTTTTTGGGGGGTGGGGTATGCAAGCCTCTCACTGTTGTGGTCTCTCCCGTTGCGGAGCACAGGCTCCGGACGCACAGGCTCAGCGGCCATGGCTCACGGGCCCAGCCGCTCCGTGGCATGTGGGATCTTCCCAGACCGGGGCACGAACCCGCGTCCCCTGCATCGGCAGGCGGACTCTCAACCACTGCACCACCAGGGAAGCCCCTGAGGTTGTTTTTAATGTTATTAAAGACAGATTGACATATGTGAATAGAGTAGTTAACTTTCTTCAATAATAATCTACTCCCGATTTCTTTCTTTGACTTCTTTCCCTCTCTCCCTTCCTTCCTTCCTTCCTTCCTTCCTTCCTTCCTTCCTTCCTTCCTTCCTTCCTTCCTTCCTCCCTTCCTTCCTCCCTCCCTTCCTCCCTCCCTCCCTCCCTCCCTTCCTTCCTTCCTTCCTTCCTTCCTTCCTTCCTTCCTTCCTTCCTTCCTTCTTCATACACATTATAAATATCTACTAAGTGTTACTATCTGTACCAAGCACAGTGTGGGAGTGGGGATGGAGAGGTTGGGGGAAGAGATTAATTTAATATAAATGAGATTATCCATCATGACTTGGTTCCCTGGGCTCAAAAATACCTCATACATAATGAGAACTGTGTTAGGCGCTAACAATTAGATAGATAGATAGATAGATAACGCAGTCTATACTCTAATTAGATTATTATACCTTATTTATATTATTTATGCTATTTATATATGTTATTTATATCTTAGTTTGGAGGAAGAGAATACATCAAGATCTACTTAGAAGACTGAGCAAGTCAGAGTGACTGATTAGGGATCTAATATGGATAGTAATAACTTTTGAAAGGTGATGAACCTTGAGTATTATGTTAAGAATTTTACACATCGTCTTCTAGGCAATGAGAAGGTACTGGATATCTTTGGGGTAATGAAGTTGTGTGTTACAAACATTGAATTTGTTGGGATACACAGGATGCATCGAAGGAAGGAGATTCTAGGAGCAGATGACCCAAGGAGAAGACTATTGCCACATGCAGATTTGATGCCATGTGCACAATGTATAATATGGAACTTGTCTCCTTGGTGTATCTAATGATGCTACATTGAAAATTAATAGAGTAACAGTAATAATAACCAACTGAAGAAAAATCTTAGAAACATGCCTGATAGATTTGATAGTAATATGAAGAGTTAAAAAATGAGGGTACAGTTTTAAAATAATTTATATTTCAGCAGCATTATAAAACATATACATAAGTCAAGAGATGATGATATTTTAGAAGAGGAAGCACAAGAATAGAGCTTTCACGTTTAAGGTCACTTGTCTAGCCAGATGGTTACTTAGTATTTGAGGAACATTCAGAAGGAAAACAGATAACTTTGTTAATTATTTTTGAGCACAAAACCTTCAGGTGTGTAGGTTAACTTCTGTGGAATTGAAAAGAAAAAAATATGGCTTCTATGCTAGGCAGTTTACACAGGTCAGAGCGCTCTTACTAAAAGAAAGATCTTCCATTTGAAACAAAGAGGATTCTCCAGTTGAAGAAGTATCAGTGGAAAAAAAAAAAAGATAAATTTACTGGTTCTCTCTGATAACTTCTGCCTTAATACTTAGCATTTGGCTTGCAGACTGTGTATAAAATCATGTGGCCCTCAGACCATGAGTAGAAAAAAACGAAACAAAGTAAGAGAAAAATAAAACTTTCTTAGTACACTTTCATACTGAAATTACTGTCTAAATATTCAAAGCAGAGATAAGTAAAGGAGTTTTTTACTTTCAATAGAAGCAATTCCATGCTTCAAGGATCAGTATGAAAAAAGGGAGACATATCACACATAAGGCAGAGTGGATTCATTCTCCTTTTTTCTTCTCTTTCTTTTCTCTCTTTTTCTTCCTTTCCTTTCCTTTCCTTTCCTTCCTTTTATTTTTCATTAAAACTATTCCAATTTGGGATATTCCTATATTAATTATGCACATCAATAAAGGTGTCCCTACACAGGCAAATGTCAGCCTTTTAATGGAATTGGTAACATGATGATCCACTGATTAAAAATATCCTGTTTGGATGAATTGGGAGATTGGGATTGACATATATACACTAGTGTGTATAAACTAGATAACTAATGAGAGCCTGCTGTATAGCACAAGGAACTCTACTAAATGCTCCGTGGTAACCTAAATGGGAAGGAAATCTGTAAAAGAGGGGATATATGTGTACGTATTACTGATTCACTTTGCTGTACAGCAGAAAATAACACATCACTGTAAAGAAACTATACCCCAATAAAATTTTTTAAAAAATATATCCTCTGTTTAAGACAAGTGCAAAGGTTGGGACTAGGGTTGAAAATGAGAAATTTTTTAACCAGTGCATATTATTGCCCCCTTGTCTAATTCAGTGTCAGCCTACTAGGTGGCATATTTCACGAGCTTTAAACAAACTGCGGAGCACTGAGTGATAACACAAATCCCAGAACACATGCAATGTCATATACTGTAATAAAATGAGCATGAGGTAATAAGCAGACTGTAGTTCACAGTCCTCGTTGGACACTGGTTATCTATGTGTCCTTGGGTCATTAATACAACCTCTGTGAGAATGACTTTGCTGAATCGGCTAGGAGTTGCGTTTGGCTCTCATGAAGGCAATCTGACTAGACAGGCTTAAATACATAAAGTGTGATATCCTCATCTAATAAATACTAAGTATGGAAGTAGGAGATTGATGATGTGGGTTCAGCTGCTCAAGGCTGGCAAGGCCAAGTCTGTGATACGCTCTTGACCTTTGTCTCATAATCCTGAAATGGCTTTCCAGAGCTCTATCTAGTTAGCAGCAGGAAGGTGAATGTTCAGATAGTCATAAAGTACTTTCCTGGATGTCCCTCTAACTTCTGCTTCATCTTATTAACCACTTCTATCTTTGAAAGCTTGAAAAATATGTGAGCATATTGCCTGGGATTTATTGATCACGAAGGATAAATAAATGGATAGAAAAATATGATGCCTCTTATACAAAAATCTCATAGAATTGTGGCAAAAATTAAATAAGAAATGTATGTGACTCATTACAAGAGGAAGTTGGTACTTGTGGATTTTGAGAGCATAAAATAAATAGAACACATTATTCCCTGTATCAGGAATAAATAATTTAAAATAGTGAAGTGTTGCTCCAGTAAAGTCTCTCAGACAGAATTATGTCCAATTTGGGGCTGTGCCAGGTAGTATAGAAAATGTTAGGATGAACACATCACATCATCTTGGGTCAGCTATTATGATGTAATATTTAGGTGGGAAAACTTTGTACGTAAGAACAATGTCTACCCTCTACTGTGTGTGTGTGTGTGTGTGTGTGTGTGTGTGTGCGCGTGTGTGCGTGTGCGTGCGCGTGCTATAAATATACTGTATATAATAAATAGTATAAACCTTCATCTAGGTAAAGTAAACTCTGGTACAAGATATTTCAGAAAAACAAACCAATAATAGAACTTTAGTTTTTAACAAAATCAGAATTTTAAAAGGGGACATTGAAGTATTTGAATATGACTTTCTGAAATGAAATAAATTTATAAACTCATTATGATCCACCAAGTTGCCTTTAGGCAATAATTTCTGTAAAGATATGTTTTGCATAGATTGTTCTCCACTTATGACCACAGATTTTATATTTCTTATTATTAACATCTAAGAAATGAATCAGTGATCATTTATTCCAGATATCTTTATTGACCATCTACTAGTGCTAGGCACCTAGGGGACTAAGGCTAAGACAACACTCCTGGATCCTAGAAGCTCACATTTTGGTGAGTGAGGCAAAAAAGTAAACAAAGTAGGGTGGTGTTTACCAGATGGGAGTGAGATAGGCAATGTCTTTTGAATGATCCATAGAGGTGGCAGTATGGAAGCTAGAAGAGAATTCACTGAACACACAAGTGAGGTTAAGGGATATCAGACAAGGAGAAAATGTCTTATGCTAGGGATTGCACGAGTGAGGAATGATAACAAATGCTTCCAGAAATATAGTCAGAGGAGAGATTATGAATTTTTCATGCCCTGCTAAGTAATAAATAGTTAGCCTAGAGGCAATAGGGTGTCACATATAATAGTCAACAAGTGCCTTGATCACAGTTGTGTTCTACTATGATCATTCTGACAGCTGTGTGATACATTGAATGCAAGAGACAAGGTTTTAGGCAGAGTTCAGTTCTTACATCATCTCAGAGGAAAGAAATTATGGGAGTGTAAACGTAGGAAGATAAACTGGAAGTAGATATGCATAACTGTGTTGGTAAAATAATTATAAAGAAGTGATTACAGTTGTTGATTAATTAGATATGGTTCTTAAGGAAGAAGCCCAGAATTATTTGATGTTGTCGGGTGAAATATTTAACATGAGAAGAATTTTGGTGAAAGAAGAGGATGACTTAAGTTTTTACCAAGTTGATTTTGCGATTTCTGTGGTATTTTCAGATGTTGTCCAGTAGGTATTGAAAAACTCAACCTCATGGTAACAGAGAGAGAGATTGTAGCAGATATTACAAATTTAGAGATCATTGATGTCAAGTTGGAAGATAAAGCTGTCACTGTGTGTGTATTAGCCAAATAGAGTATGAAGCATGAGGGGAAAAGTAGGTACAAAGTTAGAATCCATGTAAAACCAATACTTAAAGTTAACACAGGAACAATGTGTAGATTTTATCAGGAATCAGTTACTTTGAGAAGACTTCACTGAAAAACACCCTCCCCCAGGCTGATTTAAATGTCCAAAAGAAAAATTTCCATAATGCCCTTTATTTATAACACACATAATATCAATATAATCATCAGTTTACTTCTCTGTCACTTCCATTAAATGGTACATCTTTCTGTGTCAATTTCTAATTGAAACTTTATTCCTAATGCCTAACAATATGAAGTACGTAGTAATCACTGTATTAAAAAAAAGAAAAGTGTGATTTTATTGCACTGATAATTAGGAGGCAAGTCAGCGGAGAGTAGTGCCTTATACACCAAAGCAGAATATTTTCATTAAAGAGAGATTAAAAACATCAAATCCGATGACGAACCTAAGTCAGATATGAATAGTAATGTGTCTACTGGCTGTTTTAGAATTTGTAACTATATTATTTTGGAGTATGTCATTCTTGTTCTTGAAAATGAAAGCATCATATTTAAAGTAGGTACTTTTCTTCTTCAACATGTAATTGTAGTAAGTTATTAAATTGTTTGGGGTTTGGGTATTGTAGTGAACATTCCTCTTTCTTTTTGCTCACCCAACAACTGAATCTCTATCTTGTGTTTGAGGTATAAGTCTCCTCATGAGGCAAAGTCTACCTTTTACTAGAAAAAATGAAATATACATAATTTCAGACTCCCTTACAGCTGAGGAGTGGGCAAATGTATCTTTGCTTCTCGATGTATCAGGTGCACTGGATTGGGACTTGGATCAGTGAATGCCATTACACTATTAATCAAATAAATGGCCATGGCAGGCAATTCTTAATTATCTCAAAGATGATTATCTTGTCTGTGTATTAATCATCATCCTTTTCTTTTTCCTTTTTCTATTCACCTTTAGGACAGAAAAAAATGAGAACCTTGCAATGTTCCTATGTATTACATTTAGTAGGTGGGAGCTTAAAATAATGGTTACACTGAGATATTTGGATCAATGATATATTTGACATCTCTATAATTTTCCTATCTATTATTTCTATAGATGACTGAAAAGTTACCTCTATTTTTACATATATAAGTTACCTGTTGTATATATCTATTTTAGTTCAGAAACCACCTTTATTATAAAATTTGTTCCTAGATATTTATAATGGGAAATATTTTCTATTTTCATTGGCCTTGATCCTTTAAAGTGCCACCTAGGGTTGATTGTGATAACATAGCTCACTTTTTAAATTTTAATTAAGTAGACTCATATAACAATTGGCATCTCGCCCATTCCAAAGTGTTGGCAGAAAAAATTCTGAATCATGACCTTGAGCTTCTGAGAATGCTACTTATGTTAAGCAAATTAAGTACAACTGTCTTGGGCACTTTAAGTAAGAATCAGTCTGGATCATTAGTTTTGGCAGATTTACAGGTAAACCTAAAAGCAAACAGGGAAAAGATAACAAGTTCTAAAGAACTTGGAACATTAACACGGGAGCAGTGAATGAGGCTAGTGCCAGCTTTGGAACCGGATTTGGCAAGGAGATAAGCAGATATTTCCTGAGCTTAACAAAGAAATAAATACACTACTTGACACTTTATGAGTAATTAATAAAATAAATAATTATTTTATTTGTCATTTTTTAAATAAAGTTGGACCACAGTGAGGAAGAGGAATGCAGTCTTATATTTTGAAAAGGGTATTAACTACATGTAATTAAATTCTATTAGAGAAAAATTGTATCACTTAAATATATTAAGCCTATGAATGTCTTTAGGAATTCCTTTGAAAATTGACCAGCAAGCACTTCATTTATTTAACTAGTTCAGGGGTATAACTGTGAGATTAAATCAATTATATTATGAGATATGTTTATTCCTACTTTGGAGATGTCAGTCACTTTTTTTTCTGTCTATTCACACTTTGTTTTATGATTTTTTTCCAAAATACACATGTTGCAAACCAAATACAATGAATAATACTTTACACCAGGCACTTTGTGTCACAAAACAGATTTGGAAATACTTCTAGGTATTAATATGACTGATATCAATAACATAAGAACATAATTTAACATAGCTGGTTCTTTTTAAGTAAAAGTAAAAAGAAATAATAAATAAATTCAAAAAGTGCCAAACCATTGCTTGTCTATTCTAGCAATTTCCTCCTCCATGAGACAATTTTGAGTGTTTTAATCTTATTCCAGTGAATGCACTCCTGATCTGCCCTGCTCCATTATTTAGGTGTAATTGTGATCTGTTGGCATGGTTCTACCTGCTTGGCTTTAGCTGCTAGAGAGCAACTATACCTGAGCATTTCTGGTAGTTATTACTGCTATTATCACTTGCCTGCCCAGGACCTGCCAAGATTTTACCAAATACCATGACAATTTTGTTCAAGAAAAAAAATTAAAAAAATATATATATATATATGTAAATGTAAAGAGAGGGCAATTTCATTCCCATATTTGCATCTCTCTTGGGAACCACAACTGTGATGTTTGTTCTTCTGCAAAATTTTCTTTTTGCTGATTTTCATACTAACCTTCATGGGTGTAATGTTAGTCAGAATTGGGTGTCTAGCCCCTCAAATTCTGTTTTTTATGCTTTCTACAGAATTCTGTTCTCTAGCGTGCAGTCCAGCTAACCTATTATTTTTCAGGATATGGTTTACTCTTCTCCATTTGCAATCTAAGACAAAACTTTTTAAATGCAAGTTGCAACAGGTACAAATGTAGTCAGAGTATGCTGTCAGTTTCATATTGCTCCCTCCTTGTTTTCTCGCCAAATAGACCTGATGTTCAATACTTCCTCTACTTTTGTAGATTTGATTTTTTTGTAGATTTGATTTTTTTACTCCGTCAGTTTTAATGACTATATACACTATACTGGTCTTTCACACTGCCTGGATGGGAGGAAAGGTTTCATTTAAACTGAAGAATACTTGACAGTGATGTCAACAGTCTCAAATGACACTGAAGGTGACAGATATATGGGAACATTTTGTGAAACTAACCCGGTGTTTGTAGGAACGAGCTAAATAGTAGAATTTTCATATTGTCTTGCATTTTAGATTGTTATGCATGCATATTAGAAGTTACTTTTTGGTCCACTTATTTTGCTTGAATATTTTCTTTTGGCATATAAATTAAATACATTATTTTTTCTTTGTTCATGCCTGATTGAGCCAGATTGAGCCAAAAAAGAAGATAAATTTTGCTACTTAAAAATCATCGATTCAAGTCTGTCAGTAAATCATTCTCACTTAGAGTCAACCATGCTCAAAATCCTATTGATTGTGGGTATAAAATATAAATCCTAAAGCTTGCCTTCCAGGAACTTGAAGTCAATTTGCAGAGAAAAACTGAGGTAGTTTTAACTATAAACACAAATATAAAAGAACTAATGGTCAAGGCAGGTTATGATCATTGTCAGGGTCTGTTTAGGTCTCATCCCTATCACACACGTCCACAGTCGTCTCTAGACTTGCCCTGCCCCCAGAGCCAGCAGGAGCCCTTCTTGGTTATACAGCACAGCTTCTCTTTACGCTAGTAATGTCAGGATTTGGAAGTAATTTTCTGATGCTGTGTGCTAGCCTTCTATCTTTCTCTCTACTTGACCTCATTTCTGGCTGTCCCATTGCTTGTGGTTGTTTCTAACTTCTGCCCTTGGAGTTGGCTTCATTCCCACTTGCTTCCTTCTTACTAGCTCAGCTCCTCCTTACTCTCAGCGTGCCATATGGCAAGTGATACACAAGAGTCCATGCTAATCCTTTTATGAGTGTGAGTGCCAAATCAGTACTGCAGCTTACAAACTCTACAAGAATGTAAATAAGTGATGGATTACTCCAGACTAGGTTGTCGGAGATCTTGGTCTGCCTAAAATCAGAAAGTACAGAGAAAAAGCAAAAGCTTTCCAGGTAGAGAAAAATCATGAGTAAAATCAAAGATAAGACAATGTTTAACTGTAGAAGGAAGATATGAATTTGCTTAGGCAAGAGGGCTTGTGGAAACATAGGTGAAAATATAGTTTGGGTCTAAATTATGAATGTTCTTAAAACTAGGACATCTGGAATTAAATTGTGTGTAATGAAAAATTATTGAAGATTTTTGAGTACAGGGATGTCATTTTTAAGCAGCATTTTAATAATTTGGTTATGTAAACATGTTTATCGTTGCAAACCAATGGACATATGTCCATTCTTGAAACAATCACTGGACTAATATATGGGATTGCCCTTCTTGTTGATATCTACACATTGAAAAAAATCCTGAATTTCTAAATTTTCTATAATAAATCTGTATTACTTTTAAAAATAGAAAAAAAATCTTACTTAAAGAATATGCCAGTGAAAAAATGTTTACTAAAAAGTCAATAAGCATTAGTTGTATTTATTCACTTCACTGCAGAATTTGTTCAGAGTACTTCAGAGTCATTCTCAACACTATTATAATGAATCATAGTAGTCATAAGAACATTTAGAGTAATTAATTCTCATAAGAAATTAATACTGTCTTCAACATTTATTGCATACCTACCGTTCTAGATACTATCTCATGTTCTGAAAATAAAAATATAAACCTGAAATGAGGCCTGCTATTAAGTAAAGCTAATGGAAGAGATAGTCAGATGCAGCAAGGATTAACATAGATCAGTGGATGGCAAACGGCTGTCCATGGGCCATATTTGGCCTGCTACCTTTTTTTGTAAATAAAGTTTTATTGGAACACATTATGCACCTCTTATGTCCCATTTGTTTATGCATTTGCTAAGGCTGCTATCATGCTACAAAGACTTGGGTAGTTGCAACAGAGACCACGTGGCCCACAAAGCCGAAGATATTTACTAACTGGCACTTGATGTATAAAGTTTGCAGACCCCCGACATGGAACTTGACCATCATTGAGCTGAAGGTACACCCCAGATGAACCAGGAGCACAAATAAGGGCACCTCAATCAATTCCATTCAGTGAGAGGGCTTTTTAAGCAAAAAGTAATTGAAATTCACTTTTAGCACACTAATTACCCCAAATCTGAATGACTGTCCATACGTGGATAAACCGTCTTGAAAACTAGCTGTACCTGTGAAACATTTTAGTTTCTTTGAGACACGTCATGACAAAAAGTTCTAAGCACAGCTGTGTTCATTATATTTTGTGAATTATCCTTTGACTGTCAAACATAAACCGATTAAATCATGGATTATTTTGTTTAAAACAGTCATATTTAAAGTAAAACTCTCTAAGTGTGATTTTTTAATGTAAGGACCACTATTCATTTGCTGCATTCAAGTGGTATGTCATATAAAATCAGTCTTTCCAAAATATCTCTCGTTCCTCATATGAAAGGTCTTATGTATCTTTTTTTAATTTAGTATTATATTTTTTTACATCTTTATTGGAGTCTAATTGCTTTACATTGTTGTGTTAGTTGCTGCTGTATAACAAAATGAATCAGCTATATGTATACATATATCCCCATATCCTCTCCCTCTTGCATCTCCTTCCCACCCTCCCTATCCGACCCCTCTAGGTGGTCACAAAGCACCGAGCTGATCTCCCTGTGCTATGCTTATGTATCTTGAATTATTTTCTTGATTTGTTTTTTGGTTTCTATTCTGGTCACTCATATAATAGTATATTTAAAAGAGACTGAATGCATTTAACACAATTATACTACTGTGATATCAATCATTTGTTGAACTTTTTTTCCTAAAATATTCTGATCTGTGTGCCAGAAAGGAGCAGACAAAAGCTTATAAAACTTACTAAGCTGGTATTTATTCTTGGCTGTATTCTGACCTTGATCCACTTAATGATATACATGCATTAATAATGCATTTTTTATCTAAGCTTGTATCCAAATTAGATGTATATATGAAATAAAAATCAAAAGTTTAGCTGTTTGGGATGTAGTGATCATTCAGTAATAAAACCTGTTTAAGTACTCCAAAATGAATCTCCAAAATGAAGAGCATGCTTATTATTTGTTTTCTTAATTCAGTAAGGAAAAGAGTATTCTAAAATTACCCATCTGCTTGAAGGAAGAAGAGAGTCTAGAACTCCTATTGGTCCCAGTATCATGCACCACCTCCCCAAGTTTCTACTGCTTCAAGAGCAGGATAAAGAATAAGCCTCAGTCACCCAGTGTTCAGAGTGCTCCTGGTAACACTACCTCTCATCCACCTTCATGTGATGGCAAGAAGGAAAACGGGCCCCAAAAGGCCAGTGATCTCTGTGAGAGCCACATTTCTCCTTCTTCTTCCCCAATAATCACATCCTCATCATCTCAAGATTTTCCTGTCTTCCCCATGCAACCTGCTCTAGCCTTCTCCATCACAGTAAGTACCAACAGCTCTTATCCTCTCAATATTACCAGTCAAAAGCAGGGAGTCGTCCTTATTCCTTTGCTCTCACATCCCCGCCCCCTTATTATATCACAGCAAATCCTATTTTCTCTACTTTCAAAGAATATACCAAATCCAAGCACTCCTCACCAGCTGTACAGATAACAAACTACCTTCATTTCTGGTCCAAAGTACTACAGTCTTTGGCCAAAATTATTGTAATATTCTCTTAACAAACCTTGTTGTTCAGACCTTTGACCCCTAATTATTCTCAGTTTATTCTCAGCACAACAGCCTAGGTATTTCACTTATTACTTCCTTGAAGATGTCACACTTCTACTCAGAACATGGTAATGGTGCCCAGTCTACCTTAGTATAAAAGCCAACATAATTAAAATGGCCTATATGTTCTGACTCTCTGCTCTCTTTCTGATCTCAACATCTCACATTAGATGAAATTGGAATAAATGTGTTGTGTTTTGCTTTAAGTTGAATCAAAAGAACAAACCCAACAGAAAAAAAGTATTATATAAATGATACTCACTAAAAAGTTATTTTAGGTCTGCTAAACCACCCCCTTCTTGGTCACACATATTCTTTTGATCACAGTGAGGTGGAAGTTTCAGTAAACAAAGCCAATAGTTAAAGAGCCTCACTGATTCAGTCTTCCCAGTTAAGTATGGGGCCAGATTCTTCATTTCACCCATCCTCATTCAAGCACTGTCTGAGGCTCAGAATCTCCAAGGATCTTAAACTTTATATCTCCAGAATCAATTTTTTTAACTTGGTGATTGAGAAGCTGATATCTTGAACCATCTAGACCTAAGGTTTCTTTAGGGAACAACTTGCAAGCTGTTCCAGACACGATAGTCACCCTGGGTAGAATTTGAGGATCTATGGGGAAATGCAAGCACAATTCACTTTTGTCATATTTGGGACTACAAAGGACAAGTTACTACTGATTGTGTCAGGAGATGAATATGTCAGTAACATAAAAAATAAGATTATTCATCAGAAAAGACATTATTTTGATCAGTAGTATGCAAACTTAACTTGTTCTCCCTCAGAACAGTTCTCCCTGGTGTCTTTCAGGAAAGGGCCCAGTAATTGGCAGTATAACTTGGGGATCAAGGGGGCAGACTCTTGAACCAGGCAGTGGGGATTTGAGTCCTGGCTCCGTTCCTCAATAATAGCTGTGTTCTGTTCCCCCATGTCCTTATGAATATAATAGGACTCATCTCCCAAGGTGAATTTACCATGAAGCCAATGGAACTTAAACCACAGGACTCCTCATATGTGTGGGTTCTTTTAAAAATGAGGAAGGAAATCAGTGCTAGCTGGAAGCATTTTGTAAAAGTCATTTCTGAAAAATTAACTGAGTTTCTCAAAAGAAAAGGATCAACTCCAACACTCCAGTAATTTGTCAGGGTATCTTTTCGCACTCAAGTAAATATTCTTTTTCATACCAGTTTTTGTGTTCATAATTTTGTATTATTTTTTAATAAAGAGTGCCTCAGGTACCACAAAATCTGGACTCTGCCCGCCACCTAAGGATTTTGTGAGGCTTAGAGGACATAATATGGTTTAGTTACTTAGAGCAGTGCCTGGCACACAGGTAGGAAATGTTAGGCATTATTGTAAATAGGTTGCTTAACAGTGATTAATATATCGATTGGTCATATAATTTTCTGAAAAGGAATCAGTTTTGAATGGCAGTGTCAAGGATTTCAAGTTTACTCAAGGAAGTTCCTCAAGTTCTCCCAAAGCAAGAAGCAAATAGAATGATTAGACCTCTATTGTCTGAAGTTTACTGCTACATCACTGAACACCGATTGGTTAAATTAGAATGCTCAAGTGACAGAATCCATTGTCTAGTTGCTCAGAAATCTTGGGCTCTTTTTTATTTCAGTGAATATGAATTTAAATTTTTAAAAATGCAATTTAGGGAGTTCCCAGGTGGTCAGTGGTTAGGACTCTGCGCTTTCACTACCGAGGGTGCGGGTTTGATCCCTGGTCAGGGAACTAAGATCCCACAAGCTCTGCGGTGTGACCAAAAAAATAATATGATTTGATATGGTTTTTTGTCTTAATTGATTATTCCTTCTCCTATACTACCCGTGCTCTTGACTTTTAGAACTCCTGTTATATGTACCTTCTGGAAGGATTATTCATTTCTCTTAACTTCTGTCTAATATTCCCTACGTATTTGTTTAGCTTTAGAACTTGCATAAATTCCCCAATTTTATCTTCTAGAACACCAGTTTGGTCTTTATTACTATCTAGCTAATATTTACTCTGCATTAAATTATTATTTTTTAATCTCATAAATAATGTATTAATTTCCTGGAATTCCTTTTCTTTCTCTTAGTTTTTTCATAATTGTTTGTTTATAATTACTATATAAAATTCAAATTTTTGAAATCAAATAATTTTATTATTTTACCTAAATTTTCTTTACTTAATTTTGGTTTCAATGTGTATATTTGTGTGTGTGTGTGTGCACGTACATGCATGTGTATAGGCTAGGTTTTTATTTTGTTTTTTCCATGGCATTTGTTTTCCATGGTTTTATGGTTGGCTGTTTTTCTGTTCTATATGCATGGATGGAGGAATAGGTCCATTAATTAAGGCATCTAATATTGGATTTCTCTGTAGTTATGGAGAAGTGTCTTCTCAATATTTTTTTTTTCTTGACTTGGACTACTGACATCAGTGTCTGGAGGGTACTTTATTCTGTGTGGAACTATTTTACTCCTAGCTAAAAGGGGTTTTCCTTGATTCCACTCTCTTACACTTTTCTACCATAATACAGTCTTTTGTAACAATACTAGACATACAATAAATTCTGCTCTGCTTATCTCTTAGGCATGAGTACCATGAGTAGGATCTCTTTTTTCTGATGATTGCACCCATTCTTCCAATACTAAGGTCTTGGGTCAAAAACACATCTTCCTGTAGCCATCTGCTCAGGAAAGGAGGAGGTGACAGTCTACTAGCTCTTCAGGCTGCTAATTCTTAATGAATTGCTCCAATGAGTAACTGTGGTAGGTAATATCAAATACCAGGAACCATGTGTCCTGGTACTCACAACCTTGTGTATTCCCCTTTCAGATGAAACTGGACTGGCTCTGTGATTCACTGAATCCAATAGAATGTAGTAAAAGGATGTTGTGCCTGTTCCAGGGCTAAGCTTTAAGAGGACCTGACAACTTTATGCTTTTGTCCCCTTGGGAGTGCTGACTGACATGTAAGGAGTTTGTGCTACTGGAGAGATGTTGTGTATAGACCACATGGAGAAGCCACAAGGAGGAGAGGCCCTGAGAATACATAGAAAGAGAGAGAGATGAAGTCATCCTAGTGTGCTGAGATCAGCTCTTCAGCTGTCCCCATCAACGTGCCAGACATATGAATAAGGCATCTTGGATATTCCAGCCCAGTTGAGACTCCAGAAGTTTGTACCCTGAGCTAGAATCACATGGAGCAAACTGTCCAACTGATCTAGTCAGCTCATAGAATCATGAAAAAAAAAAAAAAACAAAAACCCAACAATGACAACAATGATGACAACAGCAAAACAGTTGTTCGTCTAAGCTACTAAGTTTTTGAGTGGTATTTATTTTTTTACATAGCAATATGGTCTTATTTGGAAGGGTCTCCAAAAGTCTCTTGAGAAGATCTTGCAGCTTCAGCTAAGTTTCCACTACCCTTTCCATACCAATCTATTCCCAGATTCTCTCTGTTTTCCAGCAATTCCTTTTTAAAAAGTTTCCTGGTGGCATCTTTTCCATTTTTCTGGTCCTACAATGTAAATTTCATATATTTCCTCTAATTTCATTGGTACTCTGAGAAGAAGACAAGGTCATAAATATTCTCAGTTTACCATCATGAACTGGAGGCCAAGAGGTATATTGTACTCTACAATTATATAGATGAGGAAACTGACAATTTGAAAGTTTAAATAGCTTACCTAAAGTCACAGCTAGTCACATCTGGGATTCAAATTATTCCTATATTCTGTTAAGTATTATACCCAAAGGAAGTGAAAGTAGACACTGAATTTGAAAACTACATTACATTACACACACACACACACACACACACACACACACACACACACACACACACTGAATATCATCTACTTCATCCCAGAAGTGGTACATATCATGTCCACTCACTGTTCATTTGTCAAAACAAGCCACAAGGCTCCAAACTAACTACAAGGGAAATTAGGAAAAGTTAAGAAGCTCAAGAAATATGTGTTGAGCACTAACTGCTTCTACTTGCACTGCTTGATAAAGTGGCCCACTTAAGTCATCTTGAAAAAAGGCCTGCCTGCTAGATAGAGGATCTAGCAGAAAGAGGATGAAATTTCTTACCAAGAAACTTAGATGTGTCTTCAATTTCTCTATTGATCTCTTAAATTGCAACCTAGCATTTAACGTTTAGGTGGTAGGATTGTTTCTAGGCAAGTATTATACTTTTTATCCCACTTAGAAATAGTCACATCCTTTCATTATGTGCATGAATGAATGGAGCTGCAAAAGGTCACAAAAGAGATACCGTCCAGGTTAGAGGATGGTGTGGCCCCTCATCTCACTCTTACCCTAGATGATAACCTAGAAAGCCATGTGTTCAGGAGGCATAGCTTCAAGATGGAGGAGAGCTACCTGGCTACCTGATCCATAAAAGACTCTTCATAAATGAGAAATAGTCATTCTTTTAAGCCACAGCACAACGTAGCATTAACCTCAATAATGCAGGCATTCACTTGACCCCCAGGGAACATCATATCATCTTACTCTAGCAAATTAGGAGAATCAGTTTGCTTAATGGTAGTTCCCATCACAGGTAGCACTCCTCTGCCTCTTACTGTCACACTTTTTCAAACATCTTCACGGATTCTCCCAGATATTTCAGAAAACGTCAAGTTTTGTCCAAGATCTTGTCAGTGCTCTGTGCCAACAGCGTTATACAGGGAGCCCACCAAATTCTGCCATTCAGTAAGGATCCAGACTGGTTCTCTTGGAGATCATAACACTTGCATTGAGAAATGGAGGAAAATGTCATAGCCCTCTCTACTCCTGTGAAAATCTTCTTATAAAAAATATCATTAAGGAATGTTCAGCTTTCTCTTATATGCAGTAGACATGGATGATGGTCATGAAACCAGTTTGGTTTCTGCTTTGTCCCTTCTTCACTGATGTGTCCAGGATTTCCTTTGAGAATATTTGAGCTCTTACCCTCAGTTGCTGTGAGCTTTGGGTCTCAGTCAGAAATCTGAAGGATTTTTTTTATCATTTTGTTACAAGTATTTGAGTAGGCAGTCAAACAGGATTTATTTTCTCAGAGTTTTTATTATATAACCCCATGTTTAGAGCAGATGCAATACATTCTGAAGTATCCCTTTCATTTTTCTTTCTTTCTTGTTTTCCTTCTAATTCCCTGCCCATATTTTTCCCCAAAACTCAAAATGATATATGGATGGTACTTAACTAGTTTGGGATATGTTGTTGTGGGAACAGGTCCAGCTCTATTTCCCACGTGTCAAACCCTGGTCATTACTCAGTGACTGCTAAAAAACCACTTTCAAGGTCTGTCCAAAAAGAAGATCAGTTACAGACCCTGATTCTAATCTAAAGTCAATGAGAAAACAAGTTTTAGACATAAATAAAGGGTAGGACTACATTCAAAAAAGGGAAAAGAAAGACAGTAGGTAATAAGTGCAATGCTTTTTCCAAAGCAGTCCTACTACCTAAATTCCGAATAATGAATTATATTTTAAAAAGAAATGATGACTATGTAATGTGATAGAGCTGGTAATTATCTCTTCAATGGCAATTGTATCACAGTATATAAATGTATCAAGTTAACATGTTGTATACCTTAAATTTACACAATGTTATATGTCAAATATATTTCAATAAAATCAAAGAACTTAGTTATAATTTAAGCAATCACTGAAAAGCCATGTAGGTTCCTTAGAAGGAATTATTTTATCTCTTGATTGCAAAATATATTAAAAGACCAACAGTCTCTATGGCCATCAAAATCGTTAGAGAACTACATGTCAGTTTGGTCACTGGTAGCCATAATAATGACCTCCAAATCCTCAAAACCTGTGACTATGTTACTTTACATGATAAAAGGGACTTTGCAGCCTTAGTTAAGGTAAAGGACCTTGAGATGCAGAGATTATCCTGGGCAGACTAAATGTAGTGACATGAACCCTAAAAGTGGAAAAGAAAGGCGAAAGAGGAGGTCAGGGAGATGGTGGTGTGAGAAAGACTCAATGAACCCATTGCTGGTTCTGAGATAGAGTAGTGTGCAAGGAACAGAGAGAGGCTTCGAGAAGCTAAGGGCAGCCCTCAGCTGACAGCCAGCAAGCAGTGGAGATCTCCTCATTGAAACGAATTCTGCCAACATCTCATTTCATGAGTAATGAAACAGATTTTTCCCAAAAGCCTCCAGAGAGTAATGCAGCCCTGCCATTACCTTAATTTTAATCCAGTGAGACCCACATCAGACTTCTGACCCAAAGAACTCCAAGATAGTGAATTGGTGGTGTTTTCAGCCTCTATGTCTGTGAGTAATATGTTCTAGAAGCAATAGAAGTGAACACCAAGTAAGTATGGTTTCCCTGATGTGGCAATGTAAAGTTTTCTTTAAACGCTGTGCCTGTCAACAGATAATCACAATGTTGTATTTTACTGGTAGCTCCCAATAGTGAAATCTTGGTGGTGGATTAGATCTGTGGTGTCTCCCATCCACAGTAATTATTCTCCATTGCTTCTTCAATCACGGGTTCTACATGGTGGGGGCTTCCATGGACAGCTGTAACACTCAGCTCTTACTCTTTCTGGTACATTTTATGAGTAGCCTGATACTGTTGCTAGTGTATTATTTGGGCGGCCTATTAGATAGATTTTGATTGTCAGATCTGCTGTTTACCACCTGTCAACCCTTGGGTAATTAAATTCACCATTCTGAGCTCTAGTTTTCTCTTCTGTTAAAAAAGAATGCAACATTCACATTTCCTCCATAAGGATTCATTAAGATGTCATATTATGAAGGGCTCATCACAGTGCCTACATTTGATTAACGTTGTATCCTATCTCCTCTCTCTGTTCATTCTTTCAGCAAATATTAAATGAACATTTACCACATGCTAAATATTCTCCTAGGCAGTTAGGATGCTTTAGTGTACAGAAGACAAAATACCTCTTCTCATGAAACATATTCTAGTGTGAGCTCCACTGCTTACTCTATTTTATCCTATATGGGTTAACAGAAATGATATATTGATGTACTGCATGGCACCATATTTATCATTTCTAGTTAAGCTTGTTTCTCTTTTCTGGGACCCAAGAACTCTTTGCTGATTCAGAAGTATGTTTATTCTCTAGAGTGTTCTCTCATACATTGTATTGAAGAGTCCCTTGCTCTCTCCATGTAGTAATTTAAGGTACAAATATCTAAAAGTAAAAAGGATAATCAAAGTAATAGCTGGGTGACCCACAACGCAGCCATAGGGAGATAGCCTTTAAACATAGGAAATATTTTAAAAACATTAGAAATTTGTAATGAGTGATTTTTGAAAAAGGATCAAAGAAACAAAAACCAACCAAGAAGGCCTCTGTAAAACTTCAGAGAAATGTCTTAACCATAAAAATAATTCATGACTGTTCTTAAGGGAGAACCAATTTTGGATAATGGGATATTCAAGACTATTGTTAGCTTTACTTAGTAACAATTTCAAAATGAAATTTTCAAGATGCACAGATGGCTCTCTTTCAGCAGTGTCACTATTAGCTATGCAGTGTAAATGTTTTGTTTGTTTGCTTATGTTTAAGTGCCAATTATATTTTTATTTACCTTATTTATTTTTAATGGATTATTTTTTCAGGCCTGGTTTTTCTAAGAAGAAAAAGGATGAGCTAATTTTAAGTCGTAAAATTAACATTCTGTCTAAAAATACACAATGTATCTCTTAGGCAAATGATGGTTTCCATTCAGTTTCCCTTTTTTTGTCATCCAAACGCATCTTAGCACATAGAAAAAAGACTTTCTGTTGAATTATTTTTGCATTTTGTATCTAAAAGTTCCTCTTGGGACAACTGAAAAATCTTACTCTTTCAATTTCTGGAGACTGGTAAAACTGATAGGTGTCTTTCATATGCATAGCCTTCCTCTACACCAAGCCCTTCATGTGCAATTGAGCAAACATCAGAGTAAACACAGGTTTATTTTAGAGGAGAAGTCAACATTTATAGTTGGGAATAAATCCATACAAATTTAAATCAATGCTGACTTCTAAGAGCTGCCCAAATTCCTGGCAGTGGCAAGGGTAAATTTCAGTCTAATTTGGGCTGCCACTAGAACAAGACAAAGAGAGTTCTCCCTTTCAGCTGCAAATAAAAGAAATGAATTTGGCCAAGCAGAAAGTTTTTAGACGAGGAGATAGAACTGCGAGGAGGGCTGGCTGGTAAAAGACTGATTGAGAGATTTGTTTGGGGTGTGTGAGTGTTTTTTCCAGAAGTAGGAGCACCTTACCAAGGAGTATAAGGTGAATGCTCCAGTAAGTAGCGAAAAGCCACAGCTAAAGCAAAGGACTTCTACAGGATGCCTTTTGGCCACTCAGCCAAGTTTCCCTTAGAACTCAGCCCGGGTAAGCTGTTCCCCAATAATACAGGCAGTCACTCTGCCTCTTTCTCCTAGTATCGTCAGAACAGATCCCTTCCCACAGAATCTCCTTCAGCTTGGAAAATGGATCATGTTCTTTATGTATTACAGGGGAGCAAAACCTGCCACTCCAAAATGTACCACTTTGGCATGTGGATTATTTTGAGCTGAAAACAGTTAAGGCCTTAAGACTCAGGAAGAAACTTGGACCTTCTCCCTAACTGCCTAAAAAAACAGAGGACCTGTTCCAGGAAGGGAGCTACCACCATAGATAACTATAGTATGACCTAGATGTGTAGACAGGGAGGAACCTAGCAAAGTCTATCTATTAAAATTCCTCTCTGTGTCCCATTGTCTCCACATGACCCAGCAAACATTTGATTACCATCTTCATGTAAATTACCTTCCTCCCCTTTGAAATCCCAAACCACTACCCTCAACATCCTCTTTTGTCCTTAACTGAAGATAGTATTTAAGGTGAGGACTTCAACCATTTGGGGGATTTACTCAGTTTCCCTGGGTCTCTCCCATATATACATGTTATTAAACTTCTGTTTGATTCTCTCCTGTTAACCTGTCTCATGTCAATTTAATTCTTAGACCAGCCAGAAGAACCTAGAAGGGTAGAAGAAAAAATTTTCATTCCCAACAGTATCCTCTCTCTGGACCCCACTTCTCTTTTTCACCTAATACTCACTCATCCTTCAGATCTCAACCTCAGTGTCTCTTCCTCCAGAAAGACTTTGACCACTTCCCCAGTCTATGTAAGGCACTTTTCCTCCTCCAAGTTCCCTTGGTATCTGTGACCTCAGTCACAGCACACATCATACCAGAAATTGTGGTTTAATTGTATGTGCTGTTGTGTGGACTCTAAGGGAACTTTCTACCATTATCACCAGTGAATCCTAAGCACTTAGCTTGTAATACTCTATATATTATGTTTGTGGAATGACTGACCTGAAACCTGGGAACAAATTCGACTATTTAGCTCAATGTGTGACCACAGTTGGTGCTTCCCCCACGTCCCTTCAGATCTCTGTTATCATTTCTGTGTATTTAGATTTTCATAGTTCATTCAGTCAACTCAAATGCTTTTATATTCCATCATTACTATGTAGAGTATATAGCAATAAGAATCCTAAGGAATCTGTGACTGGGTCAAACTGAAGCAAGCCGTCATTAGCACCTTGTAAATGGTCTTATAGCTACCTCAAAGTCAGAATTGTATCATAGAGGGGCTTAAGAAAATAATGCTACCCGACTACATGAATTGGAAATATAAATCCCAACATATGGGGATTTTGGAATTGAGATTTAGTATATAAAAATCACAGACTCTTTTTATAATTTCACTCATCAATAAGCATCTTTGAGCATCAGGTTGGCATAATAAATGTATAAAATCAGAAGCATAAATAATATAAAATTAAGTATCTCTTAACAACTATAGCCTTAACCTTAAATTTTATTTCCAGATGAATAGAAGTTCACAAAATCTTTTCCCTCTTTTCTTTTTTTCTAATCAAAATAACTCCTCCTCCTGATTCTAAAGCAATGAAGTGAAATGGCTAAAATCATGTTATTTTATGATAACAATTTTACAGCTGCTAAGAGGGAGACGTTTTTAAACCTCCCATATCTATTATAAATGACACTGAAATTATCATCCTTAGATTGAAGAAGAGGGTGAAATATTTGTCACAATATAGTCTCTCCACCCCACTATCCTGAGAAGAATGTGGTGACTAAAATTAGAGAGTGCATGCAGCATTACTTAATTTCAGTCTTCTTGCAGAAGGAGGAGAGAATTGGGCCTGAGAAGATAAACAGAGATCAGAACAAAGAAGCTAGTCAGTTCCTGTGAGTCTCTCAACACCCTGGGTGGTAAGCCCACAGTCATCCAAGAAACAGATGCTAGGCTTAAAACTCAATTCAGGGTGTGGGTGAATTGCATTAAACCTTATATTTTGTTTTTCTCGTGAAGAAAAGAGAAAAACCGGTCTCATTTATCAAACACAAGCTTGTTTTTTTTTTTTTAGAGAGATTTTGTTCTGATGTTCTGCTTTAATATCACATTCCCTAATGTGTTCAAGTCGCCCTTAAAAATGATGTCCACCCAATATTCTAGTAATAAGTTAATTTATATCTCACATGATGAGTCTCAGCAGGATAGTCAACATGGCCTATCACAAAATGTTTGACTTCTATTTAACATAATAGAACATGAGTCATGCATTTAAAGCTTCAGTAGATTTCTGCTGTTTTAAAGTCTAATCTTGGATTAGAGGAGAACAGACAGGTAGCAGAGTGAGCAAATTGCATTAGCGGCAAAACTACAAGGAAATATTCAACTGTCCGTAAAAAAAAGTATCTTGGGTTGCTTTGGTATTGCACAGCCACCTCTCATGCTTATTATGTAGCTTTGAAAAAACTAGACCAGTTCACTGATTGGGTTATTACAGTTATTAAGGGAACAAAAGTTACTCTCCACCAAGTGTTTCTAAGAGAGGTTGCTGTCACTTGGAGACTTTCATTTTTTACAGAATTGGGAATTCTTGGTCATGCTAAGAAAATGTAACAACTTAAGAAAACTTAACAACTTACCAGTATTTTAAAAGTACTTAGCAGTACTTTTAAGTACAGGTAGATATTCTGAATGAAAATACAGCTGTATGAAAATAGATATTATAATGCGAAGAATTAGGATTTATATTGTCATGGGTATTACAGGCCTAAATTTATAAACCAGTCTTGTTCTTTGTCACCATTTAATGTTCCTCCTTTTTCCCTTCTAGACAGAGATAGTGTATATTGCATGTGATGATTTAATTTCAGGTGCTTTGTGCCTTCATTGGAATGACTTGTGACTCTTGGACATGCCTTTTTCACTGATGACTTTTTTTTTTTTTTTTTTTTTTTTTTTACCGGTACGCGGGCCTCTCACTGTTGTGGCCTCTCCCGTTGCGGAGCACAGGCTCTGGACGCGCAGGCTCAGCGGCCATGGCTCACGGGCCCAGCCGCTCCGCGGCATGTGGGATCTTCCCGGACCGGGGCACGAAGCCGTGTCCCGTGCATCGGCAGGTGGACTCTCAACCACTGCGCCACCAGGGAAGCCCTCACTGATGACTTTTTAACTCAGAGTCTTACTAGACATTGGCAGGTTATTTCATAATCACTATTTGTGGGGGAGGAAAAATCATTTTCCCTCTACCCTTCTAGGTTCTTGGCCGAGACCCCCGCTGTAGTAAAAGACAGTTTAATCAGAGAAAGACAAAAGTTTAGTAACTTGGATACCTCCTGTATACATGGGGGAGACCCGGGAAAATGGAGTAACTCTCTGAAATGGCCCAAGCCACCACCTTAAATATCATCTCCAGCTAAAGTAAAAAGATGTTGGAGGAAGGAAGCCAGTTATGGGAGGTTACCAGGCAAAGCGCAGTAGACGAGGGTACAGTTGTATTGCAGATGTAAGTCTCTGCCTTCTCCAATCATAAGAGTTTCTAGAGATTTAAAGTTATCCTTCTCTTCCTGGTACAGAGAGGGAAACACCCCTACAAATGGAGATTTCCCTTCTACAGGTAAATGTCTGTAACACAAGGGTAACTTCTACTCAGTTTTTAGAGCTTTTCGTACATCATCCTTTTCTTAAAAAATCAGCCTAAAATAATGCTTGCTCCAAAGAGGTATATTTGGTGGAGGTATACTCTGCTCCCCCTCAATATCAAAAAAATAATTTCCCGCTATTTAAAAAAATGTATTCATGGATAAAATGGGTTCAAAACATACCATTTAATCTGTATATAGTATTACTCTTTTTAAAATAAACGATGTGGTTAACAAAAGAAAGATATTGTTAAGGAAATGAAAATATAAAGAAACCACAAAAATACAGAATTCCAGTATTAAGATCCCCAAGTTTGACTTTAATGAAAATAATTGTGTATAAATTTACATATCTGATTGAAATTTAATAGATTATATATGAAGAATTGTGAGAAGCATTTTATTTTTAAAATATTTCTGTTTCCTCAAACTGCTCCTAAACCCTGAGTAAAAAAGGAAGAGGATTCCCCACTCTTTTTCAGTGGAAGATTTTCTCCTCTCCCTCTTTTAGAATATTGTCAAGGAAAAGACATGTTTTAAAGTTTTTTTAACAAAGAGAATGTGATAAGAGAATTATCAAAAGAATTTATCCAAGAAATTTTAAGAAGTAATATTTATCATTTTATATATAAAAATATGAATAATTATGGCAAATATTCAGATAAAATAGGGAATAGAAATAAAGCATATTCACATAGGTTGTCAAAATAATATTGGGGTATTAGGTGCTCTCTGACAGCATTCTTCAAGAGCAAGGTGATTTTGGCAATTGACGTAGTTAAATGAACAATTAGTGCATCCCACAATTAAACTAAAAGTGTCAGACTATTACCAAACTAGCCTACATATCAGCCTTTTAGGGGAGAAAAATTCTTCCCTTCTCCCTTCTAGGTTATTTGACTGGTCTAATAATTAAATTGACACAAAACAGATAAACAGGAGAAAAACAATTAATTTCGTAAATAAGGGAATCCCAAAGACATGAGGCTTCCTGACCGTCAGGCAAGTGAGGCTTATACACCATCCTGGGCTAAGGAGAAGGCGGTAGGATTTGGGACTTCGAAGGGGAGGAGGATGATTCACAGGGAGATGGCAAGAGCAGAAGCTTGGTCAACGAATGTTTGCCACGCCTTACTGAGTAATCTTTCTTAGTAAAAAAGTTATCTGTGGTAATAGCTCTCTTCCAGGTACAGACCTCCTATCTAAATTGTTTAGGCAGTTAAGGGGAAGGAAGGTAAAAACCTCTTCTTGAGTCTCTTGGGGCCTTAATCATTTTCAGCTCAAAATAATCCACATATCAAAAAGAGGCACATTCTGGGATGAAATACCCTGAACCCCATCAGTCTTTTTGTTTATCTCTGTTTTAACAGGGTATTCCAGCTCAAACATTCTGAATGGGTGTCAGAATCTCATGTCCTCACTCTGTCTTTTTAGTATTACTCAACAAGTATCTTTCAAACAAATAGTAAAGGTGCAGAGGTGTCTGTTGACACTTTCTGGAAACATCTGACTTTTAGCTGAAGTGTCATATGTGTATGTTTGAGGGAAAAGGTGAGTCTGTTTGTGTGTGTGGTCATTGCCATTTGGTATTTTGCTTTAATTATTGGGCTCATTGCTCTTCCTTTGGGGAGACATAGATATGACATACTTTCCAAGAGGTATTTATGTTTTTACAGATTTAAAATCCCTACTTAATATTTCCTGGATTCAGTTTGTACAACACATTGATATTTCAATTAGCCAAACAAATTTTCCATTATTCTAGAACATTGTGAGAAGTATAGTAAAATTACTACTAGGATGTGTGTGTGTGTGTGTGTGTGTGTGCGCGTGTGCGTGTGCGTGTATCCAGTTCACAGCAATTAAGAGCAAGTACTGTGTCTGTTGAGTCATAAGCCAACAAACAGAGGCAGATAGAAAACAAAAGCCAACAAACAAAAGACCCCTGATGGTGCACAGTGATGGGAAGCATGACAATTTTTCTACAATAGTAGTCTCATTTATTATAACTGAAACATAATGCAATCAAACAATTCAAAATTCAGGTAAAGAAAAATTTTATCTTAGCAGATAATAACTTATTGATGCTTATGTGAATGGCAATAAATTAATATCTAACACCATTGAAGAGGGAACAATGGATGTAATATTTTCCATTGCTGTGTTTTCTGTAGCTTCAGATAATTTAAAAAACGCCTTATAGTGTGTTCAAACAATTTATTAGAAAGCTCATGTAATGATAAATAAAGGTTTAAAAACAGAATTTAAATAATATTGTGATGGATATATATTAAAGTCTGATAGGACATACCTATTAATCATTTATTGTTTCAAATTCAGAAATGTCATTCCTATTTTCAAAACTGGGACACAGAAAAATGTAGAGCTCAGTAAAAACATTCAAATCCAAGAGAAAGATTTTCCTTTAAACTTTGAGTAATGGATACAGTGAAAATTCTTCTTGATCGTGTGTGTGTGATTCACTTGTGCCAGATGTTGGCCAAGCCCCTGGGCTCTGACCATACTAGCAGGAAGGACAGAGAGCAAAGACTATAAATTACCTGATGAAGATGAAAATGGAGCCCCTCACGTCTACACTGATTACTCCTCGTACCAGGGGCATCCCCAGGGAATTCTTAGTCACAACGAAAGTTGCGGTATTCCCACACCTCTGTGGGCTTAGCAAAAATGCTGAGGAAGTGGCGATGATTGTCTAACATGAAAGAACTAAATATGACAGTAATGAACAGAGTCTTCTTAACAAGCAATTCCTTCTTAGAATAGTGATTCCCCGTTTCAAATCTGTAACTCAAGGAAACTCTGTAAAGAGTAATGAGGGTCTGTGGGATTTGCCTCCTGCCAATATTTCACAAAGTCTAACAGTAGTCTTTGGATAAATTTTCTAAAGACGCTAGTGAAAATAATTTTCAAAACATGAGGTCTAAGTGGGAAAAGTAATAGGAGGGCTCTAGTTAATGGAAAAACCTGGAAGTCATTGTTCTAGTATAGAATTTCCCAACGTATATTACTCAGAAAATTATTTCTGTAGGTTAATAGGCATTATTAGAAACAAACAAAAATAATGCAGTAGTCAAAAATGTTTAGGAAATGCTCTGTTTAAAATGAATAATTTAATAAAATTCAAAAATTTTTAAAAATAAAATAAAATGAATAATTTGACTTTCTAAGATTCTCCAAAAGGGGAATAGAGGAAAGTTTCCCAAACTTATTTTTTGGCCACAGGGTGTATGTGTGTGTGTGTATGTGTATGTGTGTGTTTCTTTCAGAGAATATGGCAGGACTAAACTTCTACAGAACTCATCTTGGGTAATGTTTACTGAGGTGATAGAGCCAACAAAACAGGAATGGAAAACTCAAGACAAAACCACTCAGCTGCCCTTAGACTCTGTTAGGATATTTTCATTCTCATAGAATAATCTGGGTGCCTTAAGGTTTTTTATCTGGAGGTCTCTTCTGACCCAGTGACTCAAAATCCTGTCTTGGGACTCGTCTCTGTGATGTTTGCTTCTTGATGACTTCTTTTTACAAACTGTCTGCCCAGGGTTATTCTCTGTCTGACTTTTCATGTCACAGGTCTGGAAAAGTAAGAGCCCGTTTTTTGTTTTTTTTTTAACTTTCAAGGAGGTTATGTCATGATTCAACTCAACTGCAGCACTGTGGCCCAGACATTCCAGCAAGGAACACGTAATCTGGGTTGGCTATGGAATTAGGGATCCTTGGAGCATGTGGGACAAATGAGTTAAACCAGGAATGTGATCTGGGCAGATACCAATGTATTATTCCTACTAAGCCTGGCATGTTGAAAAGCTATGGTATTTGCCAGCAAAAAGATAGATCTGAATCTCACCTTGGACCATCGTTAGCTCTGTGAATTTGGACAATTTATATAACTTTTTTAAACTTCAATTTCTTCATTTGTAGCACAAAGGCAACACTGCCAACTTAGAAGATTAAATAAAAATTTCACGTAGAAGATTCTGGTATGTATTAAGTATTAGGTATTAAATAAATAGAATCCTCTTGCCCCTACCACAGTCCTTTGAACCTATTTCTTCCCAGCCCATCTTCTCCTTCTGCACCTCCCCTAACCACTAGACTATAGACAACGATTCTAAGTAGCATAAGGTGTTTCTGGGAATTCCCCGGCGGTCCAGTGATTAAAACTCAGCCTTTTGGGCTTCCCTGGTGGCGCAGTGGTTAAGAATCTGCCTGCTGTAAAGCAATTATACTCCAATAAAGATGTTAAAATTAAAAAAAAAAAAAAAAGAATCCTCCTGCCAATGCAGGGGACATGGGTTCAAACCCTGGTCTGGGAAGATCCCACATGCCGCGGAGCAACTAAGCCCGTGCGCCACAACTACTGAGACTGCACTCTTGGGCCTGGAGCCACAAATACTGAACCCGTGTGCCACAACTACTGAAGCCCACGTGCCACAACCACTGAAGCCTGTGCGCCTAGAGCCTGTGCTCCACAACAAGAGAAGCCACTGCAATGAGAGGCTCGCGCACCGCAACAGAGTAGCCCCTGCTCGCTGCAACTAGAGAAAGCCCGTGTGCAGCAATGAAGACCCAACACAGCCAAAAATAAATTAAAAAATTAATTTTTTAAAAAAGGTATGGGGAAAAAAAAAAAAAAAGACTTGGGCTTTCACGGCCAGTGGACCTGGGTTCGATCCCTGGTCGGGGAACTAAGATCCCACCAGCCATGTGGTGCGGCCAAAACAAAAAGATGTTCCTGTTTCCACAGATATTTTCTCTTCAGTGGATGATGTCTGATGATTGAAAACACTTACATATGGAAATAAATTCATTTCTCATGATGACTTTTCAAACAATGTGAAATACTGTAGAGGAGCTATTTCTAGTGTGAACATCTCCCCAGTGTTCCAATTTATATCATCCGTGAGGGAGACTAAGTCTTCACAAAGCTGACCGTTGACCCCACTCACAACACTCACACTTCTATGAACCTCTTGAACCTTCTACCCCAACGTTTTTGATAACAGAAATTGACAGCATATTATCTATTGCTTGTCTAGCTATTTTTCATTACTCTGTGCAAACCCAGAGAATAAAAATCTTATTTTACACTGATGATGTTCACTTTTAAAATACTTCTCAAATTTTAATTTTATTTTCCATTTCATGTCTTCATTCTATCTCCTTTTTCCAACATTATAAACCAAAGTGAATTACGTGATGGAAGTACTAATTGTGAACAGCAGAAATATGTGTGAAATTCAGGTCTACCACTAAACTTGCACAGCAATCGCTCACACTGAAATTTTATGTAAATGCTGTAAATAAAAAACGAGATCTGGGCTTCCCTGGTGGTGCAGTTGAGAATCTGCTTGCCAATGCAGGGGACACGGGTTCGAGCCCTGGTCTGGGAAGATCCCACATGCCGCAGAGCAACTAGGCCCGTGAGCCACAATTACTGAGCCTGCGCGTCTGGAGCCTGTGCTCCGCAACAAGAGAGGCCGCGATAGTGAGAGGCCCGTGCACCGCGATAAAGAGTGGCCCCCACTTGCCGCAACTAGAGAAAGCCCTCGCACAGAAACGAAGACCCAACACAGCCATAAATAAATTAATTAATTTAAAAAAATGAGATCATTTAGTGCCACTTAAATGTTTATGTATTGCAAAATTGCTGATACTCAGTGCCCTCTGGTGTTTGAAGTTATTTATTTGCTATAAAACATTTTAATGATTTTTCTCTATTATGTAAGTCAAGATTTAAGTCATATATAATTTTACTAACAGCTCTACCAAGAGACAACTCTACTCATCTGTGTTTTCTTATAGCTTGGCCCTTGTTCTGTGCATGAGCAATGTTGTTTTGTTTGTTTTTGTGTTTTCCCAAATGGGTTGTGCAGTCTTACGCTGTGGAGCCTTTATTCAAACTGGGTTGAAAAGATTCTCATGTACTTTCCTACTCTTTAGTACTTACTTGCATCATGGTTCTCACAGTCTTCTGGGATTCTCTCTTTGCTTCTCTCTCTCCCCAGATCTAAGCCCTTGAAAAGTAGATAAAATGTCTTGTCCACTACTGCCTCCTCAAAGCCTATCACAGCATCTGGCCCATTAGATGTGCTTAAGAAATCTTTGTTCCATGAATGAATGTATGGATGAATGTTATTGTAGAATCCTAACTGTAGAAGGGGTTCACGTTCCATTTCCAAACAGAAATCCCATGTACAGTAATACCCCTGGGGGTGAGATACATAATTTCCAGTAGAACAATTCTAGTAATGTTGAACTTCTTATAGAGCTCATCTTATTTCTAAGCAGTTCAGGTTATTAAGAACTTTTTTGGTTATGCTGATCAAATCTAACTGATTGATATTGAAAATACTCTATTTTCTGTCTTTTGCTAAAATAAAAAGTAAATGTAGTTTTATATCCTTTTGGCATTTTTGTCTTATCTGCACAGAGTAATTAATTCCTGACTTTTTATCTTGCCTTAGATTAAACCTCATCAGGTATTTTAATAGTCTTTGTATGCTATGCTATAAGGTCCTAAGTCAACTTTTCTGTGGCTTGAACTCTATCCCTTTTATTCAGAAAAGACCCAGATGGTGAAAATCCCAGTAATTATAAAAATCAGCTTCCATCCAGAATCTGGTCAAATGTCCTGTGTCTGTTTTCATAGGCAAAAAATGAAGAATGATGAAAATAAGAAGACTCAGCCTCATTGTCATTTAAAGAGACCAGCGAAGGCTTGTTTGTGGAGCTGCTGAACTGCAGATCCAGTGAAGAAAGTACCAGGTAAGAAAACTGAGAACAGTGATCAAAATTGTGCTTTAAAAATAGTGTATTGGAAATACAGGTACAGGTTCCGAAAGACAATTTAATTTGCTAATTTTGAAGTCCTATAAACTATCTTCTCTCTTGAGGATTCATTCTTCTCATAATATAATGTTTGTAAGATCCTATCTCTCACAGTTCCCCAGTGGAAAAATATGGATGTAGTAAACTAGGTTTTGTCTTCAGCTTGTGTTAGTATAATCATCTGCCTCATTGCACAGCAAGCTTAGATCCCGTTTATATATACCCTCCTCAGCTTGACTGATTTCCCTGTTAATGATCAAACTGAAAGCACATTTCATTTCATACATGAAACTTCTTTCACAGTATGCCTGCATATCATCTTATATAGATATTAAAAATCGAAATCCTAGGAAAATGTATTCCTATCATCTTTACTAACATCCATGAAACATGGACATTACTCCAATAATTGAGAAATATGAAAAATTAAACTGATAAGACTTACAAATAAGTCCCCAAACATATATGAAATGTATAGCATTCAATAAATGTGTCATAAACAGGAGTAAGCAGTTACAATATAACACAACTGATAGAGCTTGTGATACTATTATATCGACTTGATGAACTACCCCTTTGTAGACACTACCTTGCAACTTTATTTTTAAGATAATTTTATTTTGACAAATTCCATCTTTGTATAAAATTTGTGAAAATAATTCGAAAAGACTTTTATTGAGTTAATGTATTCAGTGAGCCATACTGTATTCATTTCACTTCTCTGGCAAGTATTTTCATTGATCCTTTAAATCTATAAACACAGTAACATTAATGTTGTGCTTTTTTTTTTTTTTAACTGGACAAGACAATTCCATAGCTAGTGATGTTTACATTTTAAACTAGCACAGGTTTTCACATTAGAAAGGCTAATGTTTGGGCAGATGATAAAGACAACATGTGGGAGGGAAAATGTGGACTCTGCCTTGACTCTCAAAAGTATTTCTATGTATTTTGGAAGCAAAGTTGAAGTTACTCATTTTGCTTCTTAGTGAGTTAGACCCTGAATGGCCAATGGAAATTAAAAAGCTTTAAGTTAAAATGTGCTTTAAGGCACTCAAATGAGCAAACTTGAATTATTTCTTATATCTTAGGGAAAAAAAATAGTGGAAGGAGTTTTCCAATCACAAAATAGTAGTCGGCTAAGACTTTAATCATATCAAAAGTTTATTCATCTTTAGGACATAATTGAGGCAATTGCTTATTTAGTGGAGAAATAAAATAAGGAAAATAATCCATGCAGCACAGGGGATCATGCTTTTGGCATGCAACTCTTTTTATATCCAGTGATACATTACTGGTGAATGTTCCTTACTTAGTTCGACCTGACTTCCTACCAACAAACAACATATAATTGCAATGTTCATAGATTGATACTGGATGAGCTTAATAAAGGGTTCTACTTCTGTACGTCTCTGGAATTAAAACAAAAGGCACCAGACCTACAATTAACAGCTGGAGATAACATATAATTTTCCAGAGCCCAATAGCAGTTTTTTATGTTACTGCATTGTGCTTCATATATTGACATATTTGCTGTGAATTCTGCCCTGGGAAAGCTGAGAGTTTGTGTATGCTGAATTGGGATGTCATTTTCTGTGACCTCTGAAAGTTAGCGCTAAGTTTTGCTGTCGGGGAAATATAGGCACCATGCTGCCTTTTTACCATCAGAGATGTTGTCATTTGCTTCTCACAACAGAAATGCCTGTGGGTTGCACCACAGCCGAGACATGGTTTGTCAAGCATCCTTAATCAGCGAACACATCAGAGTACAGTCACTCTTGGAGCATCCATTCCATCACTGTGAATCATGTGTTATTTAGTAAAACACTCTGCCAAAGACATCACTGAAATAATTTGATGTGGTTAAAAGAATAATACTACATAAATCAAGGAAAGAAGGAACAAAGCTTTTAGATTTTTCTTAGCAGCCTACTGTATGTAGTTAGTAATTGGTATGAGCATTTTCCTTTAAAAATAAAGAAATATCAAGTAATTGAGATGATTTCACTGAATTGCATATACTCAAATTTAATAGTATAAAAACAGGGACATTTAGAGCCAAAAACCTAAGCCATAATGTCATAAGACTATAAAAAAAGATGCCATCTCTACTCTGTGAAAATAGCTTATATAAAAATGCACATTTGCAGAAACATATGCACATACATAATGTCTAAGTGGAATTTTTGATACTTATATTTTTTTTAAATATACACAAGAATCACAGAGAAAGAGTCTTCATCATTTTATACTAACTGTTGAGCAATGGATGATAAAAGTTTTTTTAGTAAGAGTAAAGAAAATAAAAATAATTTGGAAAATATTTGTTAATTAAAAAAAAAAAAAACTCAGGTGATGTACTAAGGTTCCAGGCTTAGTAGGTTAAAAATTTAGTCCAATTTTTTTCATATATATATATATATGGGTTTATTTTTAGATTTCTTTCTTTGGAAGTTTCTGCTAAATCTGGGTTTCTGTGTTTGGGTTTCATTTTATACATACTTCTCTTTTAGTTTTTCATTTTAATGCTACTTAAAAAAAAAAATTTATTGGAGTATAGTTGCTTTACAGTGTTGTGTTAGTTTCTACTCTCCAGCAAAGTGAATCAGCTATATGTATACATCTATCCCCTCTTTTTTGGATTTCCTTCCCATTTAGGTCGCCACAGAGCATTGAGTTGCCTGTGCTATACAGTAGGTTCTCATTAGTTATCTATTTTATACATAGTATCAATAGTGTTTATATGTCGATCACACTCTCCCAATTCATCCCACCACCCCTCTTCCCCCTTGGCATCCATACCTTTGTTCTCTACATCTGTGTCTCTGTTTCTGCTTTGCAAACATGTTCCTCTGTACTATTTTTCTAGAGTCCACATATATGCGTTAATACATGATATTTGTTTTTCTCTTTCTGACTTACTTCACTCTGTATGACAGTCTCTAGGTCCATCCACATCTCTACAAATGACCCAATTTCGTTCCTTTTTATGGTTGAGTAATATTCCCTTGTATATATGTACCACATCTTCTTTATCCATTCCTCTGTTGATGGACATTTAAGTTGTTTCCATGTCCTGCCTATTGTAAATAGTGCTGCAATAAACATTGGGGTGCATATGTCTTTTTGAATTATGGTTTTCTCTGGGTATGTGCCCAGTAGTGGGACTGCTGTGTGTGATGGCTTGCAATAATAAAGATGATACATATACTATGTATTATATTAATTATATATAATATTAAGAAAGATGGGGAAATATATAAATACTATGAAAACAGATATAATGTTACTCTAGAAAAATACACATTGTAATGTCCTTGAAATACTCAAGATGGACTGCAAAATTGGTTCTGAAATTCCTGCAGATTAAAACAGAAAGTGAAATGTGGGGCTTCCCTGGTGGTGCAGTGGTTGAGAGTCCGCCTGCCGATGCAGGGGACACGGGTTCGTGCCCCGGTCCGGGAAGATCCCACATGCCACGGAGCGCCTGGGCCCGTGAGCCATGGCCGCTGAGCCTGCGTGTCTGGAGCCTGTGCTCTGCAACGGGAGAGGCCACAACAGTGAGAGGCCCGTGTACCGCAAAAAAACAAAAAAAAAAAAGTGAAATGTGCTAGGTTACAAATTTACACTGTGTATTGCCTAAATCTCATACCACAAATGCATAGTAAGGAAGTATAAAAATAATATGGGAAGACAAATTCCAAATATAGCAGATAAAAGATGTAAATGTAATAAACATATTGTGTCAAACAGACTAAATAAAATATATAGGTTTGTAGGGTTTTTTGCTTTTGATGAAAAATATTTAACTTATTTGTATGCAGTCCATGAAATGATGTACAGGAACAATCGAGCCAAAGCTAGAAATATAGGCATGAATTTATGACCTTACAAAGCAAAATGTTTGACTTATTGAGATTGTACACGAAATAATCCTTATTTACTCTTAAAACAAGCCTTTCTAATTCTCTGGGACAGGAGGACTTAGAGGTAGTCTGGGTAGTATGTTTTGGATCAATGGTAAAATGTATTCAATTTTAAAAACTGATCAAGTTTCTACTTTTTCTCTTAAATCACAATTGAACAATAAATATTAATTTTATAAAATATTTTCCACTTTTCCTAAGTTTACCTTTCTACTGGCATATTATTCATAATACCATATTATAAATTTTAAAATACCTGCTATTGCTGTGATTACTTCCCTTTTTATGTTTTCTTCTCTATTTTATGTTTTTTTAATTTTTTTTATTTTTTACCTTGTTTATTCTCTCTTTTTGACATAATCAATCTTTCCAGAGGAGCATCTATATTATTATTCTTTTAAAAACTGTGTAAATTACCATGCAATAATTTAAAACATTTTCTTAAGGAGTCAGAGTTTGCATTACAAACAATATTTCTACAACTTCAGGAAAAAAAAAAAAAAAAGAATTACCTAGAACAGTGAAAGGAAAAAGGCAGACAGTAAGATGCAACAAATATATCTTAGAAAGCCCGCATAAAATTGGCAACAAAATCAAGCAAATATTGCACAAAAAAAGAATATGAAAAACAACCTCTAATGAATTTTGCCCTCTTTTCTGTTACTTTTTTTCATTTATTGAGGTATAATTTATGTATAATAAAATTCACCCTTTTTTTAGGTGCGTAGTTCAGTGAAATTTGTCTGTCTTATATAATCATGTAATTATCACCAAAATCAAGATATAAACATATGCCTGTCACCTGAAAAAGTATTTATATGCTCCTTTGTAGTCAGTCCCTCCCTTCTACTCCCATCCCTGGAAATTACTAATTTTATTTCTGTCTCTAGTTTTATCTTTTTCAGAAGGTCATATAAATTGAATTGTGCAGTTTGTAGGACTTTGGGTCTTGCGTCTTTCACTTAGCAAGTTTTTGCATATATCAGTGGATATTGTTCCTTTTTGTTGCTGAGTAGTCTTTCATTATATGTGTATATCACAGTTTGTTTATCCATTCACCCACTGATGAACATGTGTGTTGTTTCCAGCTTTTGTCCATTGTGAATGAAGCACTTACACTTTTTGTGTATAAATATGTGTTTATTTCTCTTGGATACATACATACATGTAGAATGGGTGGACAATATGGTAAGTATGTATTTATTTTTTATTTTTTTGTTTTTTGTTCTTGTTTTCAGCCATGTTTATTCCAAGATGATAATAAGTGGAGACGTTTGAAATATCTTTGAAGGCTTTTCAAAAAATGCCATGGATTATATGCAGAAGACATAATTTAAAAACATTTTTAAACTTTTCTCCCACCTTACTAAAGACAGTAGCTCTGACTAACATTAGCCTGAAGGTGTTCTATTTCTCCCTAGCTATTTCTCTACCTTCTTTTCTTATTCGTCTAATAAATAATTCTGAAATTTTGATTCTTGTCTCCCAAGACTCTGACTATGCAACAGGGAGCACTAGAAAAAGACTTAACTGACTAACTTAAAGTTACCCTGAGGATGTTTGTTCACTTTTCTTTTCTTTTGTCCTTAGATTGGCTTTAGGAATCTGTAGTCTACACTTCCACAATATAGTTAGGGGCAGCAGAGGTACTGTATGTATGATTTCTACTTGTATATATTTCCCAATTCCATCTGTTTTTTTTTAACATCTTTATTGGAGTATAATTGCTTTACAATGGTGTGATAGTTTCTGCTTTATAACAAAGTGAATCAACTATACATGTGCATATATCCCCATATCCCCTCCCACTTGCGTCTCCCTCCCACCCCTCTAGGTGATCACAAAGCACCGAGCTGATTTCCCTGTACTATGCGGCTGCTTCCCACTAGCTAGCTATTTTACATTTGGTAGTATATATAAGTCCATGCTACTCTCTCACTTGTCTCAGCTTACCCTTCCCCTCTCCCCGTATCCTCAAGTCCATTCTCCAGTATGTCTGCATCTTTATTCCTGTCGTGCCCCTGGGTTCTTCATGACCATTTTTTTGTTTGTTTTTTAGATTCCATATATGTGTGTTAGCATACGGTATTTGTTTTTGTCTTTCTGACTTACTTCACTCTGTGTGACAGACTCTAGGTCCATCCAGCTCACTACAAATAACTAAATTTCCTTTCTTTCTATGGCTAATATTCCATTGTATATATGTGCCACCTCTTCTTTATCCATTCATCTGTTGATGGACACTTAGGTTGCTTCCACGTCCTGGCTATTGTAAATACAGCTGTAATGAACATTGTGGTACGTGACTCTTTTTGAATTATGGTTTTCTCAGGGTACATGCCCAGTAGTGGGATTGCTGGGTCAAATGGTAATTGTATTTTTAGTTTTTTACGGAACCTCCATACTGTTCTCCATAGTGGCTGTACCAATTTACATTCCCACCAACAATGCAAGAGGGTTCCCTTTTCTCAACAACCTCTCCAGCATTTATTGTTTGTAGATTGTTTGATGATGGCCATTCTGACTGGTGTGAGATGATATCTCATTGTAGTTTTGATTTGCATTTTTCTAGTGATTAATGACGTTGAGCATCCTTTCATGTGTTTATTGGCAATCTGTGTATCTTCTTTGGAGAAATGTCTGTTTAGATCTTCTGCCCATTTTTGGATTGGGTTGTTTGTTGTTTGATATTGAGCTGCATGAGCTGCTTGTAAATTTTGGAGATTAATCCTTTGTCAGTTGCTTCGTTTGCAAATATTTTCTCCCATTCTGAGCGTTGTCTTTTCGTCTTGTGTATGGTTTCCTTTGCTGTGCAAATGCTTTTAAGTTTCATTAGGTCCCATTTGTTTATTTTTGTTTTTATTTCCATTTCTCTAGGAGGTGGGTCAAAAAGGATCTTGCTGTGATTTATGTCATAGAGTGTTCTGCCTATGTTTTCCTCTAAGAGTTTGATAGTGTCTGGTCTTACATTTAGGTCTGTAATCTATTTTGAGCATATTTTTGTGTATGGTGTTAGGGAGTGTTCTAATTTCTGTAATAGATGTCTAATAGCTGTCCAGTTATCCCAGCACCACTTATTGAAGAGGTTGTCTTGTCTCCATTGTATATTCTTGCCTCCTTTATCAAAACTAAGGTGACCATATGTGCATGGGTTTATCCCTGGGCTTTCTATCCTGTTCCATTGATCTATATTTGTGTTTTTGTGCCAGTACCATACTGTCTTGGTTACTGTAGCTTTGTAGTATAGTCTGAAGTTAGGGAGCCTGATTCCTCCAGCTCTGTTTTTCGTTCTCAAGATTGCTTTGGCTATTCGGGGTCTTTTGTGTTTCCATACAATTTGTGAAATTGTTTGTTCTAGTTCTGTGAAAAATGCCATTGGTAGTTTGATAGGGATTGCATTGAATCTGTAGATTGCTTTGGGAGGTAAAGTCATTTTCACAATGTTGATTCTTCCAATCTAAGAACAAGGTATATCTCTCTGTCTGTTGGTATCATCTTTAATTACTTCCATCAGTGTCTTATAGTTTTCTGCATACAGGTCTTTTGTCTCCTTAGGTAGGTTTATTCCTAGGTATTTTATTCTTTTTGTTGCAATGGTAATTGGAAGTGTTTCCTTAACTTCTCTTTCAGATTTTCATCATTAGTGTATAGGAATGCAAGAGATTTCTGTGCATTAATTTTGTATCCTGCTATTTTACCAAATTCATTCATTAGCTCTAGTAGTTTTCTGGTAGTGTCTTTAGAATTCTCTATGTATAGTATCACATCATCTGCAAACAATGACAGCTTTACTTCTTCTTTTCTGATTTTGTTTCCTGTTATTTCTTTTTCGCCTCTGATTGCTGTGGCTAAAACTTCCAAAACTATATTGAATAATAGTGGTGAGTGTGGGCAACCTTGTCTTGTCCCTGATCTTAGTGGAAATGGTTTCAGTTTTTCACCATTGAGAATGATGTTGGCTATGGGTTTGTCATATATGGCCTTTATTAAACTGAGGTGAGTTCCCATTATGCCTACTTTTTGGAGAGTTTTTATCATAAATGGGTATTGAATTTTGTCAAAAGCTTTTTCTACATCTATTGAGGTGATCATATGTTTTTTATCCTTCAGTTTGTTAATATGGTGTATCACATCGATTGATTTGCATATATTGAAGAATCCTTGCATTCCTGGTATAAACCCCACTTGATCATACTGTATGATCCTTTTAACGTGCTGTGAATTCTGTTTGCTAGTATTTTGCTGAGGTTTTGCATCTATGTTCATCAGTGGTATTGGCCTGTAGTTTTCTTTCTTTGTGACATTGTTGTCTGGTTTTGGTATCAGGGTGATGGTGGCCTAGTAGAATGAGTTTGGGAGTGTTCCTCCCTCTGCTATATTTTGGAAGAGTTTGAGAAGGACAGGTGTTAGCTCTTCTCATAATGTTTGATAAAATTCACCTGTGATGCCATCTGATCTTGGGCTTTTGTTGTTGGAAGATTTTTAATCACAGTCTCAATTTCAGTGCTTGTGACTGGTCTGTTTATATTTTCTACTCCTTCCTGGTTCAGTCTCAGAAGGTTGTGGTCTTCTAAGAATTTGTCCATTTCTTCCAGGTTGTCCATTTTATTGGCATATAGTTGCTTGCAGTAATCTCTCATGATCCTTTGTATTTCTGCATTGTCTGTTGTTACTTCTCCTTTTTCATTTCTAATTCTGTTGATTTGAGTCTTCTCCCTTTTTTTCTTGATGAGTGTGGCTAATGGTTTAACAATTTTGTTTATCTGCTCAAAGAACAAGCTTTTAGTTTTCTTGATCTTTGCTATTGTTTTCTTCATTTCTTTTTCATTTATTTCTGCTCTGATCTTTATGATTTCTTTCCTTCTGCTAACTTTGGGGTTTTTGGTTCTTCTTTCTCTAATTGCTTTAGGTGTAAGGTTAGGTTGTTTTTTTGAGATTCCTCTTGTTTCTTGAAGTAGGATTGTATTGCTATAAATTTCCCTCTTAGAACTGCTTTTGCTGTCGTCCCATAGGTTTTGGGTCATCGTGTTTTCTTTGTCATTTGTTTCTAGGTAGTTTTTGATTTCCTCTGCTTTCTTCAGTGATCTTTTGGTTATTAAGTAGTGTATTTTTAGCCTCCATGTGTTTGTATTTTTTGTAGATTTTTTCCTGTAATTGGTATCTAATCTCATAGCATTGTGGTCAGAAAAGATACTTGATACAATTTCAGCTTTCTTAAATTTACCAAGGCTTTATTTGTGACCCAAGACATGATCTATTGTGGAGAGTGTTCCATGAGCCCTTGGGAAGAAAGTGTATTCTGTTGTTTTTGGATGGAATGTCCTATAAATATCAATTAAGTCCATCTTGTTTAATGTATCATTTAAAGGTTGTGTTTCCTTATTTATTTCCATTTTGGATGATCTGTCCATTGGTGCAAGTAGGGTGATAAAGTCCCCTACTATGATTGTGTTACTGTCGATTTCCCCTTTTATGGCTGTTAGCATTTGCCTTATGTATTGAGGTGCTCCTATGTTGGGTGCATAAATATTTACAATTGTTATATCTTCTTCTTGGATTGATCCCTTGATCATTATGTAGTGTCCTTCTTTGTCTCGTGTAATAGTCTTTGTTTTACAGTCTATTTTGTCTGATATGAGAATTGCTACTCCAGATTTCTTTTGATTTCCATTTGTATGGAATATCTTTTTCCATCCCCTCACTTTCAGTCTGTATGTGTCCCTAGGTCTGAAGTGGGTCTCTTGTAGACAGCATATATGTGGCTCTTGTTTTTGTATCCTTTCGGCCAGTCTGTGTCTTTTGGTTGGAGCATTTAATCCATTTACATTTAAGGTAATTATCGATATGTATGTTCCTATGACCATTTTCTTAATTGTTTTGGGTTTCTTATTGTAGGTCTTTTCCTTGTCTTGTGTTTCCCACTTAGAGAAGTTCCTTTAGCATTTGTTGTAGAGTTGGTTTGGTAGTGCTGAATTCCCTTAGTTATTGCTTGTCTGTAAACGTTTTAATTTCTCCATCAAATCTGAATGAGATCCTTGCTGGTAGAGTAACCTTGGTTGTAGGTTTTTCGCTTTCATCACTTTAAATATGTCCTGCTACTCCCTTCTGGCTGCAGAGTTTCTGCTGAAAGATGAGCTGTTAACCTCATGGGGATTCCCTTGTATGTTATTTTTCCCTTGATGCTTTTAATATTTTTTCTTTGTATTTAATTTTTGATAGTTTGAGTAATATGTGTCTTAGCGTGTTTCTCATTGGTTTTATCCTGTATGAGACTCTCTGTGCTTCCTGCACTTGACTATTTCCTTTCCCGTATTAGGGAAATTTTCAACTATAATCTCTTCAAATATTTTCTCAGTCCCTTTCTTTTTCTCTTCTTCTTCTGGGACCCCTACAATTCGAATGTTGGTGCATTTAATGTTGTCCCAGATGTCTCTGAGACTGTCCTCAATTCTTTTCATCCTTTTTTCCTTATTCTGCTCTGCAGTAGTTATTTCCACTATTTTATCTTCCTGGTCACTTATCGTTTCTCTACCTTTTATTCTGTTATTGATTCCTTCGAGAGAATTTTTAATTTCATTTATTGTGTTGTTCTTCATTCTTTGTTTGCTGTTTAGTTCTTCTAGGTCCTTGTTATACATTTCTTGTATTTTCTCCATTATGTTTCCAAGATTTTGGATCATCTTTACTCTCATTACTCTGAATTCTTTTTCAGGTAGACTGCCTATTTCCTCTTCATTTGTTTGGTCTGGTGAGTTTTTATCTTGCTCCTTCATCTGCTGTGTGTTTCTCTGTCTTCTCATTTTGCTTAACTTACTGTGTTTGGGGTCTCCTTTTCACAGTCTGCAGGTTCGTAGTTCCCATTGTTTTTAGTGTCTGTCTCCAGTGGCTGAGGTTGGTTCAGTGGGTTGTGTGGTAGAGGGGACTACTGCCTGTGTTCTGGTGGATGAGGCTGGATCTTTTCTTTCTGGTTGGCAGGTTGGCATCCAGCGGTGTGTTTTGGGGTGTCTGTGACCTTACTATGATTTTAGGCAGCCTCTCTGCTAATGGGTGGTGTTGCGTTCCTGTCTTGCTAGTTGTTTGTCATACGGTGTCCAGCACTGTAGCTTGCTGGTCGTTGAGTGGAGCTTGGTCTTAGCGTTGAGATGGAGATCTCTGGGAGAGCTTTCGCCGTTTGATATCACGTGGAGCTGGGAGGTCTGTGGTGGACCAATGTCTTGAACTCGGCTCTCCCACCTCAGAGGCACAGGCCTGACACCCGGCTGGAGCACCAAGAACCTGTCTGACACACGGCTCAGAAGAAAAGGGAGAAAGGAAGAAAGAAAGAAAGAAAGAAAATAAATAAATAAAATAAAATTAAGTTGTTAAAATGAAAAATAAAAAATAATTATTAAAAATTAATCGGGCTTCCCTGGTGGTGCAGTGGTTGAGAGTCTGCGTGCCGATGCAGGGGACACAGTTTCTTGCCCCGGTCCGGGAAGATCCCACTTGCCACGGAGCGGCTAGGCCCGTGAGCCATGGCCACTGAGGCTGTGCGTCTGGAGCCTGTGCTCCACAACTGGAGAGGCCACAAAAGTGAGAGGCCTGCATACCGCAAAAAAAATTAATAATAAAATTTTAAAAATTAAAATTAAAAAGTAATAAAAATAGGAAAAAAAAGAAAGAAGAGAGCAACCAAACCAAAAAACAAGTCCACCAATGATGACAAGCACTAAAACTATACTAAAAAAAACAAAAAACAAAAAAATACGGACAGACAGAGCCCTAGGACAAATGGTAAAAGCAAAGCTATACAGACAAAATCACACAAAGAAACATACACATAGACACTCACAAAAAGAGAGAACGGAAAAAAATGTGTATATCGTTGCTCCCCAAGGCCACCTCCTCAATTTGGGATGATTCGTTGTCTCTTCAGGTATTTCGGAGATGCAGGGTACATCAGGTTGATTGTGGAGATTTAATCTGCTGCTCCTGAGGCTGCTGGGAGAAATTTCCCTTTCTCTTCTTTGTTCGCACGGCTCCCGGGGTTCAGCTTTTGATTTGGCCCCGCCTCTGTGTGTAGGTCGCCTGAGGGCGTCTATTCTTCTCTCAGACAGGACGGGGTTAAAGGAGCCGCTGATTCGGGGGCTCTGGCTCACTAAGGCCGTAGGGAGGGAGGGGTACCGAGTGCGGGGCGGGCCTGCGGCGGCAGAGGCCCACGTGATGTTGCACCAGCCTGAGGCGTGCCGTGCGTTCTCCCGGGGAAGTTGTCCCTGGATCACGGGACCCTGGCAGTGGCGGGCTGCACAGGCTCCCGGGAGGGGAGGTGTGGAGAGTGACCTGTGCTCGCACACAGGCTTCTTGGTGGTGGCAGCAGCAGCCTTAGCATCTCATGCCCGTTTCTGGGGTCTGCGCTGATAGCCGCGGCTCACGCCTGTCTCTGGACCTCATTTAGGCGGTGCTCTGAATCCCCTCTCCTCATGCACCCCAAAACAATGGTCTCTTGCCTCTTCGGCAGCCCCAGACTTTTTCCCGGACTCCCTCCGGCTAGCTGTGGTGCACTAGCTCCCTTCAGGGTGTGTTCACGCAGCCAACCACAGTCCTCTCCCTGGGATCCGACCTCCAAAGCCCGAGCCTCAGCTCCCAGCCCCTGCCCGCCCTGGTGGGTGAGCAGACAAGCCTCTCGGGCTGGTGAGTGCTGGTCGGCACCGATCCTCTGTGCGGGAATCTCTCCGCTTTTCCCTCTGCACCCCTGTGGCTGCGCTCTCCTCCGTGGCTCGGAAGCTTACCCCCTCCGCCACCCGCAGTCTCTGCCCATGAAGGGGCTTCCTACTGTGTAGAAACCTTTCCTCCTTCACAGCTCCCTCCCACTGGTGCTGGTCCCGTCCCTATTCTTTGTCTCTGTTTTTTCTTTTGCCCTACCGCGGTTCGTGGGGAGTTTCTGGCCTTTTGGGAGGTCTGAGGTCTTCTGCCAGCGTTCAGTAGGTGTTTTGTAGGAGTTGTTCCACATATAGGTGTATTTCTGATGTATTTGTGTGGAGGAAGTTGATCTCCACTTATTACTCTTCTGCCATCTTGAAGGTCTCCCCTAAGTATGTATTTAAAAATACAAAAACTGCCGGATTATTTTCCAAAGTTGCTGTATCGTTTAACATTTTCACCAAAAAATGTATGAGAGCTCTGTGTTCAGATACTGAAAGGCTCAATATGTCAAGTTGTCAGTTCTCCCCAAATTAATCTAAAGATTCAATGCAATCTTATTCAGAATTCCAACAGGTGTTTTTATAGAATGTAACAAGATGATTCTAAAATTTATATGAAAACACAAAAACCCTAGACATACTGATTTTTTTTTAATGAAGAAGAACAAAATTGGGAGACTCTTGCAACCTGATTTCAAAAATTAATGTAAAGCTACAGTAATCAATATTGTGTTTTATTGGTAAAAGTGTAGACACATAGTGTAATGGGACAGAATAGAGTACGGAAATAGACCTATGCATATATGGTAAAATGGATTTTTTCCTTACTCAGGAGATACTTTATTCAAAAACATTATTGCAAGCAGGAAAGAAGGGATTTTTATAGTAAGAGAACAAGGACTATTGTAATAGGATGCTGTGACTATAAGATCTGAGAGGATCTCAAAGAGTTAGGCAAATAGGTTTCTTTTATAGAGAGGTGTAAGCAAGGCTAGAAAGAACTGGGTTTGGAAAGCAGAATGAAAGCATGGCTTGATCAGACAGTGTTCTCTCTCCCTCCAGACTTGGCCTGAGACCAACCTGCTTTCCTGGAGGAGCCTTTAAGGAGGGCTGTATGCTAACTCAGGCTGGAGGAAGGGGGGACGGGGCAAAAGTCAGGGGGTTGAGAAAAGGAGGCAATGCTTTGTTTCTATTGATCAGTGAAGTAACAATTTAGCTAATTTACGAGACAAAAAATGGGAATTTGGAGGGTCTGTGTTTGGCCTTGTCATAGGTAAACATGGGTACTGAGGACTGCTCTTGGCAGTGTTTCTGAAAAATCAGTTGACCCATCTGTTGAGGGCTGCTAGCAAAGGTCACTTGTTTTAGTGTCAGGCATGTTAAGAGAGGGATACCTAAAATGAAAAAGAGAAATATTAATATAACATGTTACATTAAACATTAGTATATTAAACCATCCAAGAGATTGGTGGGTGGAAATGTTCTGATCGTATAGCACAGCTTTTTGAGTTTCTTGAAGCTATGGTATCAGTGCTCTTGGTGGTGTTGCCCAGTCTTGCTTATCTCTTATGTAACCACCTGCATGATCTGAACATTTTTCCAGATTTGCCTAGTGACCCAGACAGTGACTTTCACAGGAAGAAACCCAGCCCATGTGTGATCAGTTGCAGGGACATGTCCTTTGTTGTGTATATGAAGTCATTGGGCTTTAACTCTCAGTGCTTCTTCAGCTCCTGGGAGAAAGGGCCAACCTCAAAGCAACCTAGAGTTTCTATAGGGATCTCGCCAGTCAGGTTTCAGTTCTCAGTGATGCCAAGTCTGGAGGGAGGGAGAAAAATTGGAAATGTTCGTTTGGAAAGTTGTAGCCAGATAATATGTTTGACAATATGTGCAAGATGATAGGTCCAACATGCAGGTAGATAATAAAAGCATGCAGTTGAAAAATAGCTCAAAGACAATGAACAGGACCAGAATATAACCCAGAACAGTGTGCTATAGTTCACAGTTGAAATATAAATTTCTCTCTACAGTCACACACTTTTTCATCAAGGATAATGTCAAGAAAGGTTATTCTTGGTCACTAAATAAGTCTGTCTCATTAGTTTTGTCTGATTATATACACAGGTACAGCAAGAATGGCAAGTTACTAAATAGGCCCTTTAAATCTCGCTTTGCTGCAAGTTTTTATAAGGAATGTTATAGTGGACTTTTAAAATACTCTTGAGTCTAGTAAGCCAAGCCGAGAACTCACCACCAGATTTCACTTGCAGTACCTATTGATTTGGGTAAAATTCCTTTCTTCTCAAAGCCCCTCAAATATCTTAATATTCCTGGGCCTGCGAGGAAGCAGACTTCCTTACTCACCTGAAAGGCTGGGGATCCTCTAAGCTAGGTGCCAGGCAGGCTTTCCCAAGAGGGCTTTGTAAGCATTGGTTTCAAAAAGTCAACTTTAGCTCTTCAGGAGTGTTTGTTCAAATTTGATTCTATGAGCATGATTCTCAAATATGATATTCCAGTCAAAGCCTTAGTTATGTAACCAATGTTTCCAATTATGTTCTGTTGATGAGGAGAACAGTTTCTTATTAAAACCATGAAAACAATTATTTTGCCATGAAAATAAGAACGTTCAATTAGGAGTTTCTGAATTCTGCAAGGATCAGGCCAGGAGAAAAAATGAATGTTGCATCTCTGTTTATAAAATTATAAGCTTCTAAATTGTTATAAATTCTAGCTAAAGTAAAAAGGGTTCCTTTTTTCAGAAAATAGAATAACATCAATATTCCAAACAAAACTGACAATTATCCTGCATAAGTTCATTCAGTGCCATGCAATTAATTCTTGTTCGGCTCCATCTAGAATGAGCAGTTTCATGAACTCATCAACTTCTCTACTAAAGTTCTACAAATCCTGACTCAATACAATGGTTTGACCTCAGATATTTAAGCAAGGCTATCAGAAGTCTGTGCTCCAGAGTACTTGGAATGGTCCTCTCCACAGAGATCATAGACAATCTTTTTTGTTGAAAACTAGCATTCTAGTCTGATGGCAGACTTTCTGGGAAGCCTCAGAGTAAAGCAGAAAACTATCTGTGGATGCCAAAAGAGTAAAAATATCTGATGAGACTTAATTATAAAAATAAATGCAATTGACAAGGAAATTTGGTTGTTTCTGTGTTATACAACATTTGAAAAAATAACTGAATTTGTGATCAAAATAACCTATTTTGTGATCAACAAAATGACCAATAACACTATACTCTTGTAGTCTAATATCAGGCAAAGCAGTACCAGGACATATCATGGACAGCAAGGACATTGACAAATCTCTAAGAACTTCATACAATTTCTGAAATATTTATGTTAGTAACATCTTCCCCATACAAATATAAACTAGGAAATGTTAAGCATCTCCTCTGATTTGATAACACTTCCTATGCAACTCTAACATATCAAATAAACCTAATTATTTCTAGCCCCACTCTTTTTACAAGGTGAAAGATCATTTGTGATTTTCCAGGGGTCCTCTGGGAACTCAAAAACAGTTTGAGATCCAGAAGATATCATTTAGGATTTGTTTTCTAGAATGCAAAATGTCAAAGATTGTCAGGTTTGAGCACTTGATTAAATAGAGTCATGGGTCACTGAGAAGCCATATTTGGCTCCCCATTTAACCAAAGTGGCTATAAAAGTTTTCAAAAGTAAATATAGGAGGTAATATGATTTTATAAAACCTTCACTCTTTCAAAAGAGAAGACTTTGTTTTCTTAAATAATCAAGGGCATGATAAAGTCAACACAAAGCGCAGGATGTTATTCTGATAAAACATAAAATCTTTACCTTCTAGGCAGATTATTTAGAAAGTACAGAAAGTACCTTTTACAACCGCTTATTAAGAGAAGACCAATGATCCTAGAAAAACTTGTTGTTTTAACAGAGAGAAAACCAAATTCTAGTTTTGTATCAGTACAATATTTTATACTAAAGCTCTTTTTTTAAAAAATCTTATATATAAATCCATCAAATCTTAGCTAGCTTTGACCAAGGCAAATAAATTCCTTTTCTGCAAACTTTGTACAACTTTCCCCTTCCATGCAAATTTTGTTGTACATTTCCTCTTTCTCATTCTTGAACAACAAGTCATTTTACTTCAGGACAAAATTATTTTTTGCTTACCAAAAGGATATCCTGCATACCTTGCATACTTAATTTTCATGTAAGTTTAAGGTGTTGAAGTATGCATGATTAGCTAATTCATTTTTAATCAAGAAGAAAATATCAAAGAACATATTGCCTTCATTTTAAAAAATCAAACATTATAATTTCTTTTAGAAACTATATAATGAAGTGGTCTCAGAAAGGGGGAAAATGAGAGAAGTACATTATGAGGAAATCATTACTATATTTAGATGAGCCCACAAAATCCTGGCAAAGCAATTTTCAACTGATTTTAAAGTTTACTTCTTTGTTTTCCAGAACTTAATTCATATATGATGATGTCTTCTCAGAATACCCTAGATTACTTTTTATTTGGGTGCATAATTCATTGAAAAGAATTAAACATTATTCTTAAATCAATTGAAATGCCTTTCATCACTTACTAAATACAAGGGACATTTAACTGTATGTTATAAAAATGGAAAACTATACACACTGCTTTAAATGTCTGCCCCAAATTTATCGGTACTAATGGGATTTTTCAACATATTGTACTGCGTATTTCTATAAATAGGTTGTGTTAACTGTGCCACTTTCTTATTTTGAAATATATTTTATCCTTGTCCTTTTAAAATTAAATACATTTATTTTTCTAGTTGGTCACTTCTATTAGTGGGGATTTTTGTAACTTTCTGTTTATGATGCTTCTTTTAAGGGCATAAAGCAAAAATATTTTTTCTTTCAGATATTTTCATCTGCTCATTCTTAATATACTTTTATCAGATTTCTATACCACTTTGCTTCCTCAAATAATTACAAACTCATTTGTGACAAAGACTACGGTAAATATTGAGAAGTATCTTTGAACACAGAACAAGTAATCCTCTCATTCTGGTTGTATTTTATTTTAGCATATTTTTTCAAATATTTCAGGCAAAAGCAGGATTTTTTTCTTTGATAAAAAAAAAAAATCCCTTTGTGGATTTTTAAGAAATGGGTATAACCAGGTTTTGGTGCATTTGTAATTTGAATTGTTACAGATATTTCTTTCAATACCTGATTTTTCAAGCGAAAAATCTAAGAAATACTATTATCTTTCTCAAGCAACCCAAATGTGAAGGATAAAAGAAGAGTGGCTGAGAAAAGGGATATAGTAGAAATTGTTTTTGCCCTCTCAGACTCAAAGGTTAGAGTGACGCTCCATTATTGGAATGATGGCAGCCCTGGTGTGTGGTGTGCTACCTAGGTGAAATCCAGCTTTTAGTTTAAAAAAGACAAAAGCTAGTATTCCTTCATAATTGTGCATTAAAGACAGAAAATTGACATTGAATAAACTAGACATTTAAAATATCCTTAATGCAAATTATCTAGAAGCTGTTGACTGATAGCCTCAATCAAACCCACAGAATTACAGAGGCATCATTACCAAGAAAATAGGTCCTCCCATCTGTTGTTTTCACCACTGATCCTCTTTTCCCTGCCAGAATATGAAGGAGACATTACAGGCAGGTGATGCAGGGTCAGATCGAAGGAAATCTTTTCCAATATAGAATTGTTTTTCCCCCAAAATTAACAAGGTAGAGACTGAAAAAAATAATTTGGGACAATTACAACTTCAGCTGTTTCTAAGATTTCCTTCCTTGTCTGTTGATTTGCCAAGAAATACAGGGTTAGGAGAAGAAATTACAGACTTTCTTATTTCATTAGATTAATGAAATGGCATTCACATGTCCTTACTGTCAAATTCAGTTACAAAAATCTCCATTAATAAAAACCATACACTAAAAATGAACACATTTAATTTTTAAAAGACAAGGGAGATATATATATATAAAATATATAACTATATAGGATATCTATTATTACATATAGATATTATTTTCAATATCAGTGGGTATTTAAAAGGACAAAGGAGATATATATATTATATATATAACTATATAGGATATCTATATTAGATATAGATATTATTTTCAATATCAGTGTAACCAATATAGTATCAATATCATCAATAATATCAATAATATATTACATACTATATTATGATACATATATATAAAATCAACCATCCAACTTAAAATACTACTAAGAACATACCCTTCTTAGCATTCTAGATTTTTAATATTCAAGATCTTTTTCTCTTTATTGCTGAAGAACACAAACTCCTCCTGGCCCTTGATAAGCTTTGGTAATAGTTTTGTCTGCTTCTTTCCAGGGGGTCTTTCCTCCCTTTCAGGCACTGAGCTGTCCGGCTGAGGGCTCCCATGGAACCCTCTGCAATTCTCTTGAGCTTTTTCTCTGTGTGGTTATTTTCTTTCTGTGCAGATCTTTCTTCACTAGTACTCTAACTTGCAAACTCTAGCCTCTCTGGTTCTTAGGTATCTCCCCTCAAGCTCCTGTGAACTGCAGCCTGGATACTCACTCTACGCAGTAAACTGGGGCAATCCTAAGGCTCACCTAATTGGTTTCCTGTCTCAGGGATTGCTGTCCTGTGCTGTGAATTGCTCAATTTCTGAAAACTTTTGTTTTGTGTATTTTGTCCATTTTTTTAGATGTTTAAAGTGAAATGATTATTTTGGTCGCTATTATTCCATCATGGCTAGAAGCAGAAATTTACCCTAAATTTTGCATTGCAGTTTTTCTGCTTTGCTTGTAGTTTTCCCACGTATCTAGATATTCTTTTTCCTCAGCTTTATTGTGGCAAAATTGACAAAAATGTATACACTTAAGGTGTACAACCTAATGTTTTTACATATATATGCATTGTGAAATTATCACCGCAGTCAAGCTAATTAACATATCTATCGCGTCACATAATTACCATTTTCTTTGTGTGTGTGTGTGTGTGTGTGTGTGTGTGTGTGTGTGTGGTGAGAACACATAAGATTTACCCTCTTAAGGTGTGGAGAAAAGGGAACCCTCCTATACTGTCGGTGGGAATGTAGAATGATGCAGCCACTACGGAAAAAGGTATGGAGGTTCCTTAATAAACTAAAAATAGAGTTATCATATGATCCAGCAATCCCACTCCTGGGCATATATCCGGAAAAGACAAAAACTATAACTCAAAAAGATAAATGCGCCCCAATGTTCATAGCTGCACTATTTACATGGACAGAGAAAGACAAATATCATGATATCACTGATTTTTGGAATCTAAAAAAAATGATACAAATTAACTTATTTACAAAACAGAAATAGACTCACAGACATAGAAAACAAACTTATGGTTACCAAAGGGGAAATGTGGGAGGGGGAGGGATAAATTAGGAGTTTGGGATTAACATATACACACTACTATATATAAAATAGAAAATCAACAAGGTATGAAGTGTCAGTTATGCAAGATGATTAAGTTTTAGAGATTTGATGTACAACATAGTGACTAGAGTTAACAATACTGTATTGTACACATAAAAGTTTAAGAGGGTAGATCTCACGTTGTGTTCTTATCACAATAAAAAATAAATAAAACCCCAAATTTCTTTAATTATACATTTTCCTTCTTTGTCTATGCTCTGGAAGAGTTTAGGTAAAGTTAGCAGCATCTGTTCTTTGAGGATGTAGGAGGATTCCTCTTAAAACAACTGAACCTGCTCCTTTTTTTTTAGAGGGCAGTTCTTTGATAACCCTCTCTATTTCTTCCATGAAAATTAATTTGGAATTTTTTTCTATAGGGATACATTTTGGTAAATTATATTTCCTAATAAATCATCCATTTCACAGAGAATTTCAAGTTTACTTGAAAAGAGTTTTGCAAATGATGTCCTCTGTTTCAGTCGTTATTTCAAAGTTACTGTGAATTGTACTTTTTTTCTAGGTTAGTTTAGCTGAGGATATCTGTTTCATTAACTTTTCACAGAAATAAGACATTCATTTATAAGTAGTACTACTTTTCTGGTTTCTAATGCATTAATTTCTGTTGTAAGCCCTATTGTTTCCTTCCTTTGCTCTCTTTGACTTTATTTTGTTGTTATTAGCTTTTTGAGTGGGATATGTAATTAATGTGTTTTCATCTTTTTCATTTATGTTGATATGAATATTTAAGGGTGTGACTATTCCATCACTGCTTTAATTGTATCCCATAAAATCTAAAATGCAGTATTGAATTTTTAATTTCCAAATAGAATTGTCTTTTTAAAAATATATTGACTCTACATATTGAAATGTGAACCAAGTATACTGTTTATATTGTTTATACACATTGAGCTTTTCTTTCTGACCCAATTAATCTCACAAATGTCCCAAATCCATTTGAGAAAAAATGTGCATCCTCAATTATCGGAGTGAAAAGTTTTATGTATACTCCATTAGACTTTAATAATTAGTGTGCTTAGGTCTTTTGTATCTAGTGATTTTCAGTTCACTTGTCTTGATTTGAAAGTAGTGTGTTAAGAACTCATGTTTTTGGTGTGTTTCTATTATTCCTAGTATCTCATGTAATCTCTGCTGTGTGTAGGTATGTTATTTAGTGCATAGATATTCATAGCTATTATGTCTATATTGTGCATTTGACTTTAGAATTCTACTGTGTTCTTTTTTTTTTTTTTTTTTTTTTTTTTTTTTTTTTTTTGTGTGTTCTTTTTTTTTTTTTTTTTGGTATGTGATTATTTTGACCTGAATTCTGCCTTGCCAAATATCAAGATCACAAACACCACTTCCTCCTTTTTTTTTAGTCTCCTGACATTCTTTTTCTTATCCCTTTATATTTAGCCTCTCTGAATCACCTTTTAAAAGTTATATCTCTTCATTTCAGCATAGACTTGGCTTTTGCCTTATGAGCTACTCTGAAAATAATTTCCATTTAATAGGTGAGGCAAGCCTATTTGCTTTTATTGGGATGGCTGATAAAATTAGATTCAGCTCTGTTAGATTGCTCTATATTATGTTTAATATGTGGTATTTCACTCTCTGGTCTCCTCATTTGGGTTTTCTTTTTGGACTTACAAAGGTTTAGAATATTTCCTAGTTGTTACCTTAAACCAATATTCTAATGTAATGCTATTATTTTTCTTTTCCTTATTTAGTCATATCTTTGGTTTGTGAGCTTGAACTGTTATTCCTTCCTACGCACATATTATCTAAATGCACACAGTGTGTTTATTCTACATTTTAATTCTCCTCAATTTTTAAGATTCCATTACATCTATTTGATGGAACAAATAACATTTATATTTGAGTCTTCAGTTCTTACCTCCAATTGCGTGCGTCCTTGATCTAAACCAACCATTATATCCATTTAATGTTCACTAGTAGTCATCTTTCTGAAGTATCTCCTGTCATCAATGGGTTTATGAAGCTTATATTCTCTAGTTACATGAATATAGTAGATTTGGAAGTGTTTATAAGGACAATACAGAACTCTCTGAGTCTGGCGTGTATGTATAACGATGTTTTTCTTTAGCCTTGTACTTGAAGGACACATTAGCAACATATAAACTCCTTGATTCTCATCTTATTTTCTTATATTCCTTGGAAATGTTGCTTCTCTGTTGCTTTACTTTGTGTGTTGTTGTCTAGAAGTCAGATTTAAACTTGATTTTTTTTTCCTTTGTAAGTGACATTCTTTTTACCTGGAGGTCCACAGGAGCTTTTCTCTGTCTTTTAAGTTTAATCATTTTACTAGCATATGTTTCAGAATTTACCTATCTGGATTTTGTTGCTGATATACATGTCTCGTATGTTCTTTTCTGTAATTGCCTTCCATGTGCTCCTTTAACTGCCTTCTGGAGAGAGAGAAATAGAGGTAGAGATATATCTTCCTGTTCACTCATTCTCTCAAAAATATTGAGTGTAATTCCTTTCTGTTTTTTCTTTTATGCATGGTTATGTTTTATTTAGTACTGCACATTTCATTTTAGATAATGTAGAAATAATTTGAGGATCTAGATAATGAGGCTTTCCCCTAAAGATCTGTATTTGTTGGCTTCCTTTCACAGCAGGGTTTTGTCTCTAGCTTGTAGCTTTTCTGGATGTTTTCACCAGCCCCTCCTTTTGGCAGGACCTGAATTCCATTGTTGTTTACGAATCCCTAGGAGTCTGAAATCACTCTTTCTCAGACTCTTAGCTGCATCTTTAAATATTAGTAAATGTTTCAATGGGAAATTTAACACAAAATCTGGGATTATCTCCAGAGTTTACTCTTTCTCTTTGCTGATCAACAAGGTCTTCCAATGGTTGTTTCTGTTTCATAATTTCTCCAACTTTTCTAGATATTCTCAGCAGGAAGGATAAAACAGAACAAGTTAGTCTTCATTACAAGAGGAAGTACTTTATTTCCTTCTCACCACTTTGGAATGTTTCCCTTTACTTAGCTTGTTGTGAGTTGTTGATGCTTAGGAGCAAAGATTTAGTGGCCAAGGTAAGTGGTGTTCTTTATAGCATTTATAGTAATCTACATCTTTATAGAAAATACTGTAGCAGAGAACTGGTATTTACTTTCCTGGATGAATATTGACAGGATGAAACTAAGTCATGGGCAATACTAGATAAGTGCATGAGCTAGATATGAAGGTACCACCATTCACCACTGAACAGAAAGAAAGTGGATTTTCTACAGATGGCTAATTCCAAAGACCTATTATCATAATGTTTTGCATATTTTTACTTAGTATCTGTTTAATTTGTGCAGCTCCTCTGGTTTTGTCATTGAAAGTAAATCTCAATATTGTTTATTTCTTTGCTGTTTTTCCCTTGCTAAATCTCACTAGAGTTGCATCAAATGTTTGTCTTTTACACAATTAACTTGTGACATTGTTCACCATATATTCCCTTTGTCTTTTTTTGTTTTTCTTTATATTTCTTCTATTGTGTCTTGATAACCACTTAAATGTGATAATTAGCTCATTAGTTTTCATCCTGACTGGTTTTCTAGTGTAAGCATTTAAACCTATAATTTCTCAGCTCTAGTTGCAACTTTCAAATTTGATTTGGAGTGTTTTTGTTATCGTTTGGTTATAAGATTTATCTTTATTCTAATATATTTTTGACCTATTAGTTTTGAAAATCTTTTGAAGATTTTTAATTATCTTTTCATATTTTCCCAAAATGTGTTTCTAATTTACTTTCATTTTTATTAAAGATTATGTATTTGTTATATTTTATCTGTTTAATTTAATACTTTTTGGAATAATTGTGTTAAAATCTTCTAAAATATTGGCTTCTTTGTTAAGGGCTCCTTGTCACTCTTTTACATTTTTTTGCTTAAATATTATGAACCATGTTGGTAGATCCATACAAGTTCAGAATTGAAATATTCACTATGTATGAAGTAACCATTGTAAATATAATAATGACTTAATGTCTATTTTAGTTGATAACTCTTCCTTTTGTCTTTATTTTCCTATTTTTTCACATTCATTTATGGTCAAACTTTTTGTACTCTTGCTTGCTTTATACATGTCTCTTGTAAACAGCTTACTTTTGACTGTTCCTTGGGTGCCCTACCATTTTAGGACAATTTAAAATTAAAAGAAATTTTTAAAAAATCAAATATATATATATATATATATATATAGTGTCTTTAAATGGAAACATACATAAAACAAGGTTATATATTCATCAGATGATGAAAATATTGTGACTGGAAATTCACAGGAGTCTAACCCTGTATTTCCCCTAGGAGTAATGGTTCAGTATTCACTAATCCAGTGTTTGCGGTGACTTTATAGACTATAACTACCACAAATAATGAGAATTGACTGTACTTCAATACTTGTGATTGACTGAAGGTTGTGATCGCTCCTTTGGAAATATTTTCTTTCTCTCTATTTCCGCTTCACAATTTACTTCATTTGGGATGATTTCATGGAAGATAGTGACAACTGGCTTCACTTTACCATCTTTAACCAGAAACATAATATGTAATTTTATTTTTAAAATACTGACCTAAGGGTTTTTTTTCAAAGGATATTTCATTCTGCTATCAAAGGACCCATGGTTATGTCTTCAGAGGTTCACTTTTGATGATCTGTAACTTTAGTATGTGATTTTCAACTTAGGGTTTGGAAATTTGAGTTCTTTCAAAATCATAGGACTCTATTTGCTCGTAGTTTTGTGCAATTTTGATTCCCCCACCACTAAAAAACATAACCCATTAAGTATCTTAATTCTAAGTAAGCTTTTAAAAAATAAAATAACATGAGCCTAATCACAGTTTTCTATACAGGCATATGGTAAAGACTTCCTCTCCCATTGAGTTTTAGAAAAAAAAAATCTCCCTTATTTTATTACAATTTGTATTTTCCATATCTTGAATTTGATCTATACTGAATTTTGGACAAAATAGTATGGCATTTCTTGGAGAAAGACAGTCAGTAAGATACTCTCAACTTCAAAAATAGGTTAATTTTTTTGAGTTATTTAAAAAGCTAATGCTAATTTATTCCCCTTTTTCTTTTGTTATAATTTTGTGCAATCATAAGAAAAAACTAGACATCTTACCTCTATGGTCTTCCTCTTAAAAACCCATAATGCTGTCTAATCATGAGAAAAACATCAGAAAAGTCCAAATCGAAGGGCATTCTACAAAATGCTTGGCCAGTACTTCTTCAAAATCTTAAAGTCATCAAAAACAAGGAAAGTCTGAGAGACTGTCACAGTCAAGGGAAAGCTAAGGAGACAAGATGATTAAATGTAATTTAGTATCACAGATGGGACCCTAGAGTAGAAGAAAAAGGACACTAGTGGGAATTCCTTAGCGGTCCAATGGTTAGGACTCAGTGCTTTCACTGCGTTACCCTGGGTTTGATCCAAAAAGACATTAGTAAAAAGGAAGGAAGTCTTAGTTAATAATAATGCATCAATATTGGTTCATTAATTGTGACAAGTGCACCATACTTAATATAAGATGTTAATAACAGGGAATACTGGATATGGGGTATATGAGAACTCAATTATCTTAGCACTTTTCTATAAATCTACAACTATTTTTAAATTAAAAGTTTATTTTAAAAAATCATGGTCACATAAGTAAAGTTAAAGAAGATATCTCTTTTTGTTTTAAATTACAGCATCAAATGTTACATTTGTGTCTTCCATCAAAATGCCATCACAGCACAAGATTATAAAATTTCACTCTTCTATGATTTGTTTTTCATATGGAAACGATAAATACTGCCTTAGCTGAAAATATCCATAAATAACCCTAAAGAGTAGGCTCTGCTCTTAATTCTTAACTGAGATTCTGTTAGCTAAGGAAGGAGACAAGAAAAATACTTTCCTTCACATGAAAAGTATTGTGGAATCTTTAATTGTCCACTCTAATTCTAAACTCAAAAAAAAATTCCTTTTTGGCAGAAGTACCTAGGAGTTAAGCCACAAATAAGAAGAAAGTGTTTTCACCCATGCTTTTATCCTCTGTACCATGTTATTTTTGTATCATCAGTGATCACTTTTATCCCAGGTTTAAATATTAAAATAAATATTTATTTCCCATGCGTATTTGAATAAGTGTAGCCTTTCCATGATTATTACTTCCTAAAAGTCATTCCAACCAGGTTTAGATCTTCATTGTATTTTTTAGGTAACCTTGAGCAAATTTGTAAAACATGGACTTTTATGGGTTTAACTTCTGCTATCATTTACCTAGTTAGGTAAAAGTCATTCTAATGTTTATAACTAGCCACTGTAAGCTACAAAGTAGAAGAGGATCTTGGAGAATATAGCGACAACCCAGAAAAGAATAATAGGAAAAAAATGGTAAAAGAAAGATTCAGCTGGAGACATTTGAGTTAGTCTACTTATTACTAAAATAATTTCTATAAGTTGTAACTGTAGTATACTTGTCTTTTTGTCTTCTGAGTATGTCTTCTTTTCTTAAATGACCTGCAGTTATTCCATAGTAATCCTGCTTAGCCCAGGAGTTTCAGAGCAGGGCTAATCCTACCACACCATCCCCAAAAGGGACCCCTTATTGTTTCCCAGAGTGCTCCTTCTTCCTGGCCTCACAGATTTGCCACCCAAGAATCCTTCTGAGACTGTTGACAGAACTACAGGGAATGATGTTTCCTTCGCCTCTGTAAATACAAATTGTAAATATCAGTATTCTCCTATCACGTCAAGACCCAATATGAGAATAAAGCCAATACAGGAAGCAGATCTGAGAGATGGAAAGAAGTGTCAGTGACATTTTGGACATCTGTATCTAGCCAGGCCCAGGGAAGCTCTGTCACTGGGCTTTCGACGATGTGGGCCAATTCATTCCTCTTTTATGTTTTTATAACTCTAAACTGAAAATCCTGGATAATACATTGTTATTTTTTTGAGCATGGGCTATGTGCTAGAAACTGTTAAATGCTTTAACTATATGATCTCATTTATTTCCCACAGTAACTCTATGACAGAGATTCTATAATTAATCCCTCTGAGGTAATAATTAACACTATAATTAAAGATAAAAGAGTTTAAGTAACATGTCTAAATTCCTGATTTTAGAGATGGAGAAACAGAGGCCCAACAAAGTTAACCCAAAGTCACAAAATGAAGTTTATCGAGATCAAGGCCTTTATGCTACATCTATCAGCGCAAAAATCAGTGTGAGAAAATGAATAATTGCTTAGCAGTCTAAAGGATCAAATCGATTTAACTAAAAACATGAGTTCATTGACTGAATTCTACTTTTTATTTTCAAAGCAATTTGTAAAAAGAAAGTGTGCTTTTTATACATATATGTGTATATGTATGTATATTTTTCTTCTTTTCCACAGAACCAAAATAATTCCATGAATAGATAACACATTAATTTAAACAGGTGACAATCCATCAACGAAGTTTTTATTGACTTTTAAAAACATCAAAATGCATTTGTGGATATGTGAAGACACAAAACATATTGGCCACATGATATTATTCAGACAAATATTCCATAAGCCTGTAGAAGATATATTTTTTTTATATTTATGTTGCCTCTTTCCTCATACTATGGGAATACTCTGAACATTCCTAATTAATAGTCTTTCCTCAAAAACAATTTTGAAATAGCATATCACGAAAGTGTATTCACAATAAACCTATTAAATTCCAAATTCCAGTTCTCAAAGTTACCATTCGCTAAGAGAAAGGTTCGAGAACTAATAAGTCTGTAGGGGAGCTGAATACTGAAGCCAAAATCTTTGGTTCTAGGATACATTTCTAAAACAGTAGTTGTCCATGCATTTAGAATTCTAGTAGTAATGGACAGCATATGGTTATGTGCTCTTCTGCTTGTATGTCTTGTAATCTAAGTAATGGATACTGGCACCATGGCATATATATATAAATTTTCTCTTAGTTCTAATTTTAAATATATATGTTAAACAGATTTGCCAAAAAAAAAAAAAAAAACCCAAAAAACAAAACAAAACAAAAAACCTACTCCCATATGCTCATTTATTTCTTGTTTTTAAATTAAAAAATCAAACTTTATATAGAATAGAAGAAATATAATTGTTGTCATAGTTTAGAAACACATTTTTAGCACATGATTCCTATGAATTTATGGTAGCTAAAAGTGTTTTATGGAAACTAAATGTAAATTTTGGAGGTAGTTTAAATTTTAATAACCCTTTCCAGCACTCTTCTCATTTAAAGTAACTCAGGTATTTCAAAAATTTTTTTATTTTCTAAAAATTGGTATTAAGGAGGGAAAACTTTTGCCTGTCCTCTTTTCCACTCTAGTTAGTTGAGTCGTTCTTAATTTAACATCTTAAGTTTACCAAAGTAAAAACAGTTTAGCCAATCATTATCCATAAGCTATGTATGTATGTCCTTAGGTTTTAAGTACGGCTGCCCTGAAATTAGAACTAAAGATGGAAAGCACATGGCTATGAGCTCATCACAACATAATGAGATGGGCTTCAGAGATTGCAAAGTGTTTCACTTCCACAATATGCAAATTGTGTACAATGCCAGATGCAGAAGCGCTGATCCAGTTGCCAAGTTCTATGGAGGGCATGGTGATTCATTCACAAATTGTCACAAATTTAGATACTCAGGAACTAAGCAGCCTGTTTAGGACTGCCTACATGCATGGTTACGGTGGACTATTGTATGACATTCTGGCACCTGGAAGGAGAGCTCAACCTTAAATTCTGTTGAAGTCTACCATAATGTCAGACTCGGTTAACCCCAGAACATAACTCCGTATTTTTATGTGCCTGTGGATATTGGATCTGCCTGTTCCTGACAGAGAGAAACCAATTCAAAGAGAAGAATTGACCTCGATGTAAATTAGCACCTGTTAGCACCTCTTTCCACATTCAGATTTATAGATTTCTCCTTTGAAACAAGTGATCTTCTGTCTCCATAGGCCAATTTTTAACCTCTATATTTATGAAATTACCAATCTTAGATTCTATGTGACATATGATTAGAGCTATCTTACCATCTTAGAATAATATGTTCATTTATTCAACAAATATTATTTGATAACTTACTGGGAGCCAGGAACTAAGTTAGATATCAAGAACAATATAACAAATTAGAGTATGCCTTAAAAATATCTAAGTCTAGTGGAAATATAAATAAGTCATATGTTCTTTGCTATATGTGTGTGGCCAAAACTATTTACTTTTTAAAATATTTGATTTGTGTTTTTAGGAGTGTTTGGGAGTGGACCAAAAATTTGATACTAAAAAAAATAAATCCTGGCCAGTTGTTGAGATATTATTCATCCTTCACAATAAGAGTGTAGGCAGACTTTTACAAAAGAGTTAGTTGGCTTGTTCCTTCAATCAATTTTCTGCAGGTTTATCCCGGAGGTCTAATGTTTTGGCCTAATGACTCTTTTTCCAAGATATCGATCTTTTAAAATAATGAAATACTGAGAAAGTAAAGGCTAGCAGGTCTTGGAAAAGTTGACTTTCTTAAGGGAAAGAAGCTATATTTTTTTCTCTGTGTGTAAAACAATATAGATGCATGTGGTGTGTATGTGTGATATCAATGGGAAAATATGCATTCAAAAGTCTAGATAGTTTATAATGAGGTCAGAAAACTATGGCCTATAGGACAAATCAGGCCCACCACCTTTCTTTGTAAATAAAAGTTTTATTGGAAGACAGCCATGCTCACTTATTTACATATTGACTGTGACTGCCTGCACGCTATAGCAGCAGTGTTGAGTAGTTATGGTAAAGACCATATGGCCTGCAAAGCCTAAAATATTTACTATATGGACATTTACAGAAAAAGTTTGCAGACCCCCTGGTTTATAGTTTTGCATTATATTCCTGTAAAAATTAGTGTTTCTTTCAAAAATCAACTCATGTTTGCAAAGTATTGCCCAAATAGAAAGTGTTAAATGATAATGCTTATGCAGGTTGATTTATATCAGATTGTACATAAAAATACAAAATATTAAATAGAATCAAAATAATCCTTTTGTATAGAAGCCAGCCTATAGAATATATTTAACAGAGAAATTAAGGAAACACAAGTATTTCCCAATAATACTTTCTACAAAAATTACTAAATTTGGTACTATATTTTCCCTATGTATAAGGATCCAGTAAGGAAAGCAGAAATGACACTAAGTAGTTTATTACAAGGTATTAGTATAGGGAACTAGATATAAAGACATTAGAAGAAATAAAACTAAGGATGGTGAGCCAACTCAGAAATTACCGACTGTATGGGGCAACTACCATCAGTAGGGCTGAAAGAATAAAAGGATACTCGTGTTGAGGAGCTAGGGCTTCCAAGTAGAAGCTGGAATCACAGAGGTGCCCCCATTGGGAACTAGGACCATGAAGGGATAGTGTGTTAGTTTCCTTGGGCTGCCATAATAACTTATCATAAACTGCGTGGCTTAAAACAACAGAAGTTCATTCTCTTACAGTTCAGGGGTCCTGAAATCCAAAATCAAGTTGTCAGCAGCAGCACACTCCTTCTGAAGGCTCGAGGGAAGACGTCTCCTCGCCTCTTCCTAGCTTCTAGTGGTTGCCACCAATCCTTGGCATTCCTTGGCTTGTTGCTGCATGACTCCAATTTCTGCCTTCACTTTCATATGGCCATCTTCTCTCTGTGGCTCTGTCTCCTCTGTGTCTTTAAATTTCTTTCTTCTTATGAAGACATCAGTCATTGGATTTAGGGCCAACCCTAACCTAGTACGACCTCATCTGAAGTTAATTAAATCTGCAAAGACCCTATATCCCAATAAGGTTACATTCACAGGTTCCAGGTGGGCATGAATTTGGGGGCGGGGGGGGCACTATTCAACTCAGTAGAGCTGACTGCCGGCAAGAGCTGGATCCACTCAGGAAATTGTTGGAGATGTCACCGGAAGCATTCTCTATCCAGGGCCTCCCATTTGCCAAACCTAACAAGAAGCCCGTTGGCAATGGAGGCTGAGAAATGTGGTTTGCAGAGGACAGCTCTTTGGAACATGAAGCAGATCAGGGGCTGGCTAGGTGGGTCTGAGAAACAAGCAAGCAAGCAAAGAAACAAATAGAAAAACAACCTACTCATTGTTTTTAAAATTCTTCAGCAGCCCCTAATCTTCTTTTAGTTCTACACTAAATAAATTATAGATGAAGTTACACGATGTTTGGAGTTTGCTAACAATAATACAGAAAAGGGACACAGTGAGTTACGATCCAGATAAAGATATTTCAATAGCAGCAACACTAACATTTTGGACTGGGTAATTCTTTGTCATAGGAAGGTGGGGGGATGTGCATTGTAGAATATTTACCAGCATCTCTGGCCTCTACCCACTAGATGCCAGTAGCTAACCGCCCCCACCACCACCAACGGTGAGAACCAAAAGTGTCTCCAGACATTGACAAATGTCCACTTGGGGGCAAGACTGACCATTTTTGAAGATCACTGGTTTAGGTGAAATAATACCGACTTTGAGTGAATAATTGTTAAAGCTGGAAGATGGGTACAAGGTGGTTTGTTATGCTATTCTCTCTGCTTTGGTATATTTTGAATATTTCCGTAACTAAAACTGAACAACACAAAATAGACTGCCTTAGAGAGTGTTCTGCTTCTGCTAAATTTAGTATTTGAATTAAGGTTCTTACTAAAGGTCACAAAAGTCAATACTTGAGTCAATTAGTAATGATGCTAATGAATTCTGAAGGTCAACTTGTGAAATGACTTCACAGAGAGAAATTGAGCAATTTTACATACTCTATACCTTCATCATCCATATTCATGTACTAAGTATATAAACATATACAACACCCAATTAGATATTTATTTTTTAAATATATTTATACATATACAACCCAAGTCTCCAAAAATCTTCAGTCAAATAAAGATAGTTCCTTTGCACATAAACTGGCTTGACTTTGCATTTGCAATGCAAACAATCACATCATATCACATAACATAAGATTATGGTGCCAAAAACTCGGCCTCTGTGCACCGGTGCCGAATCAAATCTATGAGACAGAGTTTTGGGCGAAGTAGAAGAGAATAGCTTTATTGCTTTGCCAGGCAAAGGGGGACACAGTGGGCTCATGCCTCAAAAACTGTGTGCCTCAACCGGAGAGGATTTGGTGAGGAGTTTTATAGCAATGGTTCAAGGGTGGGGTTGCTGATAAAAATTAAGGTTTGTGCAGGGCCTGCACTCCTTTGATCTGGTCTCAGGTGGTCTCCTAGAGCCTCTCTGTTTCCTTTAATCAGGACTCGGGTGGTCTTCTCTGGAATGAAGAATGCTAACATCTTCCATTTGTTGGGATTTTAGTTCTGTAAAGAGCTCAAAGATACTGTTATGTGTATCCCTTGGAGCGGAACAAGGACCTGCCCCAAGACTGCACTACTGTACTGTTTCTTGGCTGCTCCTCCTTTGTCTCTACATCCCCTCCCTTCCCTGATTAGCAACAGTTTGAAGGACTTCCGTGCTGGAGCCCCAAAGGGTCCTGCTTGGTTTCAATAGCTGCATCCTAAAGTGAACCAGAAATGAGTCTAATGAGTTTAAATTCCAGTTTTGATAATCCAGATCCCTATTTTGGACATATGATCCCTAGACCTCAGTCTCCTGAGGACAAAATAATTCTGTATAGTATGACTATCATGATCTTTCTAAAATATATACCATAATCATTTCCTTCTTATATCTTTAAGGATAAAGTACAAAATCCTTAGCATGGTATCTACATTCCTTAAAATCTAGTCTTTGCTTATCTCTCTAGATATGTCTTGCCACTTCTGACACCTCTATGCTCCATTCATGATGAACCACCTGTAGTTCTGTGTATGTGTCATGGTTTCTGATTTCTCTATACTTATCCACATTCCCTAGATCAACACAGTTCTTATCATTTCACTTTGTTATATTACTGGTGTCAGGGAGGAAGAAAGTTTCCTCTACCCTCTAGGTTCTTCTGGCTGGGCTAAGAATTCAATTGACATGAGACAGATTAACAGGAGAAAATCTCAACAAAAGCTTATTAACATGTATACATGGGAGAGACCCAGGAGAACTGAGTAACTCGCCAAAATGGCCAAAATCCTCACCTTAAATACCACCTTCAGCTAAAGACAAAAGAGGATGCTGTGGTAGTGTTTTGGGACTTCATAGGGGAGGAAGGCAATTCACATGGAGATGGAAAAGCAAACATTTCATAAACAAATGTTTGCTGGACCAGGCAGAGATAATGGGACCCAAAGTGGATTCTGACCTCTAGGCCCCGAAGAGTTTCCCCGACCACACCTAACCTACATTCTTTGCAGATATCTCTGATGATAGCTCTGTTCCAGGAACAGGCCCTTTATCTAATTATTTTTAGGCAGTTGAAAAGGAGGTAACAAGAAAAACTTCCTGAGTTCTGTTTCTTAAAAATAATCAGCCTAAATTAATCCTCATACAGAGACACATTTGAGGTAGCAAATTTTGCACCCCTGTACTGGCCCAACCAGGTTTTGCCCCTCTGTAAGACACTAGACATTCATCTAAATATCAAGAAAATATTGAAATTTTCTTGTTGAAATGTTGAAATTTGTAACATACCTTATTACAGAGTATCGCTAATGTCGATGAAAAATTAATCAGTCGATCTTAGAAAGAAATGGAAAATTTTATTCAAGCCAGATTTGAGGATTATAACCTGTGTGAGCATCTTAGAAAGCTCTGAGAACTGTTCTACCCATTAGAAGTCAAGGCACAGTTACACAATTTTTTTAAGACAAAGGGCTATTCATCAAATATCGTATTATGTAGATAGTTTACATAATCCAGATCTAAGTGGCATCATGATGGGTCATGTGACCCCTTACAAGATCAGGAAGGAATGTTATCTTTTAAGGAGTTGACTCATTGATGCTAAGACAGTGTTGCTCTTTTCAGTTGAGCAGGTATTCCTGCCAATGGGGGAGGTCTGGCTGATGCATAATGCAGATACACAATGCATGGGGCAGGGAGAGAGGAGGCCAAAGGGCAGAGAAGATTTTTTGTTTAAATTTCTCTTGTCTTGCTGTAAAAATATGACTTTTATTTCACACTAATATATATTTGAATGTGTAACTATGCAATCTGTCATTTTTCTGTGACAATTGTTAGTAATGATGATTTAACTGTCCAAAATTTCTAGCTACTCTTTTCATTTTGTAGTGTCTCTCACCTCCCTTTCCCTACACTTACTGCTTTTCAACAAAATGCTTCTATCAGTAACCTCTCTTTTTAATGACTTCCACTTCGTGGTTCACTTTTATTACTCATGAACTTCCTCAGGGACTATGAGATGAGATCCAGGCATCTGGCTTTGTGCCACTCAACCCCACTTCCCTATAAAAAACATTACTAGAGCCAAGGGACTACGGACAAGACAACTTTCAGCTTATTTTAATCTTCAGATAAACTTGGAATTTGCCTTCACCTACTTTAGAGGTATGTGTAATAAATTCCCATGGCAAACACACAATAATGTCAAAAAACCCAACAGATCTATTTCCTTCAACCTGAGAGGAAATGGTTAAGTTTTAGAAATGTAGGCAACACTATCTGCAAGCTTAGAGCAGATTTTGGCTTCAACTCACAACTAGGTTGGCATATTATTATTTGGAAACAGTGGTTAAGCAGTCTGATCATTTCCTTGAAGTCCTTTCTCCATGTGTTGGAAACATTGTTGAGTAGTCGGTGATGGTTGAGTCAGCTGAGTTTCACGAAATATCTGGTACTGATGCTGAAAACTCGGCCTCTGTGCACAGGTGCCATATTGAATCTCAGAGATAGAGTTCTGGGTGAAGTAGAAAAGAATAGGCTTATTGCTTTGTCAGGCAAAGGAGGGCACGGTGGGCTTGTGCCTCAAAAGCTGTGTGTCCCAACCTGGGAGGATTTGGTGAGGAGTTTTATAGCAATGGTTCAAGGGCAGGGTTGCTGATAAGGATCAGGGTGTGTGCAGGGCCTGCACTCCTTTAATCTGGCCTCAGGTGGTCTCCTGATGAGTTTCTGTGGTTCCTTTAATCTGGTGTCACTGTGGTCTTCTGATGAGCTTCTCGAGGTTATCAAACCGTGACCTTCTCCCTGGAACATCTTCCATTTGGTAGGGGTTTTAGTTCTGCAAAACAGTTTAAAGATATTGTTCTGTGTATCCCTTGAGGTGGAACCAGGACCCTGCCCCAAGGCTGCACTATTGTTTCTTGACTGCTCCTCATTTTCCTCTGCACACCCTCCCTTCCCTGAGTAGTAACTGTTCGAATCTGTTTTTTATGACTCAGGGAAGGTCATGGAGCCTGGAGTCTATTCCCTACAAACAAGAAACAGGGGACACAGGAAGGCTTTCTTGCCCAGGAGCCCCACAGGGTCCTGCTCAGTTTTAGTATCAGTAAGGCATCAGTTTATTTGGAAAATCACATTCCGGATTTGAAACATTCATTCTTCCAAATTTCCTGCCTGGTGAAAATCAGAATCATTCTAGGTATGGAAAAAAAGGACAATCCAGCAAGATCGCTACTTCTTATATCAATGTGCAGTATTTTAATTTTTATGAATTATGTAATTATTACACATTACACGTATACCATAAAGAAGAGAATATTTATTAAAATGGTATAATCAGACTCTACACCTATTGTATAAACATAGAACTCATTCCCATTCTTTATGCATACCTCTGTAAGAGGACAAAGCAAAACCTTTGAAAATGTATGAGCATACATATCTTTCAGTAAATATTTTTATGTCTTTGTGCATTGTTTTGTAGTATTTATCTAAAATGTGAAAATTCCCATTAAGGTTTGGTCTATAAATGTTTAGCATATTTGAGTAATTTGAAGGAATAACTTAAGTAAAGTTACATTTAATAAGCCCAAATGATCTCTCTTACCTACTTGGGTTTATTAAATATTATAAAGTACAAGGATGTAAAGTGATCATTGTGTTAGAAGAGTTATCTTCTTCCAGTTTCCTCTCCCACTTACACTCTAATATCAGAACTTAATAGTTCTTTTAATATAAAACCCACAGAAAACTCACTTTTTATAAATTGTTTAAAATAAAATTTCTTAACATATTTCATTAGTTAATTTTGCTCCTGAGCAGCAACGTGCCTCAGCACAAAGCAAACAACAGATTTACTCATAAACTGGAAGCCAAAGCATCAGGATGGAATGAAAGCCTTCCTGGTAAAGGAATTTTTAAACAGCAGATCATTTACTGTCCAACTCTAAATAATACTACCTTAGGAATGCCTCAGGGTGTCTTAAAACAAGTTGTCCCCATTTCGGATTTCACAATTAAAAGGGAAGGAGGACTTCCAAACATCCTTCATTCCAGAAATATGAGCATGTCTGGAGTTACAACCCTGGCAGCGATCAGTGGTGGCGTGTTAGAAAAGCGTGCCCCCAATTGCATACCTGGGATGGCGAGGATGACTGGCTTGGTGAGTCACTCAACCCCTGAGGACATTTTTGCAAATAGAGGCAAAACATCAAGACCTTTCTCAAAAATTAAATCAGCAAGCTTCCTAGTTATCCTCCTGACTTAAGCAGAGGGAGTAAATTCCTATTCCCTGATGCATCTTTTAAGAGCAGAGCTGACTGAGCTCGGTTCAGAGATGCCTTTAGCTGAATGGGGGCTGGAAAGAAATAGCCTTTTCAGAATATAAAGCAGGAAAACTTTTCTCTTCTCATAAACCTATATGTAATACTTTTGTAAAAAATGATTACTCTGTACAATTGATGCATAGGAGTTTCGCTGGTGATCTCTAAGCAAGGTCAGAATTTTAAGGAATAATTTCAGTTACTTATAATGTGCTTTTTATAAAGACGTATGAATCTCTGTTTCCATGGGTATCTATTTCAGATACTACAATCTATCTTCAGCTTTCTATATATATTTTAAACGTGCCTTTGCCCAATGACTTTAAATACAAGCAGGCCATACTCTCAGCAGCGCTTTCGAATAGTACTTTGTGCTGTGATGAAAATGTTCTCTATCTGCATTGTCCAGTATGGTAGCCTCTGGCCACATTTGACTGTTGAACCCTTGAAATGTAGCTGGTGAGACTGAGGAACTGAATTTTTAATTTTTAAATTGTAATTAACTTGAAATAGCCACGTGTGGTTAGTAGCTAATCTCTTGGTATTGGGCAGCACAGCTTTAGAACAGCACTTTCGAGGTTTAATAAGCACCAGAGAATCTTGTTCAAAGGAAAATTCAGATGCACTGTATCTGGGGTGAAACCTGAGATTCTGCAATTCTAGCAAACTCCCCGGTGATGGCGATGCTACCCACCACAGATTACACTTAAAGTGGCAAGGCTTTAGAAGAATGATTCTCAAACTTTGATGAATATTAACATAGCCTGGGGAGCATTAAAAACCCCATGGCCCAGCCCGAACCCAGTACCAAATAAGTAAGGAATTCTCTTGGTAAGACACAAGAATCGGTATTTTTTTTAACCTCTCTCCAGGTGATTCCCAATATCTAGCCAAGTTTGAGAACTAGTGCTTATTATACTTAAAAGTGCATGGGAATCATCTGGAGATTTTGTTTAACTATAGATTCTGAGTCGGTGTGGTCTGCTGTAGACATTGCTTTGTCATGGACCAGCGTAATTAGCATCACCTGGGAGCATTTTAGATCTGCAGGATCTTGGGCCCCGCCCTAGAATAAATGAATCAGAATCCGTTTTTGAATAACGTTCAATGGGCAATTTGCATGTACATTTTAGCCTAAGGGGCACTATCCTGAAATCTTAACCATTTTTGTTAATGTTGAATTTAAAGAGTGTAGGGAGTGATTTTTTTTTTTTTTTTTTGGTACACGGGCCTCTCACTGTTGTGGCCTCTCCCGTTGCGCAGCACAGGCTCCGGACGCGCAGGCTCAGCGGCCATGGCTCACGGGCCCAGGCGCTCCGCGGCCTGTGGGATCTTCCCAGACCGGGGCATGAACCCGCGTCCCCTGCATCGGCAGGCGGACTCTCAACCACTGCGCCACCAGGGAAGCCCCTAGGGAGTGATTTTTTAAGGTTACAATTCAAGCTCAGTGATTCTCCAAGTATGGTCCCAGGTCTGCAGCGTCTGCATCACTGGCAACTTACCTGGGGATAGGGCCCAGCAATTTGTGTTTTATTGAACCCTTTTGGTGATGCTCGTATATCTTAAATTTTGAGAAATAATGCTCTGGCTTTTGTTGGTTGCAGATTTCTGGAGAAAAAGCTTTATTAATATTTATTTTTTATATTCTTATAATATATGCAAAACACATACCCAATGCTTTATACACACAGTATGGTGTATCATGTAAGAAGGGACTATGTATCCCAAGGAAGAGTACTGTCGCATAGATGCTCAATTAATATTAGTTGAATGAATGGTTGAATCGTTATTTATGAATAAAATACATAATATGTAGAATTCTTAGCATCTTCCAGGGAGATCTTTTAAAATGCAAATCTGATCATTTTATTTCCTCACTAAAATCCTTTAATGCCTTACCATTTCTGTCAGGATGAACCTAAAACTCCTTAAATTGATTTGCAGGATCTGGCCATATCCTATGCCAATGTCCACTATTACCACTCAGAATCCCCTATCCACCACCCAGCTCTTCATTATACAATTATTCTACCCTTCCATCACTTTTGTCTTTGAACCATACAGCTTCCAACCTCAGGACCTTTGCTTGTGCTTCCTAAAGAGATTGTTCTTTGTATATCTGCCCCATTACCTAGTTAATTAATTTTCACCCTTTGGACAACACGCCCCATATCCCTTTGAAGAGAATTCTCCCCTGAATAAGTCCACCTCTTATATTTTCTTATAGCTCTTTGTATTTTCCTTTAATTCACACATATTAGTATGTATCCATTTATTTGTTTAATTGTTTAAAGTCTGTCTTTCATTGCATATTGTAATCTCCTCAGAGATTGGGTATGAATTATACCTCCGGTGCCTAGAATATAGTAGCACTGTATATCTGTTGAATGAACAAAGTTATTCATTCAAATTAGAATGATCTATCAACTGTAATACCTCATCTCTTTCTGCTCCTTTGCTCCCCATATCTGCCCATTTCACAAATTAGAAAATTGAATGACTGGACTTCACCCAGAAATATTCAACTAGGAATACTCAAAGAGTTCACCTAATATATTTTCTTTATATAAATTTGAAATTCCTGGCTGACAACTTTCCAAAAGAGAGACAATAGTCCAATTGGAACTGTTTCCTTTATTGTCTTTTAAAATTAAATTTTAGATTTTTTCAAACTTTCATTTTTCCCAAAGCAGATAGATTTATAACTAATTTACTGCCTGTACCACCCTTTTAGTAGATCAATAAGAATTCAGAGTTAAATGTGTTTTTTCCGTGTTTGTATGCCCTCTATATTAGTTTCCTAGGGCTGCCCTAGTAAATTACCACAAAGTCGATGGCTTAAAACAACAGAAATTCTATTCTATTCTCTCACTGTTCTGGACTCCAAAAATTTGAAATGAAGATGTTGGCAGGGTTGGTTGCTTCTTGGAGGATCTGAGGAAGAATCTGTTCTGTCTCTCTCATAGCTTCAGGTGGTTGCTGGCTATTCTTGGCATTCCTTTGTTTGTGGCAGCATAACTCCAATCTCTGCCTCCATCTTCACATGGCCATCTTTCTTCTGTGTGTGTCCAAATTTTCCTCATCTTATAAGGATACCAGTCATTTGATTAGGACCCACCCTAATCCAGTATAATCTCATCTTTACTTGCTTATATCTACAAAGACAATATTTCCAAATAAGGTCACATTCTGAGATTCTGGGTGGAGATGAACTTGGGGCAGGAGGTACTATTCAATTCAGTATAACTTCTGTCCCTAACAAAGGGATCAAGATTTAGTTAAAAGGCAAGCAATTATCATTTATTAGGTATTTCCTTATTCATTTAGTCTATATTTCCTTATTCATTTAGTCTATCTCATGTAATTTACCCAATAACATTGTGAAGTAGGTACTACTAGCTCTATTTGACAAATGAAAGACTAAGGTTAAAAGAGAGTAAGTAACTTGTCTAAGGACATATGGTCAATTTGTAGCAGAATCAGAACTGAAATCAGATTCTGATTTTTTAATCAAATCCTGTGCTCTTTCTACTTCACCATGCTCCATACTGGTCCATACCAGGCCTTCCTACCCTACCACTTTCCATAAACTAGAATAATATACTTTAATAGCATTAACTCAATATTTATTCACAATATTGTTAAAATTTTGCAAAGACAATATATTTACTCTTTGCATTTTACATATACTCATTAGCTAACTCCCAGACCTAAGATTTTACCAATTCTGCCTCTTTATCATTTTGACAACCTACCATCTGATATGATGGGCAGGGATGTAGTGAAACACAGCATTTGCCAAAGGTAAATCTTGTGCCCCCTTGACTTACGTATCATCATTCTCCCCTTTCTTCACCTACCTATATATTTGTTCTAACTGGCCCATTGGGGTCATAGGTCATGCTCAGACAAGTCATATATGTACTTTTTTTTTAGAAACTAATAAACCAATCTTAACTACTGCCATCAGAATTTACCATTATTTTCAACATCATCCTAAGCATTCCCTGATTAACGTTTTCTATCAGCAGTGAGTCTGATGTCATTTTGTTACTGGTATATGTAATAACATACAAAGTAATTTTTAAAAGTATGTGCTCTTGATGATTTTCAGATAATTTCTATAATGAGTATAAGGAACATCTAATTCTGTACATGCAATTTTTTGTTTGTTTTTTGTCTGTTTTTTTATTGGAATATAGTTGACTTATAATGTTGTGTTACTTTCAGATATACAGCAAAGTGAATCAGTTATACATATACATACATCTACTCTTTTTAGATTCTTTTCCCATGTAGGTCATTACAAAGTATTGAGTAGAGTTCCCTGTGCTCTACAGTAGGTTCTTATTAGTTACCTATTTTATGTATAGTAGTGTATATATGTCAGTCCCAATCTCCCAATTTATCCCTCTTCCACTACCGCCCCCCCGCTTTCCCCTCTGGTAACCCCATAAATTTATTTTCTACATTTGTGACTCTATTTCTGTTTTGTAAATAAGTTCATTTATGCATGCAATTTTATTAGACTAGAAGTATAAATTTTTTTAATTAGCCTGAATCCTGGTAATAAATCATTTTAATTCAAGTAAATATTATAAATAAAATATTTTAGTAATTTCTAGAGGGAGGAATACAAACATCATCTGAAGATAATTCTGAATTAATATGCGTGTATATTATAACTTTCCTGTTTTTAAGTTATCTGATACTGTATTATAAATAAGTCACCACCGTCTCTAAAGGAGATTAAAGCTATCAATCAGTGCCTTAACTGAAATTAATTAATTAGGTAGGCTAGTTTATTCTGCAGTAAAACCAACCTCCAAAATTTGACGACTTAGAAAACAAAAATTTATTTCTCACTGATGTTCCATGTGCTTGGTGGATTGGCTGGGAACTCTGCTACACATCACCTCAACTCAGGACAAACTCTGACGCAGCATCCATTGTCTCAAACATTAGGGTTGCTTTGGCAAAGTTGTGAATCTCCTATTTAAAAAAAAATTTTTAATATTAAAAAAATTTTCCAGCTTTATTGAGATATAATTGACATATACCATTGTGTGTATTTAAGATGTACAATGTGTTCATTTCATATATATATATATATATATGGCAAAATGATTACCACCATAACCTGACACATTCATGATGTCACATAATTACCATTTCTTTTTTGGTGAGAACACTAAAGATTTACTTTCTTAATAATTTTCAAGTATATAATACATGATTATTAACTATAATCACAATTCTATGCATTAGAGCCCCAGAATTTATTCATCTTCTAATTGGAAGTTTGTACCTTTTGACCAACATCTCCTACTGCTTTTAAAGCTTCTTACAACTTCTTGAGAGTGGCACAAGTCACTTCTACTCACATTTTATTAGCTAAAACAATTCACGTGGTTTCAACTCCAAGGGGGCAGATAAATGCAATCTTGACAAATATCTGGAGAGAGAAAAAGAAACATTAGTGAAGAGCATTAATGATTATCACACTTTGTCCTGATGGTTACCAAAGATTTGGTTTATTCTTCTTCTTGCATACAAAAATGCACACATCTCCCTGACACCTTTTCAAGGTAAAAAGTCTAAAAAATCCCATCTTATCATTATTTGGTGGAAATTTCAGAATTTCTGAGTGATGTGTGAGAACCTTTACATCAGATCCACACATGGCCAGTCTTGATCCAGAGACCTATGACCTATGAACTAATAAAACAGGTAAATAAATGATACGTCCCACAGCAATATTTTATATATATATTGGGAAGGTGTGTCCAGTTCATTGCTTTCCATGGTCTCTAGGTACAAGCTTTGAAGATATTTTCTTTTCCATTATCCTCCTTAGACACATTTGAAAGAAACATTGGAGAATATCTCTCCTTGGGGGTCTTTGAAATTTTCTCATTCTGCTGCCCCTGGAAAGGTTGAGATGCCAAGGATATCTTTGAGTCTTAAACAATCATAAAATTTTCTGATTCTTTTGCAGTAACGTTCTCTTAGGAAACTCGTAGGCTTATCATTTATTTAATTCTAATCAGTTCTATGATCTAAAAGCCATATACACGGTCCATTTCTGTACTTATTAGATTTGCTATATTTCTTGACTTTCTCATCCCCGTGTCTTCCTCTTTCAGCTTAATTGCTTATTTCTTGAGCTTATCAACTTCCGGTAGGTGAGCCATAATTTTATTCTCTTTTTCTTGAGTTATTTTGTCCAATCGAAAGGGTTTACTGGGTGTCAAAGCTTTTTTTTTTTTTTTTTTTTTTTTTTTTTTTTTTTTTAAAAGTTTTTTTGGGTTTAAAAGTTTTTTTTTTTTTTTTTTTTTTTTATTACTTTTTATTGAAAACTGCACTGAACGCTAAATGTCCACCTTTACAATAAACAAATACAGTAACGGTAACTCACACTAAAACAAAACATATTTCTGATAGCCATTATTTTTCTGTTTGGGACAGTTTTAAAGGTTTTTTTGTCACAAAAACAGGAATGTACCTATACAAAGGCTCAAAATAGGCCATCTTTTAAACAAAAAGGCGATGATTCACAAAAGACTATGAATATAACAGGTAACTAGTTGATACAAATCTAATAGGATTTGTTAAAATCAGTCACATCTAATAACACACCTGAAGTGTTCTTGTATAAAATATCACGTGAAGAAAAGAAGACTTTATCAATGTCTAAAAAAGTGGGTTTGTTCATAGACAATCTGACAAGTTACCATAAAAAGTGTTTCCTGAGACATAAGGAAATGCAACGTTATTCTTCTTGAACCCTTTCAGTTCAAGACTTTCCACTCAATAAAATAGCTGAGGATCTGAAACTGAGAAAATATATTTGAGTACAAACAGCTTGTGAAACTTAATACTTTTTTTTTTTTTTTTTGCATCATCAGAGGGTTTTTACTGAACTCACAACCAACTTGCCCACTCAGTATGCAGTTCAGATGGGAGAGACTTCTCTGTACAGGAGCCTGTACTGTCTTCAATCCTATGCTCGCGGTTGTCTAACACAGGCAAACAGTTTTCTCCCCATTTTGTAGTAATTTAATCTTCCTATTAGCAAAAGAGGTAACCAGCCCCCGTGGACCGAAGGGACTAGAGTCATAGGATGGGGATTTCCTCTTAATATTTTTTATTTTGATGTTTGGAACTCCTGATGCAACATTCTAGAGCAAGGTGTTCAGGACCTGCTGTGTCCAAGGGACTGATAAAGGAAAAAGATCTATTTATTCTTTGTGATTTGATGCACAGATGAAAAACTTAACACACAATAACAGAAGTTGGTCGTTAATAAATCACGTCCTAGTCTTTTTCAGCGCTTCCACAACCAGACGACATCTTCAGTTTTCCCACGTCTCGGCTTCGAGCTCCTTTGTAGTTTTAACACTGCAACGTCAATGATGCGTATGTCCAGAATCAGTTAAAAAGACTGTCAGATTCCTTTTCTCTTAGTTCATCTATTTTTCACTGTCTCTTGGTCCCAGGTGTATCTGAATGGTTACCTTCCGTCACTCTCTGCTATTGCTCGTTGGGGTGCTCTCGACTGTCCCCGTGTTTTGTGGGCTGGTTGGGAGAGGGAGCTTGGGAAGGGTGTGCCACTGTGGGGAGGTTGTGGGTTACCGGGATGCCTCCGGGGATGATCCCTTCCATGGCTGCAGGAAGTCCTCCCGGAGCCACGCCCACGATGCCTGGCGGGTATCTGTATGTGGCACCATTGAGCTCTGGATGAATTGCTTGCTGATCTATTACTGACCAGGGAGCTGTTGTGACAAAGAATTCCTTGTTCACACAGTTTCTTAAGCTCTCTGGGATGCGACCTGTGATGGCCCGGCGGATCTCAGTGGCGGCCGCCTCCCTCATCTCCAGGGAGGCTTGCTCACTGTACCAGGCCGTGTGGGGTGTACAAATGAGATTCGGTGCGTCCTTCAGGGGACCCTGAGCAAAGCTGAAAGGCTCCGATTCGTGCACGTCGAGGGCCGCCCCTCGTATCCTGCCTTCCTTGAGGGCTTGGGCTAAGGCTTTCTCATCCACCAGTCCGCCGCGGGCCGCGTTCACTAGGAATGCTCCTTGCCTCATCTGCTTTATAGTAAAGTCATTGATGAGGTGGTGGTTATGTTCGTTGAGATTACAGTGCAAGGAGACGCAGTCGCTCTGATACAGTAAGTCCTGCAGGGTGTAGACCCTCTGCACGCCCAGGGACCGCTCTATCCCATCCTGCAAGTAGGGGTCATAAAATATGACGCTGAATCCAAAGGCCTTGGCTCGAACGGCAACCGCCTGCCCCGTGCGACCGAAGCCAATGAGGCCCAGCGTCTCCCCGCGGATGCGGGCTGCCCCCGAGGCAACCTCCCGGATCTGCTCGACGCTCTGCACCCGCGTGCCTTCCCGCAGCGCCTGGTACAGCCACGTGTTCCGCCGGTACAGGTTCAGAATGTGGCAGATGGTGGAGTCGGCCGTCTCTTCCACTGCCGCGGACGGGATGTTGCATACGGCGATCCCGAGCTCGCCTGCAGCCTTGATGTCGACGTTGTCGTAGCCGCTGCCTATCCGCACGATCACTCTCAGGGCCTTGAACTTCTCCAGGTCCTCCCTGGTGAGGGTGATGGTGTGGTACATCATGGCGCCGACAGCCTCATTTAAAACCTTCTCGTGGATCTCCTGAGTGGACTGTGCGTCACAGAAGGCCACGGTGGCCAGGTCCTTCAGGATGGGCATCTCCACGGTGCAGTCTCTGCCGTCGAGCAGCGCCACCAGGGGGCGCGGGTGCAGGGGGCCGTTCATGATCTGGGGGCGGATACCTTCACAAATTCTGTCCAATCGCTGTCGCTTGACTTTGTGCTTATCCACAAGGGCCATTCTTTATCGAACTTTGCACCTCTCTGATTCAAAAGGCAAAGCGGTCCTCTAAGAACTTAGGGGCCCTCGCAGGAGTCTGCGGGCATTACGCCACTACGCGCCCAATATAAATGTGTCCGCAAACTCTATAGTTCACACGATGGGCTCTCCGTCTTTTTAAGAGAATCCAGCTTCATCGGTTCAAAACCATTTAAGGCGATGAAACCCTGGTTCTGCTCCGAGCCTCGCCGCGGGTTCGGGACCCACCTCGGTGTCCTGCGTCCTCTCGGGGCTCCTTCCACGTCCCGGCCGGGGGGACTGGGAGTGGCGCGGGCGAGCCCGCGGGTGGGCGGCGGCGAGGGGCGGGACCCCGCACCGGTGTCAAAGCTTTAATTGGGGCTTTTCTCTGAAAGATCTTAATTTTTTCAAAGCTGGTAGTAGTGCATATGGAGGGAATACCCTTATTTGATTTGTGTCACAAGGCTGGGTTTTAATTGGCCTTTGTCCCTCAAAGCCCTTCTCAGATTTATATTTTACCAATTAGTGTTAAAAAGCAGTTTCCTCTTCTAATCCTACAAGTATCCAACTTTCTGGATTCTCAGTCTTCCCTTTTATTTCTGCTTGCAAACCAGCCAATCCTTTTCAGAGCCAGTCTCTTTCTTGTAGTACTTTATCGGAGGTAGCATCAAACAACCGACACACACACTTGCATTCTTTTTTTTTTTTAATCTTTATTTCTTGATCTACAAACTCACAAGGTATATAATTTGTCTTCCAGATTATCTGTCCACAACTTTATCAGATGATTAGATGCCATATAACTGTAATTCTGATAGTCTCTGATAACAGTTTCCTCACCATCCACTTCCCAGTCTTTATTGTAAGGTTTTGTTATGGCAGTACTACGTTTCTAGGTACACTTTTCTGTAGTAATAAAGATAGATGAGATTTTTCTGCAGTTTAAAAATTATTAGTGATGTATCATCAAGATTTAGTTCTTGCTCCCACTACATGGAATAGCTAGAGGCCATCCTCATTCTAGGGTTGAGGCAATGGTACAGGGACAGAGAGAGGATGGTGATTCAGCTTGGTAAGAACACATCATATTTGTTCAGCTAAAGCAACTCACATGTTCAGTTACAAACTCAATGGTGGGGAGATACAAGCTCCCCACATGCCTGGAAAAAGAAACAAAAATTATTGTACTTTGTAAATTGCACCAATGATTATCCTATCAAATAATAAATGAGTCAATTTGGCTTTCAAAAATATTGGAAAGAAATTTGACATGAATCCGTAATTTTACTAACACTCCAAAATAATTTAAAATACATATACTTCCTCCTATATATAGTATATCACATAATACTTACATTTATATTACATATATTTTCCTAAATATTTTTGCTATTTACAGTAATAAAAATAGTGGTTATGTAAAGTGGTCTCTGCACTTTCTACATGTTAATTAATTTTATTCTTACAATCACCCTCTGAGGTAGGTGTTACTAATTCCTTTTTCAGAGATGTTGAAACATTAGTATTAAATTATCAAATTGTCTAAGAAGTGCACTCGTCACTTGGTAATAAGTGAAGATGGCCAATACTCACATTTCTAGTCACTTTCTGGACAGCTTGTATGGTTGTTCTACAGGCACTCAGAGATTAACAAATTCTAAACAACAACAACAGTAGTAGTAATAGTACTACTACTATGAAAAGGCAACTCCCACCTCTAACCAAAAAGTTTTTTTATCTTTTTATTTTAATTTATTTTATTTATTGATTTATTTTTGGCTGAGTTGGGTCTTCTTTGCTGCATGCGGGCTTTCTCTAGTTGCAGCGAGCGGGGGCTACTCTTCGTTGCAGTGCACGGGCTTCTCATTGCGGTGGCTTCTCTTGTTGTGGAGCACTGGTTCTAGATGCACAGGCTTCAGTAGTTGTGGCACACGGGCTTGGTTGCGTGGGACCAACCAAGATCCCATGTGGGATCTTCCCGGACCAGGGCTCGAACCTATGTCCCGTGCATTGGCAGGCGGAATCTCAACCACTGCGCCACCAAGGAAGCCCCTTATCTTTTTTATTGCGGATAATGTATCAACCTAACCATTGAGGTTAGGTCATTCAACTTTGCTTTTTGCTCTTTCCTATCATCACTCCTCACACCAAAGTTCTACTAATTTTGTCTCTTTAATTATTCTTAAGTATTCTCAAAGCAGCTCTCTTTCAGGCTGTCAAATGAGTTCTGTTTGGTGTCAAAGAGTATAATAATGCCTAGTAGATAGAAGCAATATAGATATTTAATATGTAAAAAACATAAGGGAATTTCTATCACTAATGGTGCTCATGTTTAATAAATCTGCTCTGGACTGATACGTTGTGGAAAACTTTCAAACATATAGTGGGTCAATAAATTAGATAAACTACAAAGTGCTTTTAAAATCTAGGATGCCATGACCCTAACGTGCTTGTAGACCTACTTCTTCCTTTCATATTGCTAAATCTTTTATGCAAATCAGTACATCTATACACCAATTTGAGTTTTGCCTCCATGTTTCCTAACTTAAAATTTGTCATCTCTGAAGTCATTCTTCTATCCTTCAAATTCCGTCTTGATTGTCCTCACCGTGCCCTCTGCTAGCATGCTCCTTCCTAGTTGCTATTTTGCCCACCTTTTTTCATTTCTTATTTCTCACTCTACCAGTCTAAGTTGCAATGGTTCAGGCATGTCAGTGCATCCCTACTGGCTCCTTAGCTATAAACCGTAGTATCATCTTAATATGTGCTGAAAAATCCTTTGATAAATTCCCATACCTATTTATGATAAAAAATATTCGGCAAACTAGGAAGTTCTTTTAGGGAACTTTCTGAGCCTGACAAAAGGCATCAATGAAAACTTCTACAGCTAAAATTGAATGATTTGTGAAATACTAAGTTTTTACCCCTAAAATCAGGAACAAAGCAAAGATGTTCACTTCTACCACTTCTATTCAACAATTTAGTGGGGGGATGTAGCCACTGAGAAGACAAAGAAAAGCGATAAAAGTCATAGAGATTAGAAATGAAGAAATAAAACTGTTTTAAATGTAAACAATATGATTGTGCACTTAAAAAGTCCTAAGGAATCTCCAAAAAGGTCTTAGAACCATAAGTAAGTTAAGCAAGTTTGCAGGATACAAGATCATATGCAAAATTCAGTTGCATTTTTATAAACCAGCAATTGAAAATTGCATCCCCAAACATGAGATGCTTAGGTAAAGTCTAAAAATATACATGTACAATTTCTACATTAAAAATTATAAAGCATTGCTTAGAGAAAACTATTTTAAAAAGCTAAATAATTGGAGAGTGTACCATGTTCATAGATTCAAAGATGCAATCTTATTAATATGCTGATTCTACACAAATTCATCTATAGGTTCAATGCAATTCTAGTAAAAGCCACAGCAGGCAGGCTCTTTGTAGAAATTGATGAGCTAGTTTCAAAATTTACATAGAAATGCAAAGAAACTCACATAGCCAAAATCATTTGAAAAACAACAAAGCTGAAAGACTTACAGTAACTGTGAATCAACTGTAATTTGAAAACTAACTGTAAATCAACAGTAATCAAAACAGCATGATATTGTTGTTAAGAATAGACATATAAGTCAATGGAATAGGATATGGTAAATTGATTTTCATCTAATGTGCCATGATGTTTCAACGTAGAAAGGATAAACTTTTCAACAAATGGTGCTGGAACAAGTGAATAACCAGATAAAAATAAATGAACTTTGACCCTTACCTTGTACTGTACAAAAATAACATGAAATAGATCATACACATGGAATAAAACTACAAAACTTCTGGAAGTACCCATAGGAGAACACCTTTGCAGCCTTGAGCTAAGCAAAATTTCTTAAAATAGAACAACAAAAATATGTCATAAAAATAATTTTTTGTTGTGATAAAATATATGTAATATAAAATTTAGAATTTTAATCATTTTAATGTATAGTTCAGTGGCATTAAGTACATTCATCACCAGAATGCTCTAGAAATTTTTCATCATTGCAAACTGAAATTCTGTACCCATTAAACAATAATTCTTCATTCCCTTCTCGCCCTCACCCCTGATAATTACTCTTCTGCTTTCCGTCTCTGTGAATTTGACTATCCTAGGTACCTCGTATAAGTTGAAACGTACAATATTTGTGCTTTTGTGTCTGGCTTATTTCCCTTAGCATAATGTTTTCACGATGGGTCCATGTTGTAGTATGTATCAGAATTTGATTCCTTTTTAAAGCTGAATAATATTCCGTTGTGTGTATTTACAACATTTTAGTTATCCATTCATCTGTCAGTGGACGCGTGGGTTGTTTCCACCTTTGACTATTTGAATAATGCTGCTCTAAATATCAGTGCACAAACATCTGTTTGAGTCCCTGCTTTCAATTATTTGGGGTATATGCCTAGAAGTGGAAAAGATTCCTTCTGTTGGCCTGGAGGATTTAGGGGAATTTGTGAGTTTAATATTCTCAGGCTCAGCCTCCATATGTTCCCTTTCCAGATTTCAGGACTCCATTCTTTTTCCATCAGAGTCCTTTGTCATAGGGTACTTTTGACACCATATATCCCATCTCTTTTCTAGCTCTGCTACATTTGCAATCAAATCCTAGGCCTGATCTTTTTAAATAATAATATATGTTATGGACATTTTCAAATATTTATAGAGGTAGATATAGTGGTAAAATGAACACACACGTACCCATCACTCAGGTTCAACAATTATCAACACATAACAAATACTGTTTGAAATATACCCCCACTTGCTCCCGCCACCTGATCATTTTGTAGCAAGTCTCTGACATCAGTATTTTATTTGTAAGTGTTTCAATATATATATTTCAAAAAGATAAGGTTCTTTTTAATATAATATAAACAAAGTATAAACAAAGTACTTAATATAGGGCTTCCCTGGTGGCGCAGTGGTTGAGAGTCCGCCTGCCGATGCAGGGGACACGGGTTTGTGCCCTAGTCCGGGAAGATCCCACATGCCGCGGAGCGGCTGGGCCTGTGAGCCGTGGCCGCTGAGCCTGCGCGTCCGGAGCCTGTGCTCTGCAATGGGAGAGGCCACAACAGTGAGAGGCCCGCGTGCTGCAAAAAAAAAAAAAAAGTACTTAATATAATTACTTTTTTAATGTAAACACAGTATTGATACTTTTATAACACCAAAAGGGAATAATAATTCCTTAAAACTATCAAATATCCAGTCAGTGTTTACCATATATTCCATAATACCTTATAAATATGTGTGTGTGTGTGTGCGCGCGCGCGTAACAGTTTGTTTATGACAAGATCTGGGCCTGTCTGCCTTGCAGCTGTTAGGAATGAGAGGCCCTCTGGCTTTTATATCCATTGTCAGTTGGCTTCTCTGAGACTTTCATTTCATTTTTGCTAGCATTTCAATGCTATTAACAGAAGCCAGACTACTCTACAATCATTCTATATTAGCTTTGGCCTCATACAGTTAAATTGCTACAGCAACCATATATTCCAAAATCTCACCGTCAACCTGCATTTCATCCCAATTAACCAGAGGTTTGAAAAAAGCCTTTTTGATTGTAATGCTATTGCACGTCACGGGTTATCACCACCTCACTTATCACGAGAAATGGCATGCCTATTTGCATTGATCTGGTGAGTAAGCCAAATCCAAAACTCCATCCAAAAGATATGGGATAGGTCTGTTTTCTAGGGCCACTCCTGATGCAGACTACCAGGCTGGATTCTCTGTAAAACCAAGCCTGAGGGAAATCTTATATGCTGGTTTATTAGGGAGTGAAATCCCAGGGAAGCAAGAGGGAGGTAAGTGAAGACTGAGTCATGGGCAGGAGACAATGTGAGGGAGGATTACCAAACCGGCCTCCACTTGGCATCAGGTCTAAGTTGTTATTCAACATCAGTGGACTTTCTTATGAGAAGTTTTATGAACTCATGAGTCTCAGGAAAGCTGACTGGAGGGAAGAGTAGGGAGAATTGTTTTCACTGGCTTCCAATCCCATTAGTTAAAGCTTCTTTTCCTTGGGTTTCATCTCCCTCACACTTCTGGGTTACACTTTGGTCTCATACCTCAGTGGCAACAGGCACGTTCCAGGTGGAAAGCTGGAGGCATAATATTAAAAAAAAAAAAAAAAAGAAGAAGTGAGATTATGTTGTGTGGTGCATGTAAGTAGTCACACAAAGTTGGTAACTTCGGCAGTGGCTGGTATGTGTAGTAGAGGGGGTGTCGAATGAAGTGGACAAGAGCTGGAGAGATGAGTGGGATCAAGAGAATCTGAGGTGGCCCAGAAAATGTGTCTGATCCAGAGCACTGTCATAAATTATCCTGACCTCACTCAGTCCTTCATTATCCACATAGACTGTGTCTTGTCAAGTTAAAAGAGAAGTAACATAAGTCACTAGTCAAAATTATTTGAGTGAAATTCTTAAGGGAACTTCTTGTACCAAAATGATCTATCGCTGTCCAGTTCGAGAGTGCCTTTTGAAGTCGAGAATGGCAGCAGTCCACTTACATAAAACATTACCAGCAACACAGAAAATAGGTGACAGCCATGGGTGGCTACCCTAAGTGAAAATTCCATATTCATTACATATCCGATCAAGTATCAAAGGGATGTAGATGTGTTTTTCTACTCTCTGAACACAAAAATCAATTAAAACATTATATTTCCTAAAAGAGAAGGACAAATTTGGGCCACTAAAGGGGAAAATGTGAGACAGATGAATTTTTGAGTCATCCTTCTGTGACAACGTTCATGGTGACCATAGGACACATGCCATTGGGGAAATTACAACTACTTCAATCAGACTGGAAGAGGGGAGAAGTAAACATCGGACTAGTTCCTAGCTGAGAGAGGATGAAATAAGAAAGAGCCAATAACGCTCTGCTAAAAGAGTCAGGGATGCCTCTAAATGTCTTGAAACTAAAGTACTTGAATAACTAAAGTAGATGTGAATTCATTGCTTTGAGTTCTGCTAAGTATTGGGTGGGCCAAAAAGCGCCTTCGTTTTTTTTTTAAGTAAACATAAAAGATACATTTTTTCATTTTCACCAAGAACTTTATTGAACAACGTATTCGCCCTTTTGTTCCACTACCTTCTGCCATTTTTCAGGCAATTTCATAATTCCATCTTCCCAAAACTTTTTATCGTTTTGAGCAAAGAACTGTTCCAGGTGCCTTTTACAGTCTTCCAGGGAATTGAAATTTTTTTCCATTAAGAGAATTTTGTAAAGAAATGGAAATCTGAAGATACAATGTCTGGTGAATATGGCGGATAAATTAGAACTTCCCAGCCAAGCTGTAACAGTTTTTGCCTGGTCATCAAAGAAACATGCAGTCTTGCATTGTCCTGATGGAAGATTATATGTTTTCTGTTGACTAATTCTGGACGCTTTTCATCGAGTGCCACTTTCAGTTGGTCTAATTGGAAGCAGTACTTGCTGGAATTAATCGTTTGGTTTTCTGGAAGGAGCTCATAATAGAGGACTCCCAGTCCCAACATATACACAGCATCACCTTCTTTGTATGAAGACCAGCCTTTGGTGTGGTTGGTGGTGGTTCATTTCGCTTGCCCCACGATCTCTTCTATTCCACACTGTTGTACAGTATCCACTTTTCATCACCCGTCACAATTTGTTTTAAAAACGGAACGTTTTCATTACATTTCAGTAGAGAATCGCATGTGGAAATATGGTCAAGAAGGCTTTTTTCGCTTAACTTACATGTAACCCAAACATCAAAGCGATTAACGTAACCAAGCTGGAGCAAATGATTTCCAGCACTTGATTTGGATATTTTGAGTATGTTGGCTATCTCCCGTGTGGTATAACGTTGACTGTTCTCAATTAATGTCTCAATTTGATCGCTATCAACTTCAACTGGTCTACCTGACCTTGGAACATCGTCTAGCAAGAAATCTCAAGCACAAAACTTCGGAAACCACTTTTTACACGTTTGGTCAGTCACAACACCTTCTCCATAACACTGCACAAACCTTTTTGTGCATTTCAGTTGCGTTTCTACCTTTCTTGAAATAATAAAGCATAACATGCTGAAAATGTTGCTTTTTTTCTTCCATCTTCAATATTAAAATGGCTACACAAAAAATAACCAATTTTGATAAGTTTTTTTAAAATGCACGCTGATATGACAGCTGTCACATACAATCTAACAAAATTGTTTCGAATGAAGATAAAGACAACTAAGTGCTACTAGAACCATCCTATGGAAATAAAACAAATGAACCTTTTGGCCCAGCCAATACTTCAGTGCCTAGTGCAAATGTCACCAAAATTATTGATATCATCACCAGCATACTACTCTCTGTGTTGGAGAAGGTTATCTGATGACTCCAGTCACTTGGTGAGAGGAGATACTTTAGAACAAATCTGAGCCCAGTGATTTGAATTGATAACAGCAAAAGGTATTCAGGTCAAAAGTCTGGAGACTTTTCAGAGCTGCGAGTACCTGCACTTAGAGTGCACTGACTTCATCTCCCTAGAACTTAATGTCCTTATCATGATGCTCACTTCACTGACTATGCACAGACTTATTTCATCAGGAACCAGAAGGTATCTGCCATTGTGTCATTCTGGGTGAAGCACCATTCACTACATGGTTTCATTGGCAGAACTCAATCTGATCAAGGGTTAAATTTTGAGACGTGTTTTCTGTGGAAAGCACACAGCTCTCTAGAATGTAGAGGGGCAGAATTTTCCTCAGAATCCGCAATAAAATATAAAATACCCAATAAGAGAGAATTAACCACATTTGGCTTTTGTTTTGTTTTGTTTTACACAAATTGCTACTGAACAGAAGAAACTTTGTAGACAGTAAGTGGAATTGTTAGTGTGTACCTATAATCCCATGAGGATTTACACCATTGTCTTTCTCTTATTTCACAATCTTTGGAAAGAAACTAATTAATGGAGGCCCATTAATCTCCTTTTAGGGATTCACAAGGGAGATGAGATATCTGAGAAGCCACTCAGAATTCAGCTAAACTTAAGTCTACTTTGTAGGAAGTAAGTTGACTAATCCACATGTTGCTCAGTGTTAGAATAGAAACTGATACATGGCAGAATCTTCCAGTATTGCTACAACTGTGAGGAGTCCTTATAGGAGTGAAAAAACCAATACTTATATCTGCCTTCTGTTTCAAGGGTAGGAGAGTAGACTTATGTCTTACATACCCAAAGTGAGGTGGATGTGGTTAGCGAAATTTAAGATGATTCACACAAAAACTTTTTGGTTACGTGGAAATTTAAGGGAGGAATTTACCTCCATTTTATAATGCAGAAGGAGCCTGTCAGAATGAAATTTTGACAAGCTGAAATAGTAGATTCCTCACCTTAACTTACTAGGGTACCCAGAGGAAAAGTGGGGCAGTCATTCAGAGTAGAAAAATGGGGATAATAATGCCACAGACCCAGTGCCTCAAAATTGTTATGAAACAAAGATGTGACTCACTTTTTATTATATCAATTAGAATTCAAGTGTAATTGTACTCTATGATAAAAATACTTTGATTTCCTATCAGAAAGTTCATGTGGGAAGGATATAGAAAAAGAGTTGGAATCTGTCCTGGAATGTCTTCTGATATAAGAGTGATAAATATTTTGATGTAAGTGTCAGAAATTTCCCCAGAAGTGAGTCTAGAATTGAATTTTTTGTCCCTTTTATTGCTCATCATTAAATTGCCTCTTCCAAACTGAATATATATGATTGTTTCATCAGATCGTAAAATTTTTCTCCATATTTTTTAGTATTTCTTTCCCTTTCCTTTGTTCTTTGTTATCTCTATACAAAAATTTCATTGGATGTATTGACCTAAAACAAATAAATTTCCAGATATTTGTCAAGCAAGGATGGATTTATTTGGGATCAACGGAGAATAGCGGTTCGGGGTCTGCAATCTTGGTGAGCCACGTGCAAGTCCCTACATAGCAAAGGCAGGAGGATGCTTTTATGGAAAGGAAAAGGAAGTTAGGAGGGCACTAGTAAACAAAGAGTCCAGGGCTTTTCATTGGCTGAGTCCTTGCAGAAAGGAGTCTTTCTTCTTCCTGTTGGGCTTTGTTATTTTCTTAGGACATGAGAGCTCCCCTTTCCGGTCTCCTGACTCTATTGAATTGTGGTTTCGCTTTATTAATTTTTTACAGTTGGGTTCTAGTGTATCTAGTTTTATCCTCCATGTCACTTAACATTTTTCTCATATTTATCATCCCTTTATTCTTTTCCCTTGAATTGTGAAATATTCCCCAGTTCATGAATTTGATTCTCTTGGCCTGGTTTGGACCACAGTCTTCTGCTACCCAGGATTTTAGATCCCCCTGCTCTAGGAACCAGTTGTCAGTTTAAGAAATCATTGGCCCCTTCCCAGCACATCAAGTGGGGAAGAAACGGGCCGTGATTTAGTCCCCGAACACTAACTTCACTTCACTTCAGTTCTCCCTGGAGAACACCCTCTCCCTTTAGCCCCTGCTGTAGGATAACACAATGAATAACACCTAGTCATTGAAATCAGTCTCTGGTTTGTTTTGGATTATGTTGTACATCATTAAAGATCTAAATACAAAGGATATAGAGTTTTGATGAATCTAAAGTAATTTGCTAACTATTTTGATTCTTCAGAGAGAACTACTAATAAAAATCTAAAAGGTAAAAAAAAAATCATCCTTTCTATAATGTAATGTATAATTTTGAGTTTTTAACTTCAGAAACAATGATTTAAATTTGAATTACATTTAATTATTTTATCCTTAAAGTCTTTTCTTTTGGATGTGGCATCTGCTGGTACTGCTTGGAAGATATGCATTATACTTATTTTAAATATGTGCTGTTTTCTCTTTTGACTCTCACTGTGACTTTGATTATTTTGTTGAGTTTAGTACCTCTCTTTTGTGCTCTTATTTTTCCTCAAACACTTGGTGATACTTGTTTTTCTCTTCATACTGTAGATGGGGTTCTTGATTTATAGCTTCAACATTTATAGCTTGCATATGTCTGTTTAGCTCAAGTGAAACTCTTAATCTAGCATTGTTTAAGGATTCTGAGGACAGGATCCCTAATTCTGGAAGCTTCCTGGTGGAAGGGCATATAAATGGACTGCCGTTTATTCATTTAGGATATTCAAGCAGTTTAAATTCCAGAAGTCGTAATTCACCTTCCCTTGTGACACCTGTAAGTTACCAGAACACTTTCTATTTATACTGATTTACACTGCCCTGTGATCGTTATGACATTACCTAGGGTCACAAAGACCTGCCTTAGAAAACTGTGTAGTACCAAGCGTATTGAAAGCAGTATCTTTGTAAATGTCATGGGTGTATTAGGTGCCATGAAATATTTGCCATGAAATTGAATCTAATCTAGAAATGTCACTTACAATTCAAAATACTAAATCATTTTATCATCCAACTAATTTAATTTAATTACTTTTTATCCATATTAGTGTAGTGAGTATGAGCATGTGATAATATGCTTTTGATATAGTGGTGAATGACATAGATGGGGTTCCTACCCTCTCATGGTTTATAACCTGGTAGGAGAGCATAAAACACAGTACAAAAGAATACAATTGCTGTTACGATAGAAGTATTGTTTAGCACTGGTAGAACACAGCAGGGGTGATGTAAAGAAGACTTCCTGGGAGCAGTGAAATCTAAGCTGGGAGGGATATGAAAGATAACTAGAAATTATCCAAATGAAGTTGAGAGAAAAAGTGTTCCAGGTGTGAAGAATAGCAGCTATAATGGCCCAGAAGTAAGATAAAGTGTGGCACCTTCAAAGGACAAAAAGGAATTTGAGTGTGGCTCAGAGCACGGGATACAGTATAGGAGGTGGAAAGATGTAAGACTGGGAAGGTAAACAGGTTCAGATCATGGAGAATCAGGTATGCCATGTTAAAGGATTTGGCCTTTATTTTAGAGATATAGTTAAAGAGTTTTAAGAAAGAGACTGGTGTAATCAGATTTTCACTTTAGAAAACTAAACCTGGTTGTACTATGAAAAATAGAATGTTGGGATGGGAAGCTGGAGGGATGGATAGTGACCAGGAGTTGCACAGTAGTAAGGCAAGAGATGTCGGTGGCCTTGAGATGAAGTTAGTAAGAACTATCAAACTTGGTTATTGTTGGGCTGTGGAAGACTGGAAAGAGGTCAAGACAAATGCTCAGGTGCGTGGCATTGGGGACTTGGTGGAAGTTGTGTTTATTTCTTAGAATCAGAAACACAGGAAGAAGAGCTATCATTGGCAGATGGTTTGGGGGCAGTGAAGATGAATTTAGTTTTGGATAGCTTATGTTGAATTGACTATAAGATATCTATGTTTATATGTCCAGTAGGCAGTTCTATATCAGAATCCTGGAAAAAAGTAGCAGGCATATCCAACATGTACAATTAAAGAGATTTTAAGGAAAGACTGTTATAAGATGTATGTAAGGTTTAAGGAAAAAGGTGAGTGAAGCACTTGAGGCTAGCAAGAGAACAAGACAACAGGACAAGAGATGTAGCCTTCAGTAAAATAACAAAACCACGGCAAAACCATGTTCTGTCAATGAAGGAACCAGTGGAGTACATATCTTGACCTTTCTCTCCTTTTGCCCTCCCATTTCCCACTAGTGCCTCTGCTTGAAATAACCCAATTAAAAGCAAAAGGCAAGGGAGCCCAGTCCAAAGAGCTCAGCTTTTCCATAGAGAAAAATGGATGGTAGACATAAAGAAATAAAGGGGAGACATCCAACACAAGATCCGAATCTATTAATGGGTTAGGAGATGGGATTTTTAGGAGCTATCCACTACAAAGAGATGAATTTCATTGTGTGTTTGTGGTGGGGAAGGATGAACTCATTCAAGAAAGTTATATAGTGAAAACAGAATAGAACACATATCAGAGCTCTACATCAGGGGTTGGCAAACTTTTTCTGTAAAGGGCCAGATAGAAAACATTTTAGACTTGGTGGACCACACGATCTGTGTTACAACTACTTGTACAATAAAATTCGTATTTGATGGCAAGACACAAATTTAAACAAAAAACGTTTTCTGCCCTTTGGCCTGCTCTCTCCCCCAAGCTCCGTTGCACATTGTGTATTTGCATTATGCATCAACCAAAACCCCCCCTCCCCCCCCATCAGCAGAAATACCTGCTCAGCCATAAAGAGCAACATTTTCCTGGCATCAATAAGATAACTCCTTAAAGATAACATTCCTTCTTGATAAGGGGTCACATGGCATTTAAATCTGGATTGTGTAAACTGTCAATAATAAGTCACTTAATGTACAGCCCTCTGTCTCAAAAAACTCATATAACTGTGTGTTGACTTCTAAACGGCGGAACAGTTCTCAGAGCTGAGATGCTCTTTCTGGGTTGTAATCCTCAAATTTGGCTCAAATAAAATTTTCCATTTCTTTCTCAGATCGACTGATTAATTTTTTGTCAACATACTCAGCTCAGTCATTTGGCATTGGCCAAAGCTTTAGACAGTACATCGATGAATGAGTCCATGCTCCAATGAAACTTTATTTACAAAAGCATGTGGAGGTCAGGATTTGGCCTGTAGGTCACAATTTGCTGATGATGGGTCTTAAGGAAATAAGAGTGAACAGAATAAAAGAAATGATCAGAGGTTACCAAAAAGGACAGGATATTTGTTAGAGTACAATGAGAATATTAAGTGTTATAAAGCCAAAGGTAGAGAGTGTTTAAAGGAGAAGGGAATGACCCATAATATCAGGAGACACGCGAAAATTCAGTCTGAAAAAGACTAAGAAATTTCCATCGGGTTTAGGGATAGCAAGATAAATCAGTTTTAGTGGTGCTACAGAAGTCAGATTTCAGCGCGTGGAAAAGATGAAGTGAGAGTAACATTACTGATTGTAAACAACTCTTCAAAATTGTTGAGTTGTAAAGAGAAGTAAAGTGAAGAGATCTGCTGCTAACTGGAGGTGATGATAGGTTTAAAAATATATTTTAAGATAAGACGGAACAAAAGATATTTAAATGTGAATAGGAACTAACTGAGAGGTAGTAGAAGATGCATGATACACGTGATAAAGAAAGCATACTTGACATAAGAAAGGTCCCTTGAGGGCTTCCCTGGTGGCGCAGTGGTTGAGAATCTGCCTGCCAATGCAGGGGACACGGGTTCGAGCCCTGGTCTGGGAAGATCCCACATGCCGCGGAGCAGCCTGCCCCGTGAGCCACAATTACTGAGCCTGCGTGTCTGGAGCCTGTGCTCTGCAACAAGAGAGGCCGCAGTAGTGAGAGGCCTGCACACCACAACTAGAGAGAGCCCTCACACAGAAACGAAGAGCCAACACAGCCATAAATAGATAAATAAAAATTAAAAAAAAAAAAGCAAAATCCCTTTTAAAAAAAAAAGAAAAGAAAGGTCCCTTGAGAATGCAAGAGAATGGGCAAGGATGGAAATTCAGTCTTAAGGAATATTATTTTCATTTTAACTAGATGGAAGCAGATAGTGGCATTTGAGGCTTGGATCCATTATCTATCCTTGCATATCAAACCACCCCTCAAAATCAATAAGGATTTATTATTCACACTTCTTTAGGGTAGCAGTGTTAACTTGACTAGTTCTCTTTCATTTATGTTGGCTGAGATCACTCATGCAGTGGCAGTTATCCAGAGACTCACCTGGGACTGAATGACTTAAAAAGGCTTCACTCATGCCTAATGATTGATGATGCATCCAAAAGACCTCTATTCTCTATATCTGTGAGTCTGTTTTTGTTTCATAGATATGTTGATTGTATCATATTTCAGATTCCAGGGGGAGGGCAGGTAGGGGAGGGGAGGAATGAGAGTTTGGAATTAGCAGAGGCAAACTATTATGTACAGGATGGATAAACAACGAGGTCCTATTGAACAGCTCAGGGAACTATATTCAATATCATGTAACAAATCATAATGAAAAAGAATATGTATATATGTATAACTGAGTCACTTTGCTGTACTGAAGAAATTAACACAACACTGTAAATCAACTATACTTCAATAAAATTAGATTAAAAAAAAAAAAAGGAAAGGAAGAAAAACCTCTAGCTCATGTTGCTCTCCCCCAGGGTAGCCATGGCTCCTCAGTACTTAAAAGGGTGAAAATTGAAGCGGCAAGGCCTTTTAAGGCCAAGCCCCAGAGTTTGCACAGTATCTCTTCTGCCACATACTATTTGTCAAAGAAGTCACAGGGCCAGCCTAGATTCAAGAGGAGAGCAAACAAGCACTGCCTGCTAATGGGAGGGAGGAAAAGTCCCGTTGCCTGAGGGCATGTTGGGCCTTGCCCTCAGAGAGGTTGTTTCTGACATCTTTGTGAACCATCTCCCACAAGCCTTCATAAAACCCATTCATTTTGAAACGTGCCTGTTTCTCTTCCTTTTCTCAACAAAATAGACTGATTAGAACTCGAGTGTTAAAGGTATTATAAGCCATAATAACTAATGGGTAGAATGAAGAAGAATCTTGATTTTATTTAGCTCTTCCTGATAATACAGAAATAGTAAACAAAAGCAGCTAGAATACTTTAGATTCTATAATCCTTAATGGATGGAAAAAATATGAAAATGCTTCTTTATGGTTGTTTCAAAAACTAAAATCCAAAGTATAATATGACAATTCCATTGATTTTTGTCTTAAGGTTTCTGTTTATAACTTGCTTTCTGCTTTCTGCTAAAGAGCGATTAAAACTTGGTCCCACTGAAATCGAGATTCAAAGGGTTGAGATAGGACAAAAAGGCTTTGGAATTATTTGGTATATTCAGTTGATTTCTGGAAATATGATTGAAGAGTGGCACATGCAGTTCTTAACCATCAGAATTTAGATTGATCCTTTTATCTGAATAGAGTCTCAGTGGGTGAAATCACTGAAATTGTAGAATATCTGAAACAACTTCAATCCATCACACTGCAAAATATCATCAGTGTGCTGAAAGGAATACAAAATAATGTTTACTTGCCTATTTTTGTTTCAAAAGTTTTCACTTTAAAAACTAATAAGTGGTTCAAGGTTTCCTAGTTGACATCTTTCTTAGAAACTGCCTTTATAAAATTTCTCCTTTATTCAATAATTCTGAAGTGCTGAATTCAGTACTGATGATTTTTGAGAATGCTTTTTTGGTCTCTTACTCTGTTACTCTCTCTTTTTTGTCTCTCTTCCCCCTGCTTCATCCTTCCCTTCCTCCCTTCCTCTGTTCCCTGTTTCCCTCTTTTCTGTCCATAGATCGAAAGGGAGGGTATGTATGTTTGAGAGCCCTTATTTGCAAATGCACCAATCTGAGATTTTATGCCTAAGCTCGTTTTAGTTCAATTTTATATTAATTTAGGAGGGGCTGTTCTTAACCCTGAATGGAAATTGAGCCATGCCCAGATAGGTCTGAAGAGGTGCTGGATTGGGTATCACCAGGGGACAATCTGTGTAGTAAGAGTTCCAGGCTAAAGGAGAACAAGGAAAAACTTGTGTTTCAATATTTAAAGGGAAATTTGAGGCCAAGCAGGAAGTGGGGAGACAATTCTGGCCAATCTCAGTTATTGTCTAACTATCTGGTTCTATCACTTTCCGTATAAGCTAATTGAGAGCAAGATGCAGACGTGTCTTTTGCACCATATCTTGGCAGTGGTGAGGCACCATCTTCAAGTGGCTTCTATTGTAGTTACCATCAACAAAGCAGTCCAGAGCAGACCATGAACCACATGAGACACCACTAGGGACCCAAAAACTGAGTAAGACTTTGAGGGGCCTGGGTAACCTGCATAGGCAAGTAAGAGGAAGAAAGAGTGAAATGTAATCCATCATATTAATATCCTCCGTGCTTATATACATGGCCTGGTTAGGTTTGAGAGACTTAGGCTATTCTTAAACAATTTGCAACAGAGCATTTAGAAATTTGGTTGCCAAGCAATTTCTGATGTATCCAGGACTTGATATTGAGCCTGTTAGGATGTATTGGCTATGCCTTATGACTCAGTAATTTTTTTCTTTGATAACTTTTAAAGGTAATACTAAACGGGAATAAATAGCTTCTTATTTGGGCTGAAGTTTATGAATTTCCCTCTTCCGAGTCCCAGATAATTGACTAAATTATACAAATCATTGTCTGTAGTTTGGTTTGGGCCATCAGGTCATTAGGAATTTTGGATTAATTGATCACAGCTGCTACTGGGTAAATTTACACTTGTTGGCAGTACAAACACCCACACATGAACAGAATTATCTTGTGATTAACATACACTTTGGGAGTGAAACTCCCTTATTAAATACTGGTTATCTTTAAGAAATATTCTTAATTTAGGGCAGCCATACTGGCATGGATCATTTATGTCCCTGTTACTCTTCACATGAATACAGGTGTGCAATGCAAAATAGCTTATATACATCATTGTCTGAATATTTGGTATACACATTGCTAAATATTAAAAAAAAAACTGTCATCACTTAAGATGTTCTTTTGCACATCCTTAGCCTTGCTTTTCTAGTTTTTCTTTTTGTCTTTGAGTCAGTATGTTGCAATTTCCTATTCTTTTATTGAGATTACTTCTCACCAAAATCTAATTTTCATTTGTTCAATTATTATACTCTTTTTAAAAAATGTTTCAATGTGCAGCTTTTTTTTTAACTTAGTTTCGGTGTGCCACTCCTACCATCAAATTACCGTTTAAGCCATTCATCTTCAGTGATGAAATTAAAGACTTTGCCTTTCCTAAAAGAGCCTGATTGGTCAGCAAGGAAGTCTGCTGAATCGCTTTAACACAGGAAATCTCTGTATAGAGCCCCACGTTGGGGCTGGGTTCAATGCGTTTATAAATGAATCGCATATTTGGGGAAAAGGAGGTTTAGTCCAATTAGAGGTTGAAATCAAGTTTTAAGAATTAAATATAATTTATACATTCAGTCATGAAAATTGAGATGAAAGGTAGAAAATTTTAGCCAGAGGTCAGTCTCACTGGACTGCAAAGAAGCTATTTGCTAAGAGAAAGTGACTCAAGCTAAGCCACACCTGTATCTTTACGCAGCCAATTAACACCACCGTGCCTCGTGAGCCTTTCCATTAATGTAAAGATTTGTCACTTTAAAAAATGTGGGCCAATTTAATTAATTCAGACTTTCCACAGACACACTCTGGTTCATGCTATGCTTAGGAACGTTGTAATCCGGGAAACGTGTTATTCACGTATAATGAAGTCTCACTTGGGGATCTGAGTCGCCCTTCAGGCCATGGGTTAGCTTGCCTCTCATCTATGAGGATATCAACATAGTGAAGTGATATGATTAGATATATTGAGTTTGCATTTTCATTTTTCTTAAAATTGGTGACTAGGCTCTGTAGCTAAAGAAAGAAGAAATAAGTACCTATAGATCATTGGGAGTGAATTTAGAGTCCAGCAATGCAGCCTTACGTTACGGTCAATTGACATTTGACCAGGGTGCCATGACAATTCAATGGAGGGAAAGAAGAGGTTTTTTTCAACAAATGGTCCTGAGAAAACTGGACGTCCACATGCAAATTTGAAATGGATCATACACCTAAATGTAAAATCTATAACTATAAGACTCTTAGAAGGAAATATAGAAATGAATCTTTGTGACCTTGGGTTAGGAAATGGCATTTTACAGAGGACGCCAAAAATAAGTGGCAAAAGAAAAATTAGATAAATCGGGTGTCATCAAATTTAAAACTTTTATGCTTGAAAGGACACCATTAAGAAAGCAAAAAGGCAACCTACAGAATGGGAAAAAATATATTTTCTGATCATATGTTTTGTAAGGAACTGGTTTCCAAAATACATACAGAACTCATACCTTAATAATTAAAAACAAAATAGAGGGCTTCCCTGGTGGCGCAGTGGTTGAGAGTCCGCCTGCCGATGCAGGGGACATGGGTTCGTGCCCTGGTCCGGGAAGATCCCACATGCCGCGGAGCGGCTGGGCCCGTGAGCCATGGCCGCTGAGCCTGCGCGTCCGGACCCTGTGCTCCGCAACGGGAGAGGCCACAACAGTGAGAGGCCCGCGTACCACTAAAAAAATAAAAAATAAAAAATAGAACAAATAAACTAGTTTAAAAATGAATAAAGGATCTGCATAGACATTTCTCCAAAGAAGATAAACAAATGGCTAATAAACCCCTGAAAAGTTGCTGAAAATCATTAGCCATCAAAGAAAAACAAATCACAATGACAATGAAATAACACTTCACACCCACTAGAATGGCTGTAATAAAAAAAGACAAATAATAACAAGTGTTGGTGAGAATGTGAAGGAATTGGACCCTTACACACTGCTGGTGGGAATGTGAAATGATGAAGCTGCTGTGAAAAACAGTCTGGCAGTTCCTCAAAAGGTTAAAAAGAGAGTTACCGTATTGCCCAGCAATTTCAGTCCTACCTCTATGCCCATGAGAAATGAAAGCATATGTCCACACAAAAAACTTGTATACGAATATTTACAGCAGCCAGAAACAGCCTGGAAACAGCCCAGATTTCCATTAACTAATAAACAAAGTTAATATATCCGTATAATGGGACATTATTGAAATATAAAAAGTAATAAGGTATCAATACATGCTACAACATGGGTGAACCTTGAAAAGGTTGTGCTGAGTGAAAGAAGGCAATCACGAAATGCTACATATTGCATGATGCTGTTTATATCAGATGGCCAGCGGCAGATCTGTAGAGACAGAGAAGCTTAGTAGTTGCCAGGAGCTGGGGTTGCGGTTGATGGAGATTAACTACTAATGGATATGTGATTACTTTGGGGGGTGATGAAAATATTATAAGATTGTGGTGATGGTTACATAATTCCATGAATATAATAAAAACCTTTGACTTGTGTACATTTTGTTGTTGTTTGAATATTTTGCTTCTTTTCATTTTTATTTATTTTTTAAAATTTTTTTATACAGCAGGTTCATTAGTCATCAATTTCATATACATCAGTGTATACATATCAATCCCAATTGCCCAATTCATCACACCACAATCCCCACCCCCCCTGCGGCTTTCCCCCTGTGGTGTCCATACGTTTGTTCTCTACATCTGTGTCTCAACTTCTGTCCTGCAAACCGGTTCATCTGTACCATTTTTCTAGGTTCCACATACATGTGTTAATATACGATATTTGTTTTTCTCTTTCTGACATACTTCACTCCGTATGACAGTCTCTAGATCCATCCACCTCACTACAAATAACTCAGTTTCGTTCTTTTTTATGGCTGAGTAATTTTCCATTGGATATATGTACCACATCTTCTTTATCCATTCGTCTGTCGATGGGCATTTAGGTTGCTTCCAATGACCTGGCTATTGTAAATAGTGCTGCAGTGAACATTGGGGTGCATGTGTCTTTTTGAATTGTGGTTTTCTCTGGGCATATGCCCAGTAGTGGGATTGCTGGATCATGTGGTAATTCTATGTTTAGTTTTTTAAGGAACCTCCAAACTATTCTCCATAGTGGCTGTATCAGTTTACATTCCTACCAACAGTACAAGAGGGTTCCCTTTTCTCCACACCCTCTTCAGCATTCGTTGTTTGTAGATTTTCTGATGAAGCCCATTCTAACTGGTGTGAGATGATACCTCACTGTAGTTTTGATTTGCATTTCTCAAATATTTAGTGACGTTGACCAACTTTTCATGTGTGCTCCTTGGCCATCTGTATGTCTTCCTTGGAGAAATGTCTATTTAGGTCTTCTGCCCATTTTTGGATTGGGTTGTTTGTTTCTTTAATATTGAGTTGCATGAGCTGTTTATATATTTTGGAGATTAATCCTTTGTCTGTTGATTCGTTTGCAAATATTTTCTCCCATTCTGAGGGTTGTCTTTTCGTCTTGTTTATGGTTTCCTTTGCTGTGCAAAAGCTTGTAAGTTTCATTACATCCCATTTCTTTTTTTTTTTTTTTTTGTGGTATGCAGGACTCTCACTGTTGTGGCCTCTCCCGTTGCGGAGCACAGGCTCCGGACGCGCAGGCTCAGCGGCCATGGCTCACGGGCCTAGCTGCTCCGCGGCATGTGGGATCTTCCCGGACCGGGGCACGAACCCACGTCCCCTGCATCGGCAGGCGGACTCTCAACCACCGCGCCACCAGGGAAGCCCCATTTCTTTATTTTTGTTTTTATTTCCATTACTCTAGGAGGTGGATCAAAAAACATCTTGCTGTGATTTGTATCAAAGAGTGTTCTTCCTATGTTTTCCTCTAAGACTTTTATAGTGTCCGGTCTTACATTTACGTCTCTAACCCATTTTGAGTTTATTTTTGTGTATGGTGTTAGAGAGTGTTCTAATTTCATTCTTTTACATGTAGCTGTCCAGTTTTCCCAGCACCACTTATTGAAGAGACTGTATTTTCTCCATTGTATATCCTTGCCTCCTTTGTCATAGATTAGTTGACCATAGGTGAGTGGGTTTACCTCTGGGCTTTCTATCTTGTTCCATTGATCTATGTTTCTGTTTTTGTGCCAGTACCATATTGTCTTGATTACTGTAGTTTTGTACTATAGTCTGAAGTCAGGGAGTCTGATTCCTCCAGCTCCGTTTTCTTCCCTCAAGATTGCTTTCACTATTTGGGGTCTTTTCTGTCTCCATACAAATTTTAAGAGTTTTTGTTCTAGTTCTGTAAAACATGCCATTGGTAATTTGATAGGGATTGCATTGAATCTGTAGATTGCTTTGGGTAGCATAGTCATTTTCACAATATTGAGTCTTCCAATCCAAGAACATGGTATATCTCTCCATCTGTTGGTATCATCTTTAATTTCTTTCATCAGTGTCTTATAGTTTTCTGCATACAGGTCTTTTGTCTCCCTAGGTAGATTTATTCCTAGGTATTTTATTCTCTTTGTTGCAGTGGTAAATGGGAGTGTGTCCTTAATTTCTCTTTCAGATTTTTCATCATTAGTGTATAGGAATGCAAGAGATTTCTGTGCATTAATTTTGTATCCTGCAATGTTACTAAATTCACTGATTAGCTGTAGTAGTTTCCTGGTGGCTTTTTTAGGATTCTCTATGTATAGTATCATGTCATCTCAAAACAGTGACAGTTTTACTTCTTCTTTTCCAATTTGGATTCCTTTTATATCTTTTTCTTCTCTGATGCCAAGTCTAGGACGTCCAAAACTATGTTGAATAATAACGGTGAGCATGGACATCCTTGTCTTGTTCCTGATCTTAGAGGAAATGCTTTCAGTTTTTCACCATTGAGAATGATGTTTGCTGTGGGTTTGTCGTATGTGGCCTTTATTATGTTGAGGTAGGTTCGCTCTGTGCACACTTTCTGGAGAGTTTTTATCATAAATGGGTGTTGAATTTTGTCAAAAACTTTTCCTGCATCTACTGAGATGATCATATGGTTTTTATTCTTCAATTTGTTAATATGGTGTATCACATTGATTGATTTGCACATACTGAAGAATCCTTGCATCCCTGGGATAAATCCCACCTGATCATGGTGTATGATCCTTTTAATGTATTGTTGGATTCTGTTTGCTAGTATTTTGTTGAGGATTTTTGCATCTATATTCATCAGTGATATTGGTCTGTAATTTTGTTTTTTTGTAGTATCTGTGTCTGGTTTTGGTATCAGGGTGATGGTGGCCTCAAAGAATGAGTTTGGGAGTGTTCCTTCCTACGCAATTTTTTGGAAGTTTGAGAAGGATAGGAGTTAGCTCTGCTCTAAATATTTCATAGAATTCACCTGTGAAGCCATCTGGTCCTGGACTTTTGTTTGTTGGAAGATTTTTAATCACAGTTTCAATTTCATTACTTGTGATTGGTCTGTTCATATTTTCTATTTCTTCCTGGTTCAGTCTTGGAAAGTTGTACCTTTCTAAGAATTTGTCCATTTCTTTCAGGTTGTCCATTTTATTGGCATAGAGTTGCTTGTAGTAGTCTCTTAGGATGCTTTGTATTTCTCCGGTGTCTGTTGTAACTTCTCTTTTTTCATTTCTAATTTTATTGTTTTGAGTCCTCTCCTGCTTTTTCTTGATGAGTCTGGCTAATGGTTTATCAATTTTGTTTATCTTCTCAAAGGACCAGCTTTTAGTTTTATTGATCTTTGCTATTGTTTTTTTTGTTTCTAGTTCATTTATTTCTGCTCTGATCTTTATGATTTCTTTCCTTCTGCTAACTTTGGGTTTTGTTTGTTCTTCTTTCTCTAGTTCCTTTAGGTGTAAGGTTCGATTATTTATTTGAGATTTTTCTTGTTTCTTGAGGTAGGCTTGTATAGCTATAAACTTCCCTCTTAGAACTGCTTTTGCTGCATCCCATAGGTTTTGGATTGTCGTGTTTTCATTGTCACTTGTCTCTAGGTATTTTTTGATTTCCTCTTTGATTTCTTCAGTGATCTCTTGGGTATTTAGTAATGTAGTGTTTAGCCTCCATGTGTTTATGTTTTTTGCGGTTTTTTTCCCCTGTAATTCATTTGTAATCTCATAGCGTTGTGGTCAGAAAAGATGCTTGCTATGATTTCAATTTTCTTAAATTTACTGAGGCTTCATTTGTGACCCAAGATGTGATCGATCCTGGAGGATATTCCATGCGCACTTGAGAAGAAAGTGTAATCTGCCTTTTCTGGATGGAATGTCCTATAAATGTCAATTAAATCTATCTGGTCTATTGTTTCATTTAAAGCTTCTGTTTCCTTATTTATTTTCATTTTGGATGATCTGTCCATTGGTGTAAGTGAGGTGTTAAAGTCCCCCACTATTATTGTGTTACTGTTGATTTCCTCTTTTGCAGCTGTTACTAGTTGCCTTATGTATTGAGGTGCTCCAATGTTGGGTGCATATATACTTCTAATTGTTATATCTTCTTCTTGGATTGATCCCTTGATCATTATGTAGTGTGCTTCTTTGTCTCTTGTAACATTCTTTATTTTAAAGTCTGTTTTATCTGATATGAGTATAGCTACTCCAGCTTTCTTTTGATTTCCATTTGCATGGAATATCTTTTTCCATCCCCCCACTTTCAGCCTGTATGTGTCCCTAGGTCTGAAGTGGGTCTCTTGTAGACAGCATATATATGGGTCTTGTTTTTGTATCCATTCAACAAGCCTGTGTCTTTTGGTTGGAGCATTTAATCCATTCACGTTTAAGGTAATTATCGATATATATGTTCCTATGACCATTTTCTAATTGTTTTGGGTTTGTTTTTGTAGGTCCTTTTCTTCTCTTGTGTTTCCCACTTAGAGAAGTTCCTTTTGCATTTGTTGTAGAGCTGGTTTGGTGATGTTGAATTCTTTTAGCTTTTGCTTTTCTGTAAAACTTTTGATTTCTCTGTCGAATCTGAATGAGATCTTTGCTGGGTATAGTAATCTTGGTTTTAGGTTCTTCCCTTTCATCACTTTAAGTATATCATGCCACTCCCTTCTGGCTTGTAGAGTTTCTGCTGAGAAATCAGCTGTTAACCTTATGGGAGTTCCCTTGTATGTTGTCATTTTTCCCTTGCTGCTTTCAATAATTTTTCTTTGTCTTTAATTTTTGCCAATTTGATTACTATGTGTCTTGGCGTGTTTCTCCTTGGGTTTATCCTGTATGGGACTCTCTGCACCTCCTGGACTTGAGTGGCTATTTCCTTTCCCATGTTAGGGAAGTTTTCGACTATAATCTCTTCAAATATTTTCTCGGGTCCTTTCTCTCACTCTTCTCCTTCTGGGACCCCTGTAATGCGAATATTGTTGTGTTTAATATTGTCCCAGAGGTCTCTTAAGCTGTCTTCATTTCTTTTCATTCTTCTTTCTTTATTCTGTTCTGCAGCAGTGGATTCCACCATTCTGTCTTTCAGGTCACTTATCCATTCTTCTGCCTCAGTTATTCTGCCATTGATTCCTTCTAGTGTATTTTTCATTTCAGTTATTGTATTGTTCATCTCTGTTTGTTCTTTAATCCTTCTAGGTCTTTGTTAAACATTCCTTGCATCTTCTCGATCTTTGCCTCCATTCTTTTCCCGAGATCCTGGATCATCTTCACTATCATTATTCTGAATTATTTTTCTGGAAGGTTGTCTATCTCCACTTCATTTAGTTGTTTTTCTGGGGTTTTATCTTGCTCCTTCATCTGGTACATAGCCCTCTGCCTTTTCATCTTGTCTATCTTTCTGTGAATGTGGTTTTCTTTCCACAGGCTGCAGGATTGTAGTTCTTCTTGCTTCTGCGGTCTGCCGTCTGGTTGATGAGGCTATCTAAGAGGCTTGTGTTGACTTGTTTACTTTAAATGAGTTAATTATGTGGTGTGTGGATAATATATCAATGAAACTATGAAAGAAAAATATAAGAAGAGGAAATAATCACCCTGAATTCTACAGAGAGCTACCAAAATGTGGAGCCAGACACTTCCCATGAGGCATATGAAATTATTGCTACATTGATTTTGCACCCTGTAGGCACTATCCAAACTCTCCTCCCTTTTCTAGTCTATATCAAAAGGTCTTAGGAGTAGAGATATAGAGTAGAAACAGTTGTCAGAATTGTTGACTATGATGGTTTTAAAATATGTCTGTAGGTTCTTTGACACTTCTCCCATTGAAAGGTCAATTTTCTTGAACTTGAGCTGACCTTCCTCCCATGGGAGGATGAAACCAGCAGAATACAGCAGAAGTGTCACAGCAGAACTTCCGTGGCTAGTTCAGAAAAAAAAGGCCATGGAGCTTCAGCCTGGTTTTCCTTGGCTACTTGTCTTTGTGCCCCTGAGCCACCAAGTAAAAATTCTAAGGACAACATGCTGTGAGGAAGCTTAGGCCACGTGGGGAATCCACATGTCAGTGCCCTGGCTCACAGCCCCAGGTTAGATCTCAACCCATAACCAGCATCAACTGCTAGGCATGTGAGTGATGGTGCCTCCAGAGGATTCCACTCCCTGCCACCATGTTTTCTTTACTTAGGCAAAAGCTGTCCCCACTGTACTATGTTCAAGCTCCTGACACATAGTACCTATAAACATAACAAAAGTGTTGTTTTATGCCACTAGGTTTTGGGGTGGTTTCTATGTAGCAAGAGTAAAAACAATGTATAAGGAAAGGCTTTTCCCCAAATTTGAGGCCTCATGAAGGGGAGAAGTTCAAAGAGAATTGTTTACAGAGATGAAAGTGTATGAAAAAGAAGACACTGGCTTTTCATTAACCATTTTGATGTCTGCTATTGGATCAGATTCTATAATCTGCCTGTATGGTTATCCAAGTAGAGTAGAATGGAAAGTTGTCAGGGCGTAGAGAACGAGAGGCAATGAATCAGCCTGCATTACCCATTTTGTATGGCAAGTGAATGCCACATCAGGTATTTGGGCTCAAGCCATCTTGCTGGTATCTTTCCCAAGATGACTGTCAGGCTACCAGTCTAGGTGATTTGAGCAGCTCTGGGGAATGCCTTTGTGACAGGAGCTGGGATTTGGTTTGGAGTAAATACACGTGATTGAAGAGCAGAGCCAGAGCCAGATCATTAAGAGGTACTCGTGGGAACTATTCAGGTTACAAGCCCGAGATACTGCAGCCAATTAACGCAGATTGTCTATTCAAGATTAATGGAAGAACATACGTCTGAATAAAGCCCATGATAGTGAACACAGAGGCAAATTTAAGGAATCAAAAAGCAAGACAAACTACAAACAAAAAGGGATGGACACTAACTGGTATAGGGTTACAAGGCTCAGGACCACTTGGGGACAGGAACACTGTGTGGTGAGTTTCCAGAACTGGTCCAAAAGTGATGAGTTAAGAGCTTGCTTCCATAGTTGTTTGGAGAGTAGTCTGACAAAAAGACCTGGGTCTGACAAATTCCAGTGAGGTACTAAACATTAATCCAGAGTTAGGGAGATGGGAAACAGTGGATCAGGAAAACCCCTAATGATGTATCTGTCCCACAGAAAAGATTGCCTTTGCGTACTGCCACAGGTATCAGTCAGCAGTAGCCAGAGATGCTGTAATAAGAAAGAAAGCGAGGGGGGAGGGATTATAACCAATACCAGTTAAAAAGAAAAGACCTTTTTCGCTTTCTCTTTTCTTCCTCGTTATGCCAACTCTTTGGCCTTTGAAAAGAGTTGGAGGTAGGAGTAGGAGATGTCTACCAGCTGACCTTGCTTCCCTCAGCCACTACACACAAAGTTCCAGATCAAGCTTGAGCTGGGAAAGAAGAGAGAGACTGAACTGAAAGTGCCTAAAAATGTCATTAAGGGAACAAGCTATACACAATGTTTTGTTTTTGTTTTTTGTTTTTTTTCTGGTACGCAGGCCTCTCACTGTTGTGGCCTCTGCCGTTGTAGAGCACAGGCCCCGGACGCACAGGCTCAGCGGCCATGGCTCACGGGCCCAGCCGCTCCGCGGCACATGGGATCTTCCTGGACCGGGACATGAACCCGTGTCCCCTGCATTGGCAGGTGGACTCTCAACCACTGCACCACCAGGGAAGCCCAATACATAATGTTTTATTACAGGTGGTAGCTTATATTCCCCTTAGTTAAGATTCTTTAGTAAGCAAATCACTTGAATAATATGACTTTATATCCTTGAGCCTTGGGTAGCTCTTGTAGAGTACTGGGGTACTAAAAGTACTGGCTTTGTAGGCTTATCATGATAATTAACTGCAAAGTTCCTAAAAAGATAAAAGAGCAAAGCAGGATCTCAAGATGTAACCAGTATTATCGATGTTTTCATCCTCCCATGGGAGGAAGGACCAGAGGACCATTTTGGATTTCGAATGTTTAAACAGAATTCTAATAAACTGCCCTGAGTTGCAAGCTTGAGAGATACACATTTTCTAAGGATTTCTACTTATTCTCTATGAAAAGATTTTATTTTAGTATTTTAGCAGAGCATTGCAGTTTACAGATACCTTTAACATGTATTATCTTTCTTTGACTTTCATAATGCCCTTGTAAAAGAGAGGGTTAATTTTAGGATCGTCATTTTATATATGAGGAAAATGAATCACACATCTCTTAAAACTTGTTCAAAGTTATAAAATTAGACTAATGTGGTGTCTAGTGGTGACTCTAAATTTCTGACTCTCTTCTTATTTAGTGACTGCCAACTTGTATTTGTATTTGTCATTAGATCTCTGAAAATGCATACTCAAATGTGATATGAATACAAAGGTAGATATTATGTGACAGTGAAATCATACAACAGTACCATAAAGTACACAGGAAAATTAATGATTTTAAGTCAGAAAATATTTTGTTGAACTTTCCCAAGAGACTTAAAATGTTAAAATGCATAAATGTAGAAAATGTGAATTTATCCAGTTTGTATATTGAAATAGGATAAATAGCCCAAAGTGAAATGTTTAAAAAAATCACCTTCAATTTCTTATGAAAAAAAAGAAAATATATCAACATTGTATATAAAATTTAGAATTTTTATTAAGGGTTGCTGATCTAAGAAGTAAAATTAGGTAATGCATAATTTTCATTAACTTTTTGGCTCCTAGAATACCTATGGGTTCCTTATGCCACAAAAGACACTAATTTAATTAAGTACCACATACCAAAGATAACCTGGGTCTGAGTATTCTAATGATCATTGTCTTTTTGGACTGGACCATGGAATAATCAGCATGTTAGTCTGTGATGCTTTTTCGCTTCTTTTCTTCAGCTTGGTGATCCTAGTTAAAATAGCTATGTGATTGATTCTTGCCTTGACTTCCTGTTTTTTTCTGTTGCATATTTTCTCCAGCAGTCAATGAGAATAAGGAAATGTTTTATATATGGCTTATATAAAGCCATGATTATATTGCTTCAGCAAAATGTAATATTCATAAGAGAGAGAGTTGGAACATTCATTCTTCTGTGTTGGTGTGTGGGTACGTGTAGGTGAGTGTGTAGGTAGCTAGCTAGCTAGCTAGCTGGTGAGTAGGAGGGGAGGTTTCAGACCCCAAAGATAGAAAAAAAGTCCTTTTATAATAATACAGTGGACCTCATTGTGCTTAATGAACTGATTACTATTTTAATCAGTTCAACTTGGATTAATGTCAAGAACCACACAGAAATTTGTCAAACTCAATTCAGGTCTTTTTATCAGACTAGACTCCAAAAAACTATGGGAAGCAAACTCTGAACTGTTCCGTACTCTTGGACCAGTTCTAGAAACTCACCACAGTGTTTTTGTCCCCAGTTAGTGCTGAGCCTTAATACTCTATATGAGTTAGTTTCCATACCTCTTTCTTTGTAACTGCAGTCTTGCTGTTTGATTTCTTGCCCAGACTGTAGATTTGAGTGTAAGATAAATGTTGGTTTAATATGTAGCATGGGCAGCTACTGGAATAGATTTTTTTAGCCTGGAATTGTGGTGCTTCTGTAACAAAATGTAAAGCATATGACCTTGGGATGAGGCAATATACAAGGAGGGAGAATCTTTGGTTTGTTTGGTTTTTTTTTAATTGAAGTATAGTTGATGTACAATACTGTATGTTACAGGTGTACAATATAGTGATTCAAAATTTTTAAACATTATACTCCATTTATAGTTATTATAAAATACTGGCTATATTCCCTGTATTGTACAATATATCCTTGTAGCTTATTTTATACATAATAATTTATACCTCTTAATCCCCTATATTCTCCTCCCTCCCTTCCCTCTCCCCACTGGTAACCACTAGTTTGTTTTCTATCAGTCTGTTTCTTTTTTGTTATATTCACTAGTTTGTTTTACTTTTTAGATTCCATATATGTGATATCATACAGTGTTTGTCTTTCTTTGACATATTTCACGAAGTATAATATCCTTCAAGTTCATCCATGTTGTTGCAAATGGCAAGATTTCATTGTTTTTTATGGCTGAAGAGTATACCATTGTATGTATACACCACATCTTCTTTATCCATTCATCTGTTGATGGACACTTAGGTTGCTTCCACCTCTTGGCAATTGTCAATAATGCTGCCATGAACATTGGGGTGCACATATCTCTTCAAGTAAGTGTTTTCTTTTTTTGTGTGTGTGCGGTACGCGGGCCTCTCCCTGCTGTGGCCTCTCCCGTTACGGAGCACAGGCTCCGGACGTGCAAGCTCAGCAGCCATGGCTCACGGGCCCAGCCGCTCCGCGGCATGTGGGATCTTCCCGGACCGGGGCACGAACCCGTGTCCCCTGCATCGGCAGGCAGACTCTCAACCACTGCGCCACCAGGGAAGCCCAGGTGTTTTCATTTTTATCAGATACATACCCAGGAGTAGAATTAATTTCTGGGTCATATGGTAGCTCTATTTCTAGTTTTTTGAGAAAGTATACTGTTTTCCACAGTGGCTGTTGCAATTTACATTCCCACCAACAGTGTATGAGGGTTCCCTTTTCTCCACATCCTCACCAACATTTGTTATTTGTGTTCTTTTTGATGATAGCCATTCTGACAGGTGATATCTCACTGTGGTTTTGATTTGCATTTCCCTGATAATCAGCGATGTTGAGCATTTTTTCATGTGCCTTTTGGCCATCTGCATATCCTCTTTGGATATGCAAAGTCTTCTGCCCATATTTTAATTGAATTTTTTTTTTTTTGATGTTGAGTTGTATGGGTTGTTTATATATTTTGGATATTAACCCCTTATTGGTCATATCATTTGCAAATATTTTCTCCCATTCCATAGGTTGTCTTTTCATTTTGTCAGTGGTTTCCTTTGCTGTGCAAAAACTTTTAAGTTTAATTAGATCCCTTTTGTTTTGGGGGATTTTGTTTCCATTACTTGAGGAGATGGATCCAAAAAAATATTGCTGTGATTTATGTCAAAGAGTGTCCTGCCTATATTTTCCTCTAGGAGTTTTATGGTATCCAATTGTACATTTATGTCTTTAATCCATTTTGAGTTTATTTTTGTATATGGTGTTAGAGAATGTTATAATTTCATTCTTTTACATGTAGCTATCCAGGTTTCCCAGCTTATTGAAGAGACTGTCTTTTCTCCATTGTATATTCTTTGCCCCTTTGTCATAGATTAATTGACCATAACTGCGTGGGTTTATTTCTGGGCTTTCCATCCTGTTCCATTGATCTATGTGTCTGTTTTTGTGCCAGTACTGTATGGTTTTGATTACCATAGCTTTGTAGTATAAGTCTGAAGTTAGGGAACGTGATTCCTCCAGCTCTGTTCTTCTTTCTCCAGATTGGTTTGGCTATTTGGGGTCGTTTGTGTGTTTCCATGCAAAGTTTAAAATTATTTGTTCTAGTTCTGTGAAAAATGTCATTGGTATTTTGATAGGGATTGCATTGAATTTGTAGACTGCCTTAGGTATTATGGTAACTTTAACAGTGTTAATTCTTGCAATCCAAGAACACAGTTTATCTTTCCATCTGTTTGTGTTGTCTTCAATTTCTTTCATCAGTGTCTTATAGTTTTTTGAGTATAGGTCTTTTGCCTCCTTAGGTAGGTTTATCCCTAGGTATTTTATTCTTTTTCATGTGATTGTAAATGGGATTGTTTCCTTAATTTCTCTTTCTGATAGTTTGTCCTTAGTGTATAGAAATGCAGTAGATTTCTATATATTAATTCTGTATCCTGCAACTTTACCAATGAGCTCTAGTAGTTTTCTGATGGCATCTTTAGGATTTTCTATATAGTATCATGTCATCTGCAAGCAATGACAGTTTTACTTCTTCTTTTCCAATTTGGATTCCTTTTATTTCTTTTTATTCTCTGATTGCTGTGGCTAGGACTTCTAAAACTATGTTGAATAAAAGTGGCAACAGTAGTCATCCTTCTCTTGTTCTCAATCTTAGAGGAAATGAGTTCAGTTTTCCACCATTGGGTATGATGTTGGCTGTAGGTTTGTCATGTATGGACTTTATTATGTTGAAGTATTTTCCCTCTATGCCCACTTTCTGGAGAGTTTTTATCATACATGGGTATTGAATTTCTCAAAAGCTTTTTCTGCATCTATTGAGATGATCAAATGATTTTTACTTTTCAGTTTGTTAATGTGGTGTGTCACGTTGATTGATTTGCAGATATTGAAAAATCCTTGCATCCCTGGGATTAATCCCACTTGATTATGGTGTATGATTCTTTTAAAGTATTATTGGATTCTGTTTGCTAGTATTTTGTTGAAGATTTTTGCATCTATGTTCATCAGTGATAATGGCCTATAATTTTCATTTTTTGTGATATCTTTGTCTGGCTTTGGTATCAGGGTGAAGCTGGCCTCATAGAATGAGTTCAGAAGTACTTCCTCCTTGACAACTTTTTGGAATAGTTTGAGAAGGATAGGTATTAACTCTTCTCTAAATGTTCGGTACAATTCACCTGTGAAGACATCTCATCCTGGACTTTTGTTTGTTGGGAGTTTTTTAATTACTGATGGATCCAATTTCATTACATCAGTTGGTCTGCTTATATTTTCTCTTTCTTCCTGGTTCAGTCTTGGGAGATTGTACATTTCTAAGAATTTGTCCATTTCTTCTAGGCTGTCCATTTTATTGGCATATAATTATTTGTAGTAGTCTCTTTTGATCTTTTGTATTTCTGTGGTGTCAGTTGTAACTTTTCCTTTTTCGTTTCTGATTTTATTGATTTGGGCCCTCTAAGGGTGGAGAATCTTGACTACAGTGTTAGTAAAAGACTAAAGGCTTCAAATATGCTAGAAGAAAATGAAAATAATCTAAAGAGTATCTCACTTTCAAACCAGGCCTCAAATAATTTTCTACTTATAAAGTTACAAGGAATATAATATCAACTTAAAAAAAAATCTCAAAATACACAAAGAAAGTAATCACCATGAGCATGAGTCAAAAGAAACAACAGCAAAATGAGACCAACTAATACAATAAACATTAGAATTACTGGTCATATATTATAATACAAATAACTGAATAATTTTAGAGAAATCAAAGGAGAGACCAAGAATAAAAGTCAAAATGGAGTCAGTAAACATTACAAAGCATGTATTTAAAAAAAAAACCAAAAAGTTCTGTTTCCGGTAATGATAGACTAGTTAATTTGGATCAACTCTCCCACATAGAATAACACAAATTTGTACAATTAAAAATTTTTTTTGGTTTGAAAGTGTTGAAGAACTAACATGGAAAGCAACAAATAAAGAAAACCCAGAAAGGTAAGTTGAGGATTGGGGGATTTTTTTTTCTTTCCTAGGGATATCTGACAAGGAGGAAAGAGTCGATAGTGAGACCAAGAAGCTGTGCAATGCTTCTGATAGATGTGCAGGGCGAGGGAAACAAAAATTAAGATTTAGTTTCCCTGTCAAATTCTAGAAGTTTTGTATTGCTAGTAACACATGGCCTATAGACCATAAGAAAGTGATTGAACTATCTGGAAGAAAAAAAGAATGTTTTCTCTTGAGGAAAAATATATCAAACTAGGCTTAAAATTATTTCTATGGCTTTTCATATACTATGTCTTACAATCAATTAAAAACTATCAAGTAGACAAGAGAAATACTATTAAAATCAAAAGACACAACAGAAAAACAGAAACAGATTCAGAGGGAAACACAGAGAATGGAATTAGTAGACATATGTTTATTTTATTTTAATTTTTCCCCAGCTTTATTGAGGTATAATCGACATACAATATTGTGTAAGTTATGTGTTGTTTAATGACCATGCTCAATACGTTATGGAAATAATGACAATAGCAACTTTGGAAGTGATACAAAAATTATAAAAAGAGCAAGATAAAAATTCTTGAACTAAAAAAAATCAATAACTGAACATTTTTAAAGAGTGATGCATGTGGTTAAGAGCAGAGTAGACAGAGCTGAAGAGATCATAGGACCATATTCAGAATCATGCATGATGATAAAAAAGAATGAAAATATGGGAAACTAGATAATGGTTATATGGAATACAATGGAAAAATTATGTATATTTGAAATTGGAGTCCCATAAACTGGGAAGAGAATGGGAAAAGAACAGTATTTCAAAAGGAGAATACATGAGACAGTTTCAAATGTCATAAAAGACATCAAGCCACAAAGCTCTAGTGGTTCCAGAAAATAAATACAAAAATCCACACCTTGCACATCATGTAAAACTACTGAAAGCCAATAATGGAGAGAAAATTCTAGAATAGCAGAGGAGAAAAAAACTATCCTACAAGAGTAACAGTAGTTTTGATTTGCATTTCTCTAATGATTTAATGATGTTGAGCATTCTTTCATGTGTTTGTTGGCAATCTGTATATCTTCTTTGGAGAAATGTGTATTTAGGTCTTCTGCCCATTTTTCGATTGGGTTGTTTGTTTTTTTGTTATTGAGCTGCATGAGCCGCTTGTAAATTTTGGAGATTAATCCTTTGTCAGTTGCTTCATTTGCAAATATTTTCTCCCATTCTGAGGGTTGTCTTTTCGTCACTAATCATTAGAGAAATGCAAATCAAAACTACAATGAGGGGCTTCCCTGGTGGCGCAGTGGTTGAGAGTCCGCCTGCCGATGCAGGGGACACGGGTTCGTGCCCCGGTCCGGGAAGATCCCACATGCCGCGGAGCGGCTGGGCCCGTGAGCCATGGCCGCTGGGCCTGCGCGTCCGGAGCCTGTGCTCCGCAACGGGAGAGGCCACAACAGTGAGGGGCCCGCGTACCGCAAAAAAAAAAAAAAAAAAAAAAAAAAAAAA